>NW_017806236.1:2489674-2501676 GCF_001891065.2 Hippocampus comes
CCGTCTGCTGTTATTAGGTGACAAAAATGAGTAAATGATAAGCGATGATGAATCATTTCAACACAAACCATGACAAGCTGAATCGATGCAAAGCTAAACTCCAAAGTCCACTAACTCCTCCTTAGAGTTAATCAAATCAGTTGATCATTCTCACCCAGAAATGCCAAGACATTTGTCCTCATATGACATTTCGCATGCGTAATTTTACGCACAAATTAGTAAACTGCGGGAAATGAAGAGTTTGTTTAAAAAAAAAAAAGCTGAAAACTTTGTGTTTGCTTTACGCCAAGACTCACATGAAAAACTCCGGGGACGAGGGGTTGTGGTCGCTGCCGGAGCCCCCGTTTTCTCTGAAGCCGGTGGTGATGAGCTTCTCGTACTTCTCTTTGTAGGCGTCCCTCTCCCTGGCCAGCCGGGAGATTTCCTGCTTGAGGTGGTCCACCTGCTGGATGAGCTGCGTCTTCTCGCCCTCCAGGACGTGCCGCTGCTGCACCCGCTTGTAGCGGCACGACTGGGCATAGCCGCGGTTCTTTAGCGTCCTCCTCTTCTGCTTGAGGCGGATCACCTCCTCCTTGCTGACCCCGCGCAGCTGCCGGTTGAGCTCCCGCACCGACATGGTCACCAGCTGCTCGTCCGAGAAGCGCTCGTCCAGGCGCAGGTGCGGATGGTGGTGATGGTGATGGTGGTTGCCCCCTGCGCCGCCGCCGCCGCCGCCGCCTCCTCCTCCTCCGCCGCCGCCGCCTCCGCCGGACTGGGACCCGGAGGACGGGTGGTGTGCCCCCGCGTGGTGGTGGTGGTGGTGGTGATGGTGGTGGGGCGCGCCGGTTTGCGCCGCGGCCGCAGCGATGACCGCCGACACCACGGCGGCCGCCGAGCCCATCTCCTCCCCGGCCATGGCGCCCGCCGGTGCCGCCCCCCCGGCGAACTGCTGCCCCCTGGCATAGCCGTCGAAGCTCTGAAGCGGGTGGCTGCTGCTGATCAGCGCCTCTACGGCGTCCTCCGGGCTAAAGCCCAGAGCCTCGGGGTTAAGCTGCTGTTGGTAGCCGGTCATCCAGTAGAAATCCTCCAAGTGCGCCTTCTGCTCGCTCCCTGATCCCGGACTGGGCGCCGAGAAGCTTGGAGAGGGGGGAACCGAGCTGCAGGGCGTGCTCATCGGGGTGGAAGACAGGGATCCCCCGGCGACCAGGCGGCTGCACTGGCTGATGCTGCGATCGGGCTCCAGCGGCTCCTTTTTCACTTCAAACTTCATCAGATCGAAGTCATTAACATATTCCATGGCCAGGGGACTGGTGGGCAGGTCGGAGTTGCTCATTGCCAGCTCTGATGCCATCCTCTTGCTGTTGACAGTCCTCCAAAGGGGGTGAGGAGCACCTGTCAAAGTGGGCTGTTGAGACACGCACTGAGCCAGCTTGATTTCTTTATTTATTTGGATGTGAGGAAATTAAAAAAAAGAAGAAGGAAAGTACAGCCGGGGCTCCGCACTACTTGCGCAGCGCCGAGTTGCTTCGGAAGAGAAGTTTGGGTGTATTTTTTTTTTTTATGTGTTCCCCTTCGATGTGACGCAGTGGAGCAGCAGCGGTGTTCCCAGCCTCTCTCCCGGCGTGCGTGAGTCTGAGCGCCGCTCTGCCTCTTTCTGCCATTTAACACTTCATGGCTCCTTTTAGGATTAGCGCGCCAATTTGAGGAAGCTCACGTATGTGTCCCGGGCAAATAGTTGCCTTCCGCTGCCGCTGCTGCTGGAGGAGGAGGAGGAGCAGGAGCAGGAGGGGAGACGAAGAAATGGGCTGGAAGGGTGGAGAAAAAAGGAAAACCCCACCCAGGGATTGATAGATTTCTGTTTTTTTTTGTCTTTATCTAGAGTAAAAAAGCGTTGCTCATTTTAGAAGAGGTGTGACGTCACAAAACCGAAATTGAGCGAAACTGCCAATGAGATGCAGGAGCTTATTAGCATAATAAAAGCTAAACGTTTGTCAAATGCACAGAAAGTAATGCTATTTAAGTCTATTGTTTATTCGCCATGTTATGACGTTGTGGAGGTTAAATGCACAAAGCATTTGTGCAATTTGCATTTTTTTCTTAATCACATCAATTGGCAACACTTCACAAGTTAAATATTCACCGCAAAATGTAAATATCAAATGAATAAAGCATTGCGCTGTTGCTCTCAAAAGGGCAGAAAAAAACATGTAAGGAATAAAAATATAACAGCAATAAAAAGACAGCTTGACAAACACAAAAGAGCCAGAGATGAACATGTGCGCCCTGGTCGAAGTGCGTGACAGCTTTAAGAAACCCAATGTCGCCCCCTCTTGATACAAATAAGTAATTCATGAAGGCACGTGAAGGGTTCAATGACTTTTGCCATGTGTCAGAGATTTGTCCAGCATATGATGAAGCAAGACGCCAGAAAAGATCATATTTGTGCTTTCACCTGATCAATATGTCAATTATTGTGGCTTGCAGTTCTGTAGACTTGCACGACATCTTACGGCATTCTCAGGTGCAATTTAAATAGCCTAGTAGCGAGGGCGGTCACTATTATGTCAGATTTACACCACCACAGTCTAATAAAAATGTTGTGGTGTCAACCGAAAGTAAACTGATATGCACTTCTGAAGTTAAGAGAATCAAATCTCAGCTCCGACCAGCTGTGTGAAGTTAGAATGTTCTCCCCATACTTGCGTTTGTTTTGTCTATTTTCTTCCCTCGTTCCAAAATCAAGTTAGGTGCATTGAAAACCCTAATTGTCTATGAGTGTGAATGGGTTGTTTTTCTACTGTGATTGGCTGGAAAACAGTCCGTTAGCAAAGCTGTAGAAAAAGGTCTGGACACTCAGAACTCACTGCACGACTGTGTAATTGGTCAAATCCACATCACACGGTTTATGGACACAATGTTGTCAGCCATCAGTTTTTGACCTTTTTAATTTAAAGTGATTTTTTTTTTTTATGATAAATATAATAAGATAACTCCTATGTTGATTAAATATAGAAACAATATCAGGCTTCTTTACACACACGCACACACAAAAAAAAAGTCTGACATGTCAGGTTGTGGGCAGCAGCTTCACATTGGCATGGCCACTTTAGAGCGCATGGATGATGTATTCCAGCCACGGGAGGCTTTAAGATGATGCTCAAATATGTAATTATTTGTTTGCACAAAAAACATTCTGGACAATGTAGCATCCTTTTTTCCAGGTTGTTATAAGTGCTATTTGATTAGCAGTTGAAAGTTGAGCGGTTTTAGTACATTTAGAGGATATCCTCACAGGGTGTGAGAGTGGAGAGAATAGCTTGATCCTTTATTGTTTTGGAACCTCATTTCCTTTATTTCAGTTTTTTTTCAGCTATTTAAATTTGCCAGGTTTGTTACTCAGGGCTGGTCTGGCCATCTGGCTTTCAGGGCAGAAGCCCGTTGGGCCTGTGTTTCTTTTTCGGGGATGTTATGGTGTAAGTTAAATATCATTTTCATCCATTTTTCCCCAAAGAGACCGGCCCACAATTTAGAGGGAGCAGCTCATTAATCCATTTACATTCTAGACCGCAAACTGGACCAATCAAAATCAGTGGCAAACCTATGTGGTAGCCAGTGTGGTCAGGAGATATGTCTGGATGAAAAATTTTATTGGAATCTTGTTGGCATAGAACGTTTGATTCTTGCAATCAATGTCAAGCAGACCTCATGGATTGCATTTTATCTCATGAAACACTGACTGTGGATGTTGTGACACACAATGACTTCTCGGTTACAGAGGGCATTGCGAGTCAGTGTATAGGTCTGTGTACGTGCACAGTTGTGCACACTCGTGTGAGCCGGCTAGCTAGTCTAAGTCAAAATGCCAATGGCGAGTGCGAGTCCGGCCCTGATTTTAGCTATACCTCTTCACTGTGGTGTGTCAAGTTTAGAAGACTTTTATTTTCACTTTACAGGAATTTGAAATTCAGTGCCAGTGCTTTGGACATAAAGTGCAGGTTGTCAAGATGCAAACTATTCACTTTTGTCCTTACGAAAATACCTTCTTTTGTTAAAGCATGTTATGACAACACGCAGGACAGCTGAACTGGTTTGCACGTCCGCCTCACAGCGCAGAAGTGCAGGGTTCGATTCCGGCTCTGGCTTTCCTGTGCGGAGTTTGCATGTTCTCCCCGTGCCTGCGTGGGTTTTCTCCAGGTACTCTGGTTTCTTACTACATTCCAAAAACATGCATGACAGGTTAATGGAACACTCTCATTGTCCATGGGTGTGATTGTGAGTGCGGATGGTTGTTTGTCTTTGTGTGCCCCGCGATTGGCTGGCAACCAGATCAGGGTGTAACCCACCTACTGCCCGAAGACGGCTGGGATAGGCTCCAGCACGCCCGCGACCCTCGTGAGGAAAAGCGGATTGGAAAATGGATGAATGGCAGCACGCATGCTTTGAAATCCAACGAACACCGTGATCATCTCGTGTCGTCTCCGAGGCCCATCCCGTACGAGTGGAGGCACCCGAAAGCAAACAATAACAAGGCCTATACACAAAGGGCCGGAGTGTAAATAAGAGCACTCTCTGCGGAACATGTCACATGGGGGTCGGTGAGGCGGAGGGAGGGGATGCTTCAGAAAACTACAAAGCCGCCTGCAGATAATCCAACTCCCCAGTGTCTCAACACAAGTAAATATTCTCTTGGTCCCTGTGACTGTTCATGAGGATTTAACGTTAAACATGGGAGGATAAACATCGTGTTTTATTCATTACAGCGTACAACAGAGGGCCCTCGGTCGCCTCGGAATAAATATTAAACAGAAAAGGTGTCCCATCTGATGCCGCGGTATAAATGCAGACTGGTAATAGAAACAAGGGCGGACATACTGTATTTTATGTGTTTATATTTAGTCATTAGATCCTAATGGCACAATGTAGTGTCCTGCTCTTGTGTTTATTAACAAGCCGTAAAGGTGAATGAGCCTTGTACGAATATGCAGAGCACAGTCCGTCTTTGTCAGCACTGCTAAGCGAGGCATATAGTACTACCAACATTTTTATAAACAAACTTGTACATTTTTGCCGATTACACTGACTCACCTTTCAACTACTTACAACTGGTTTCATTCTAGATTTGAACCGATCTGATTCAGAAACCTGGGAGTGCTTCTGGTTACAGCCAGTTGGAATCCATGCATCAGCCACAGTTTAACCAGTGTAGATGGTGAGGGAGAAAAAGAAGCTTAGCTTTCCAAACAAAACAACTGGCCACTGTCAGACTGTACCAATAAAGAATATCCAGGAGCTATATTGTTTTCCAATAACAGTTTACTATGTCTATAATTTCATATGTACCCATGGATGAAAAAGCGAAGCATGGAGAGTCTCTTTCTATCTATCTATCCATCCATCCATCCATCCAGGCAAGGTCAATCCACTTCTTCCTTGACACCAATGATATGTTGTTTGTGGTTCAAAAAAGAAATAATCGCGAACGTGAGCATATATGGCATTGTTTCCTGATAAGAACACCACAAGTCGCAGCGAGTGGATATTGTGTGTACGGGTCAATCGCTTTGTGTGTGGCAAGGAGTGACCAACTGTATTTTTTCCACACACTTAAAGCTAAGTGCCCGTGACATTGTACAACTTCTCACATTGCTTTTTAAACTATGCCTTTAAAGTCACACAAAAGTCAGACGGTCAAGAAGATTATCACCGGATAACCACTGAACCCAAACAAAGGTGCACAAGTTCTATTGGAGTGGAGTATGGGTGACTCGAGTGACCAAAGTAAGTCTCTAGGTCCTATTTTAGGCCCCCCCAAAATTGTGTATGGACTCTGTTTGGCAGTAAAGTACTTTGTGTGTCTTCGGTTGGCACTTAAATGCAGTGGGTGAATATGACATATTTTCAATATTTAATTTTTATGCATTTTTTTCTATGCATATGGCAAGTTTCAATCTGTTGAGTTAAATGCCAAATGTTCAAATATATATACTTTTTAATAGTTATTAAGCTATTATAAATATAGTTTACACTAAACAAAATAGAAAAAAAATCCCAATTACTTTGCTGATTTTTACAAGGCAGTAACTGAGTTAATAACTCAATTCCTTTTTGGAAGAAGTAATTTGTAACTAAATGTTTTTTAAAGTGGCATGCTCAAAACTGACAACTGTACATATTTCTTCATCTTTGCACATGTTTTCAGCAATAATCTTCAAACATACGTAATGCCTCCAGGAACAAATGTCTGAATTCTCTATGCTGTAATTTCACTTGAAATGGAGAGAGTACATTTCCCAAACGTTTTGTGAGTAGCGTAATTCTGTGATAATGTATTGCAAGACATTCTGTGGATGAACGTGACCATATTTATGAGTCCCAACACAATAGAAAGCATGGGATGTGTTTATCCACTGCATTGTTGTCAAGGGTTTGACGACGCGCGATCGATATTTGGCACGCACGCGTTGATCACGCATTAAAAGATGAAGTATCACAACATTGAAAGTGCCGTAAATGGCTGATTTATTATTCCTGCAGACTCATCAAATCTGAATAAAAGTCTTGAGCTTTTGACGTATAAAGATGGAAGAGGAAGCAGAGGGTAAGGACGGGAATGACGTGGCACCTAAAGTGTCCCTGACATTGAAGAGTTTCACAACTATTTTGGTGCACAACTTTGACCCTCAGTCAGTGTGTGTGGGTGTGTGTGTGCGCGTGTGTGTATATGTGTGTGTCTTAATGAGACTCAGCGTGACCTTCCAGTAGAACACTGATAATGATGACCCCGCTCCCGGACCTCACTGTGATTTAGTGGTGCAGTGACATTCCTAATTGTTACATCCATTAAAAGCTTCCTCGTAAGTGCCACATTTGCTGGACTCCTTACTTTTATTGCGTTCTGTTTGCCCGGAGGCACCGCCTCAAGGTGCACACTTACCTCGAGACGTGCGCCACTTGTTTGTAAGATTTGACCCACCAGCTCCATCCTTACCCGCTGGAGCCACAGCAGCTCTGTGAAAAGGAGGAAAAATAGCGTTTATTAAAGACCGAGGTGTCAAGGTAAACATGGTGATATCGCAATGCCACATGAAATATTGAACGTTTTGTCACTCCAACTAAAAAAAAAAAAAAAAAAAAATGGTGGTGATTTTGGGGACTGACGTTTTCTGCACGATGTGCATTTTTGGGGACCCTCGCTCACACCAGTCAAAAAGCACACTTTTAATGTGACACAAACCAAACCAAAGGATTTCTGCATGACGTAGATTACGTCTTCTAATCGCTCGTTGCGCTCCGACTGGGAGGTTGGATCCATATTAATTCTCAATCCCCCGCTTAATGCCGTATATTAAACTCTGGTGGCACTCCAAATGAGGGTTGGGATAGGGCGGGCGGGGGGGGGACACGCAGACAAGTGGGCTCAGCGGGCTCATCTGAGACACATTTAATTAGCAGCGAGCAGAATGAGCGAGGGTCTTAACTATCTGTGTCTTTTGTAATAGAATGAGAAAGTACGCAGGCGGCTGTTGGAATCCCAAGTAAGACGAACGTCGTCGCGTTTTTCTTTGAGACTGTTTTACAGGGCAATTTAAGAAAAAGACACTGGCAGATAATACCGTTCCAATGAGGAGCGGGGGAATACTGAAGTTCCCAAACGGATATTCAAACTCACCCACTTCACTCAGGCAAGTGTCAAGCAGACGTGCTCAACACTTCACCGTGCTACCTAATCGGGTTTATTTACAGACTCGTAAAGTGAAGTCAGAGATTTTATTGTTCAAATACTGTGCGTCAATAAATGTTTCAAGATAGTTGCTGAAAACATGGAAAGACAAAGAACTGTGCAGTATTCAGTTATGGAGATATAAAGTGAAATTGTTTTTCACCATTTCAGTGTTCCCGATTTCTGGATATGGCTAAACTAGCGAAACTAAATGACAAACTTCCGTGCTTTCGTTCACAGTAGTAATTATCCAGTGCAACTGTAATGTGCAGTTAGCTAAGTAGCTATGTCTGTATTCCAAAAATACAGCTTCTCATCAGATAGTCTGCTGGCATGGCCAGTTTTGAGTGCCTCATTGTTGGATGTGAGTGCATGCATCTCACACAGAGAAAGGTGGAAAAGCATGGAGGGGGTGCTTTCCATCTATCCATTTTCCGATCCGCTTATCCTCAACAAGGGTCGCGAGCGTACTGGAGCCTATCCGAGCCGTCTTCGGGCAGTAGGCGAGGGACACCCTGAACCGGTTGCCAGCCAATCGCAGGCACACAGAGACAAACACACAACTACGCTCACACTCACACCTTGGGACAATTTCTAGTGTTCAATAGAACGGGTGCTTTTTTTAACAATATTTTTTTTCATCAGACTTGGTGTGGTGTGGCTGCTTTAGAGTGCCTCGTTATTGTGGCTTCAACCTCGTGGGACCTATTCCAGCCAGAAAGTTTTATGTGGATTTATTTGTGTGGCTCAAACATCTAGCTATATACAAGCATAAGAAAGATGATTTTTCAGTTCAGAGTAGTGGTATTTGATAGACAGTTGACATTGAGTGAGGTGTACAGTAATTTCATTGTATTCAGAGGATAAGCTTATGGCATTTGAGAGCAGAGATAAACGCTTTATTTTTCCAAATTCTGAACCCTCAATTTATATACTTTGCCTTTTTTTAATCATTCAATTTGGCAGAGTAGTTAACAACACTGTTTTCTGTGGTGTGTCAAATTAACTTTACAGAGACTTTAATTTATGCTTAGTTACACTTAGACAAGAGATGAAAGTGTTAGGTTACAGGTTATCATTATTGATGCATGAGAGGGTTAAAAAAGTTTGACCCTGGGA
This sequence comes from Hippocampus comes, assembly GCF_001891065.2. Taxonomy (NCBI): domain Eukaryota; kingdom Metazoa; phylum Chordata; class Actinopteri; order Syngnathiformes; family Syngnathidae; genus Hippocampus; species Hippocampus comes. The sequence goes on from NW_017806236.1 coordinate 2,498,493, forward strand.
TTAATGAATTCACTTTACATCATTCGCTATGCAAAAGCTTTACTGTACATTGTTTCTTCAGTCAAATGCTAATATATGGAGTGTATGATAAGGTACAGTATCTGACAAAAATGACCAAATGCAACTGGCTTGAGACTCATGCTGTGACACACACACACACACACACACACACACACACACACAGAGTCTGGCAGTGTGTCTGCCGCAAAGGAGGTTTCAACCTGATAATTGGGCACAATAAGCAGACTTACATGTGTCAAACTCTGGTCTGCACATCCGCTTATTGTCTTTCACACCAGGTGGACAGTTGCAGCATCTCAACTGAGTCATCTGCGGAGGGCATGGCACACTGCGCCTGTATTTTAAAACAAAAAGCACACACGATTAAATTTTGAACATGCTGGAGCGTGTTTTGGTTGGAAGCACGATATGGTAAAACAATATCTGAAAATGTAATGTAGTGCATGTTTTTTGTGAGTCGGAAAATACAAGTTAGTGAAAACAAACACGAGCAAGCGGCGATCAATTAAGAGTGAGGGAGCTGAGCTAATCTTTGTCTGGCTTCATTATCGGCCTCATTAACAACCCCCAACATGCATCACACAGCACGCCAACACCAGCAATGCAGCCAATATGATTCACAAAGGTTCACAGGACAGAAAGCCGAACGTCTCTGCAGGGTTTTTGATTAAATACGTGTGATTTCCGATTAGCACATGTGACCAATGTGGTCTGCATTTAATGCGTAGTATTACAATAGTTGGTGTGACTATTAAAGCATATTTTCCAGAAATATTTGCTGCGATTCAAAATTCAATGTCCTTTGTGATGACCATAGAACGGGACTACAACTGAAATTCAATCTGAAAGGAGCAATAACCGATACTTGCACCAATTGTCAAAATTCTTACCAAAATTTGATCCGATGGCATGGCACAAGGGTTGGCAACCATTCCATAACTGAGAGCTTCTTTGTGGGTATCATACTGATTGATGCAGAGCTGACAGTTTGATACACACATCTCAAATAATGATGAAATTACCTTTAATTATATGTGACATGAGTGGAAGGTGGTCGACTGTTTAGCACGTCCGCCCATGCCTGGGTGGGTTTTCTCCGGGTACTCCAGTTTCCTCCTACATTCCAAAAACATGCATGACAGGTTAATGGAACACTATAAATTGTCCCTAGGTGTGATTGTGAGAGCGAATGGTTGTTCGTCTATGTGTGCCCTCCAACACTCTTGAAAATCACAATGTCCTTCATTGGTGAGCTATTTTTAGAACAGCCAGGTCATTCATGTGGTCCTTCGAGGTTACCTGGTGCCATTTTTAGTGACCCTGGATTTGCAAATTCGCCCCAGCCATCTGTCTAGTATACATGCTTCCAATTAGGGCAGATTTGGGCAAATACCCAAGAAATGTGTCCAAAATGGTCGACTTCCTGTTATATGTTACTGTTTCCTGTCATAACAGACACGCCTGCTCGATTTGGTGTTCATAGTTTGAACTGGTCTTGGGCTCTAATTTTGGAAAACTTTCCACAGGGCACTTTGGGGAGACTTTGGAGGGTTATCTTCTATAACCCTAAAACACTGTTATACCTTGGAGTGCTACAATTTACAAGTGCACTGGTTTCAGACGCGCTGCTGCTTGACTGAAATGCAAAAAAAAAAAAAAAAAAAAACTGAACGATTTGTGTCCTGTCGTGTCCTCACATGAGATCAAGGACAGCCATAGTCGCCGACGCACTTTCAACAAGAATTTTTACAAGCACTCACAATGAAAACACATTTGCAAATTTTCCCCCTCCATGTGACAATGCCTTGTTTCTGGAGCTGTTTTGCGGGTGGAGAAAGATCACTAAAATCTCATCCTCCCCAGTTATTCTCTACTTTGCCAGTGCACACCTCACAGCACGATCCTTCTCCACTAGATTAACGTTCGCAGACGAGCGCGATTCCACCGCTGGGACGTCGGCATGCCGGGGGAGCGGGCGGATCGAGGGATGATGAAGAGGCTTCACGTGACGGCCGTGCGTTTGATTACGGCAATATCGAGCTTGGAAATGAGATGTTTATCAAATGTGGTGCGGAGGAGTAGGCGGGGAGGAGGGCAGGGATAAACGCTAATCCAGCTGTTAAACGGAGGGTTTGACACGTCGGGTCTGACTGGAGAACCCAGTGGGACGTCGATGAAGCTGCCACACAATTAAAACCTCTCAGTGGTGAACATTTGCACAGTTGCATACCCAAAGACGCATCAGGAGGGAAACCAAACCTATGTGGAATAAAATCAAGAGAGGAGCGCAAAGTATCTTGCAGCTTTTCTTTAAAAAAAAAAAAAAGAAGCACAAACAGACTTAGGAAGAGTTAGACACACTTCTTTGCACACTCACAGTATATGCGGATGCTTCCACAAGTAGCAGAGACACCCTTCCTGTTGCTTATCCGCTTCCTGAGCCTCAATTTGTATTGAAATCCCTCAGAGGCAATTATCCACGTGCGAAAGGTGTACTTACTCCTGGCTTATTTAAGTTTCTTTCTCAGTAAGCCGCACCATTTTCATCTTAAAAGTCTAATTACTATTTCAGAGTTTATTTCAATGAGAAAAAATTGCAGGCACTCAAACTTTACAGAGAGCCGAAGGTCCCTTTAGACCTCTTGTTGGCTGGATAATTTGAAAGACTGACTGATCTTTCCTTGGCACTGAGTTGGAAAAGCCTTCCCGGGGAGAGAAATGTGGGTACGAGCCGCATCCGTGTGGTCAGGAAGACATTTGGTTGAGTAAAGTGTTGGCAGGCGAGCAGACGCCACCCGACTCAACCCCCACCTCTCTGGTTGTCAGGAGTGTCATATATCAAGGGGATATCTGAGGGCGAGGGAGATCGCAGCCCAATTACAGCCTGATAACTAATCAATAGGCCGCTTATTCCTACAGCAGGAAGTAAAAGAATGGGCCCCTGGGACACATAGTTCAGATTACTCTCTTCTCAACACAGGGCGGCCGCTAATGATGAGGCAGAGGGAGACCAAGTTAGCGGAGGCTGAGTGGTGAGGTACAGCAGTATAGCAAAATGGGTTTGGAGGATGAATACAGTAAAGCCCACTGGGACGAAAAAAAAAACCACGAGGAATTGACACCACGCCTAAAAATCTCTCTCTCTCTCTCTCTCTCTCTCTCT
>NW_017806236.1:2501703-2546257 GCF_001891065.2 Hippocampus comes
GTGTGTGTGTGTGCGTGTGTGTGTGTGTGTGTGTGTGTGTGTGTGTGTGTGTGTGTGTGTGTGCGTGTGTGTGTGTGTGTGTGTGTTACAGTCAAACACAGCATTTTCTTAACAGCACAACACTAGCTCGTACAACTCACTATATTCGCCATTCCAGAATTCCTCTCCTTCCTTTTTCCTCTCAAAATTATTTTTATTGCGACACTTCCACCTAGTGTACAGTCAGAGAACATAACAGAAGTGAAACACGTTTGTGTGCCGAATAACATACACTTCAATTGGATGATTTATTTTCCCAGGCTACGCAGAGTCGCAACATAGCGATGAAGGAGCCGCATGTGGCCCAGGAGCCGCGGGTTGCCGACGCCTGGTCAATATTAATAGTTACAGTCAGTCAAACACCCAAATACAAAATGAGATATAGTACATACAAAGAGCAGATGCCCATACAGAAATTCAAAGTAAAAAAAACAACAACCTGACTCATGACGGCCAAACGTTAAACTGAAATGACCAAACTGTTCCAAAAAGAACCCGTACAGTAGCCAACCACAAGCATTGACTGCACAAGTTATGGCTTTGAAATAGCAAAGGACATTCAAAGGAAATCAACCCCAATCTATTTCAAGCATTCCTGGTCAGAGAGCCTTTAAAATCAACAGTGTAATGCTTGGAACATACAGAAGAAAGGTGACTCCTGAAAGTTGAAAGGAGATCGTTTGAAAATGGGACTGTTAGAGTACTGATAATGGACAGTGTGTACTGATTTCACCATTGACCCAAACCCTCTTGAGTCATTCATAATGAATAGGATTCTTAGGCAGATATAGACCTTTTCAGAAGGCAAAATCCGATAAGAGCAGGGAAAATTGAGGTGGGTTTATGCACAGATGTTGTTGTGTCAAGACTGTAATTATTTACAAATATCTTTGAAGCATATCAAACTGTCAAAACTGCCTTCTTGTTAAAAGTCAAACTTGATCTCAGGAATGAAGGTTTTTAACTAACAGCCTTTTTCTAATCGATGACAAGCAATAGCTAGTCCTAGTCGTGCACTTTGTCCTGGCCCCCGATCTCTAAACCAAACCGCCTCTTGATGCTTGAAGGGCCTGCGTCGCATGGAACACAGCAACTATTTGTTCTCATTTCTTTTGGCAGGTCATTCATTTTGTCGCTCCTCTGTCACTGTCACCCCTCATGAAGAAATATGACGGCAGCCTCTTAGCATGTCCCGTACACCCTCTGCCCTTTGCTGACAGGATATCCCAACACCTTTCACCACCGCACCCGGACCCCGCGCCTCACTTGTGGCACCTTGCTTCTCCGAACACGGTCTAAAACCGTCGACAATTTCAGGTTCGGAATGTCTTTTCAGTACAATCAACCTCCTTTTTCAGGGTTGCGTTTCGCCCATGATGCTTATGCAGTATTTGACAGCGGAGGTAAAGTGTGACTTCTTTACTAGCCAGTAAAAGAGGACTGGAACAGCATGGGCCCCATTTTGTTTTTTCTGGATCACGTCTAATCAGTAGAATGGCGTTTTTGGCTGCCGGGCAGAAGGCAGCAGTGAAATACGAAAGCCTAAACCATCACCATTAAGACTGATCAGGTTTCTCTCAATCTGCCTGTTTATCCTCCTTTCACCCAGATCAGAACAAAGCTACTTTGCAGCCTCTTAAACCCAACGTGTTTATCCGAGACAATACAGACAGACTGTGAAGCAGTCCTCAATGACTTTGGTGATTAAATGTAAGCAGTAGTCTTGGATGCAATGAAGCAAGGGGAGGAGAGAGACAGAGAGACAGAGAGCGAGTCATCCTCACAACTTCATCTGCAAATCAGCTGCATTTGGCGCATGAACGTTGGCCAGATCCAAAGTTTTCCACTCAGAAGAACAATGCCTCGCTCCGTCTAAATCGATTGGTAATACGTCGCATCCCAATGATGCCATCTCTAATCCATTCTGGGCTCCTTTGCTAAATGGAGAGGCAAGGCTTGGGGGAGAGGGAGGAATCATAAATGCCGGATGAGCGGCCGTGTATTCTGAAGAATTTGTGTTGTGCCTCTCCTCCCTCTACTGCGATGGGGATGTGTCGTTAAGCTCTTTAGTCCGCGTGGCTAATGAAATAGGGTTGGCTGGATTACACAGGGCTAAACTACTGTGCCTGGTGAGCCTTGGAGAAACCGCTGTCGCTCCGCCAAGTGAAGTGCTGGAAAAATATAAAGACGGGAGGAGGGTTTCAATAGTGGAAGAGGGTAAGGGAAGGACTCGAGGAGAAGGGAAAGGCTCGGTATTTTGAATTTCATGTCGATGGAAATGCTGTCAGGTCTCTTTGTTGCAATGACCCTGAACTAGTTAGCCTCCACGGTTGATGAACTCTACTCTTTTAATTTTGAGAGTGGCTAACCAATGGTAATAAGCGGGAATAGAGTTGAGCAATAGATGCCGCATACATGGCTTCGAATAACCATAAAAGTAGCAGAAGGTTTTCAGCTCGTCGTAAAATCAGTAGCAGGAACAGAGGGCTATTAATTAGATTAGCTCATTCACGCTCCTCTGATTACTCTGATTTCTGCGGGATGCAATTGGATCAGTTCATGTGAGTGAAAATAAGAACACGGCGAAAAATGTCATACTTTGTACATTTAAAGAGTTTGCAGGGAGTCCTCCGTTTATCATCATCCACCATTTTGTGGTTCCAAATGCTGCATGATTATTTGCACAATGGTGTAAGAATTCTGCCTCTACTGAATCTTTATTTGATGCATTGCAGTGTGAAAGGTTGTTTGTCGATGTGTGCCCTGCGATTGGCCTTTCGGGGCGTACCCCGCCGACTGCCCGGAAATGGCTGGAATAGGCTCCACCACACCCGCGACCCTTGTGAGGTTAAGCGGATTAGTAGAGTGCTCCCCAACCTTGAAAATGAAGATGAGGCAATTTATGCGCCGAGCAGACGTGCGCCCGTCTAAGAAAATTGGATCCACATTCTTAAAGTGACCATGTGATTCTCTACAAAATGTTTCTTTTAAGTCTGTTCTTTTTGGAGGACCCCTTGTACATTTAATGTTAATCTCAAACTTGTCAAAAAATTGCAACAACAGTTTATTCTGCTGTTAGTGTTGATCTTTAAACATTTTAACAGCCATCTCACACTCCTTCTTCCTGCCTCAATACGGGTTTATATTCATATCGGAATAGAATAGACCACTCCTGAGGGGGCGGGTCATGAATTTACTACGACTCTCCCCAATTGGCCGGCCAACCTAATGTCGTATATGATGATAAATCTGGCCCAGGTGTCACCTCTTCGGCGGCAGGTAACAATTGATGGGCTACAGGAGGACTATCCATCACCCTGGGCAGGTGGCACGCTATCGGAATTTGGGAAATCTGTTCCCAATCAGGGTCCCGGCGGCGCTCGGCGGGGTTTGCGACGCTGTTTGGGAGGTGGTACTGGAAATCAATGTTGAGCACTCAAGGTCAATGTACTGTTCGAAAACTCCTTAAGCTCTGACAGATGGATCCCGTTACTCTAACTCTCGGTGCAGTGCAATACAAGCCCCTCACAGACTCCGTCCCTTGCAAAAAAAGGCCGACTTTCACTGGATGTCATCACAGCTGTCTGGACTAATTTGCCATGTACACCATCTCCAGATGAACACAAACTGAGGAGAACTCGGGTTAGGACCAGAACGTATCGAAGATGTAATAAAAGACCAGGTCGTGTGCACTTATTTGAAGACATTAACTGTAAGTCACCTTGTTCCCGCAACTGTAAGTGTTGGAAAGTTAACTGAATGAAGGCAGACATTCATTCACATCCTCGGCCGCCATCGTGGCCTCACATTCAATCTATGTTTACCTTCTAGACCAGGAGTAGGGAATTCTGGTTCCTCGACAGCCATATCCTGCCTTAATTCGATCCCTCCCTTCTCCAACCCACCTGAATCACATGATCAGCTCATCAGCAAGCTCTGAGGAGGAATGAAACAATCATGATCAATTAAATCAGATGTGTTGGAGTAGGGAGGGTTCAAAAACAGGCAGGATATGGCTCCCGAGGAACCGGAGTTCCCTACCCCTGTTATAGACGAATCAATCATTTGTGTCTGCCTAAAAATATCCACATTTCAGCCTACAAGAACTCCACAACAAACTTGAGGAAACGTGGTTTGCTATGTAACCTTTGCCTAGAAAGATTAGCAGTGTAAACAAGCAAAAGTCATTAAGACCATTTCTTTAACTGAATTAGCTTTTACTTATGTTATTTTATGAATATTTAATTGACCGGTAGTGTTGTTTTAATTCAAGGGATATTGTATTGTTGGTCAATATCTGAAGTCCCATTTTATACTTTTATCCATTTGACGTTCATGTGCTGATTAAAAAAAAGAATCTGAAGTTAGTTGCCAGTAACTCAGTGCATGGTAGTTTTTCACGGAGTACTGTACTTTTCCTATGAGCGGGGATTCACAGCTAAAGTAACATCAATGATCGCATTCTTAGAACATTCCAACATCTTAGAACAAGCATGTTTTAAGGGGAGAAGAATAATAAATGTTCATAATTGATCAAATATGGGAAATTAAAATGATGATAACACAACTCTTAAAGTCTTTCAGGAAAACTTAAGTAAAATGTGTCTTCCCTTTGGAAGGTGATTGTAGTTAAGGTAAATTTTATGCTTTAATATGCAAACACATAAATTCATTGTAACCGGAGCCTTTTGTGTTGTTTTTTTTTATTTTGTGTGCTTCAGAGTCAACACCATCACACAGCTTTGTGCAGTCACCAAAGCTCAACTTGAAGAACCCTTTGGCACTTGTGAGCTCTAGGCGCAAGACTCCCTTTAGATGGATTCACACCGCATCATTCAAGCGACACAATTCAGATTTTTCCTCTCAAGTGGTACCATCGAGAAATGCGTTATGGAGGGTAAAGGCATGAAATTTGACACGTTTAGATCACAAGCAGGATAAAAATGTGCCGTACAAAACCCGTGGTAGACAGACCGCCCCTTCGGAAAACTAGCTGCGGTACCCCCACGCTGCACAGTCGGATTAGGGCTCCTCCCTTTGTCTTTCTTTCAGGTGTTGACCACGGACACGCGTGCGCCCCATCCCCACACAGAAGTTATCCGTATCCTGACGATGACCTCACTAGCTTCGTGGGGATCATCTTTGAGGAGGACCTAGCCCACCGACTTCCTGTAAGCTCCTCTCACCTTTTAACTTTGACACTTGTTCCCACTTTTATCAAATTCCAACTCTGGGTGGTATTTTCATATGTCTATCTCATGTGTCAGAGTCTGTCTTACCTTTTCTTAACCCTCCTCTAGCACCCTCTTCCCCCAAGGTGACCCTGCCTCCCAATCCTCGCTATCAGTTGGACTCGGGGCCCCTATTAATCCTGCTTCATTTGTCCCGCCTCGCCCCTCCACTTTGGGCAGGAATTTATGACAGTACCTTAAATGCTAATGGAGTCTAATCTGTGGAGAGCTTCGCTCTTTTCTAAAGACTCCTATCGCCCTTTGTGCCACACGCATACAATAAGTGCACCTACAGTTCAGGGACGAGAGCCCCCCCCGACTCGTATTAGGAGCAGGTTGTCCCGGTGAATAGGCACTAGATGTCAATTCAAATGTATTTTCAACCGGCAAATCGTGTCGTCTTTGTGGAAAGATGAAAATAGTGGGGGTTTTAAGTCCTCTTACTTCCAAAAGACGAATCCTCTATCAAAGTTCAATGGTGCACGCTGCCCTGCAATGAAGAAGAGAGATTAATTCCAGAGCGGAGAACTTGACTGTGACTTCCTACCGGTCTGCTCGTGTGTCTGTCTGTCTTCCTCCTTTTCTGTCCACCGCGTTCACAATTAACATGGAAACTCCTCAGCAATGTTTAGCCTCACTGAAGGATGTGGGGGGGATGGGTGGGGGCGGAATCTAAGTGGTTCGCCTTCTGTAAGAAAATGTGTGTTTATAAGAGAGAGGATAAAACTGGACAATTTTCTGCCTCACTAGTTTATTTAATGCAGAGGTAAAATAATGCACATTTTAAATGGATGTAATTACTAGTTATCACTGGCACTTACCGCCAGTCACTTGGAGCCGGAATGGAATGAAAGCACCAGTGGTTTCTCACTGGCCGCAATATTAGGTACACGTGCACAATGTAATATCTCTCCGCAATTCTGTTTTTATAACACAGAACTGCTCACATTTGATTGGCTGGAGAGCTTGAACAATGTTTATTATTTTAGCGTTAATTTGAAGTGGTGTGGAACCCGTTCTAATACGGGCCCTCTCATAAGGTAACCAAAACATTCGGAACAGCACTCAGTATGAAGCCATGCAGTCCCTATACTGCTACAAACAGTCCAAGCATGAATTTGTTGAATAGTCACGGCACTGTATATGCGGAAAAAAAAAGCCCACAGTTTAGATGTACGCGCACACATCTCGTTACGTGCGATCCGTTCATTAGTGAAGCATTAGTCGCCTTTACATGCCTTTGCTTTAACCTCATCTGCTCTCATTCATAATGGGGTGATAAGGAATTGCTGTGTGCCAGCAAAAACTCCACTTATGTCACACAGCTCCTGATTATACTGCACATGCAGTATACATAAAAATGTGGCTCTGAATTAGATTCAATGCAACTCTCAAAAAAATAAATGTGAGTTGAAGATTTTTATTGATTGGGGACTTGATTTTAGAATTTAGGATTTTTATTTGTTCAGTGACCACCATCGTAACTGTAATCAGTTCTACATCATTTTTCCCGCATAAAATGACTCCAAATATACAAATAATTTGTTCCAACTTCCTCCAAAAATCCAACCAAATTAGACTTTTTTACATTCCTAATTATCAGCTGAGCATTACATACACAATATCAATGTAGAAACATTATATTGGAATGCACTGATGTGTGTGTGTGTGTGTGTGTGTGTGTGTGTGTGTGTGTGTGTGTGTGTGTGTGTTAATTTCGAGTTGGTCACTAGAAGAGGGCCACGCAAGAGAAGGCAAAGCTGTGAGAATTAATAGCGGCCACACTGGCCTGTGATCAGCTATTAAGATACAGCAGTTCAACTAAGTTTAATTCCTGGACAGAATTACGCTGTTCTGTATTTGCATTTGGGTTGAAGGTGGGAATTGCATTAAAAGACTAATTTTAGCTAAGATTCGGGTTCTCCTGTCCTTTCCGAAGGGAGGCCATTATGGTTTTCATGAATGCATAATGCATGAGCGGTGCGGCGACATGAAGCGCTTGAGGATCAGCTGAGCATTACATACACAATATCAATGTAGAAACATTATATTGGAATGCACTGATGTGTGTGTGTGTGTGTGTGTGTGTGTGTGTGTGTGTGTGTGTGTGTTAATTTCGAGTTGGTCACTAGAAGAGGGCCACGCAAGAGAAGGCAAAGCTGTGAGAATTAATAGCGGCCACACTGGCCTGTGATCAGCTATTAAGATACAGCAGTTCAACTAAGTTTAATTCCTGGACAGAATTACGCTGTTCTGTATTTGCATTTGGGTTGAAGGTGGGAATTGCATTAAAAGACTAATTTTAGCTAAGATTCGGGTTCTCCTGTCCTTTCCGAAGGGAGGCCATTATGGTTTTCATGAATGCATAATGCATGAGCGGTGCGGCGACATGAAGCGCTTGAGGAGGAGACACAACTCTCATTCGAATGACTGAGACCGAATGAGAAAAGGATGAGCGTGTGATACAGCATCATGCATGCAGTCACAACCATTAATGTCAGCAGGGCTCTACTTATGGTCATGACGTCTTTGTGTACAATTGTTGGAAGGGTGAGACGAAATATAAATAGATGCAGGTCACTATAAAATCTCAGGTCACTAATAAAGCAGGTCAGTGGAGCAACCGGACTGTGGGTGGCAGGTTAGCAACTGGAAGTACAGCTGTGTAATAAAATTGGTCAGCCCTTGGTTAAAACACACCTTGACAGTGAGCTATTGTTTCCTGTTCCAATGACCAGCCATAAGGCAGATCTATTCTTATACTGTAATCGCCGCACATAATGGATGAAATGGGTCAGCGGGTGAGCTGGCGTATTTTTCATGCTCACTTTTAGCCGGCCGGACTATTTTTTTATTTGAGCTTTTTTATTCCTCAAAGGCGTCGGAAGATCGCAGCTGTTTCTTTCTCTCCTAACCTTGCTTTGAATTGTTTACCTCCAAACGTCGTGCCGAAAACACACACTGCAATGGCAGTAACAACACCGTTTTCTCATTCTCAGCTGTTTCTGAGCATTTTGAAAGTAACACTTTGCGGTAATCATACTTTAAAATCACCGATGGGACACAACACAAGCTCTGTTGTTGCCCTGGATTATCTACTTATGTCGTTTATCATTTTGGCTGAATAGCTAGGACAGCTGTTATGTTGTGTTAGCACTAGCGTTGGTGCTAACATTACCGTTTGGACTTTTACAAAGTATACCACTCACTGAGCAAAATACACAATTATATTTAAATGGCTAACGTTACAACACAGACTGCTGCTGTTAGCATTCAGTACACGCAGGCATGAATGACTAGGCTAAACATCCAAAGGCTCATGCCTAATAGAGCAAAAGATGTTTCGCATTCTAGATTCCAATGCTTGTGACCAATAGGGGAAAGGCATTGCCATGCCTGGCCAATAGTGGCCAGTATTTTTGAAGTGTAAATATCCCTTTTCCACATATAAGTAGACATCATGCCTGAAGTGAGTTGAAGAGCTTCCTTTAGACAAGAGTAGTACTTTGCCCCCATCTTGATTTATCTTGGTGACAAGGAACTATGTTGAAGTGAGCCCAAGAGTTGTGTTTTGGCAAAAGTAGTGCCTTGCTGAGCTTGGTCCTTCTGTTCCGCAAATAGCAGAGGGACCTTGTACAGTACATATCATCAATGGCGAGCAGTGTATTTGGTAGTTGGGCCTTCAGTGGCGACTTAGCTAATTTCCTCCACCTCATCCATCACACATTGCAATTGTAGAAAGCATTAATACCACACAAAAATGCAATATAACGACACACAACTGTGTGTCGTTATATAACCATATATGTTAGCTGAAGCATTTTAGAATCAATAATGCTCTAATAACAAAAAAAAAACAAAGACTGTGAATACTCCCCAGAGATGGGATTCAACTAGTGTAAATGTGTGCAGATTTCATGACACAATGTTTTGCCCGTCCAAGTTTGAAGGCACATGTTTTGCTCTGACCAACCAATCACAGGACATAAAAAAATGCAGCTTCATCCAAATTTGAAATCTGATCGGTTGATGAAACAGTACCATTGCTCATATACTTTGAGTTACATTGGCCCGCATTACAGACGCTGAAGATAAGTTTGACATGGCAACACAGAGGATAGAATCTGATGAGACAAAAGTAGAGAAATCCTTGTTGGCCCTGACCGACCGCCACTGATATGTTAATCGACCCCACTTGGAACATATTATCCTATAATACTATAAAATGTACTTGTACCAATTAACACCCTACCTCTAATGAATGCCAGGTTCTTATTGCATTCAGGCCACTACACGAGACCTTGCTAAGATACCCATTTATATCGTTACGTTGAATATAAACAACAGCAGAGCATATGGTGTTTTTATGTGTTTCTGTATTGGACTTTTACAGCGGCAACTAAAAGTGAACGTGCAGCAGTAAGACTTTTCACTGGACCCCGATGCCTCACAAACTCTAAACGTAACAATCAGCAGCCTGCGACATTGATGATGAATACCTGCCAGCGACCAACGTGCACAATAGAATCTTGCAGAGGTGCAGTCAAGCTATTAAGCAACTCTACTGTCCACGCCACTGTACCCCCAACCCCCCCCCCCAACACACACACACACACACAAGCAGCAAGCGTAGTCTCATGCACTATTGCTTCCCACCGCCCTATATCCACATTGTAACACTGTCAGGGGCTTTAGTGCACATGTTTTAAAGTGCTGCATGGCCAGTGATCATGAAGTAGCCTCTTCTAACACCACCCACCCCCCTTCCCCCTAGCTCCATCTCAACCGCCTTAAACTTTAATAGTGCACTGTTAAATATTAATAACTGATATCAACGGGGGGCTGCTTTACTGTTTTTGGCAAGGGTACAACATTAGCCCGCCCGAGGCCTCAAAGTATGGCTTGAACAACTACAATAGTAATAAACTCATTGCGGTTAGACCATTTCGAGAAGTCCTAAATAATTGGGGGTTATGTAACATACAACAATGTCATCCTGTAAAAAAATAAAATATAAAGTTGCTCTTTTGCAAAGCGCTTGACACTGGAGGCAGTTTTGGGGTACGCGTCTTAGGAAATTAAATATGGATAGTTTTGTTCTGAGGCAAAGCAGTCTCGGCAGGTTGAAAACACAAGAGAAGTTTTGAGTGGTCACGTGGGATGGGATAACCTATTATTCATCGTATGATAATTTGAGTGAGAATTGAATATGATGCATCTTGGGGTCCATGCATCCATTTTGGCTAGTCTAGTGAATGTCCTCATTGAGGAGCCTATCCCAGCTGACTTTCGGTGAGTGGCAGGATACACCCGAGACTTGTTGCATACTGATCGCAGGGCACATATAGACAATCGTTCACGCACAACGTTCTCACAAGAAGGCACCATGGCCCTGGATAGAAATTGGTGTCAAGGAAGTGCAGTGGACCCTTTGCATATTGGCGGTTCGGAATTCATAAATCCTCCTATTGACAGATTTTTATTTTAATCTGTCCCTCATTATTTGGGGAAATCCTGTCCTTATTTGCATTTTTTTTCCATGATGCCCACTTATTTCTGTTTTTATTCACAGTCGGGCCCGATCACTATCCCCCATGAATAGTGGCGGTCCACTGCATTGTTAAAGAGATAGATCTCGACCAAGAGACTAAGATCTGTGTATGTTGGGCAGGAGAAAAATTGATAAATTTAGAAAGTTATAAGTGGAGATGCCTTATGTTCATATACATGCTTTTTTTTTTCCTAGTCACGGTGGTTTCAGTCCCTACCCCCCAGTGGTGTATTATGCAGGGATGGGCCGTCAGTGTGCATAGACAATTAAAGAAAAAGTGATAAATGTCATCTGTCTGCGATTCAGCAGGCAGGATTCAGCCACGTGACTTGGTGGCAGCAACCGAGGGAACACAACATATTTTTCGAATATGGAGGAGTGTTTCATCTCAACGAGTAATTTAATAGCAAGACATAAGTTGTGTTTAAAAAAAAAAAAACACACCTTCCATTGAGTTCACAAAGAGGTCCCATATTTCACCTCCAATGCTCAGGTACAACATCAAGGGCCGCCAGAGCACAGGTCAGCAGACTTGTCTGCTGGTGGCCAGGGGGCCGGTCACAGGTTTGTGCAACCAGCTAAATTGTTTAGCCTAGCTGTGCAGAAAACAAACAAACAAACAAACAACAAAAAAAAACCCTTCTGTGCCCCGAGGCCGTGCTAATGCAGGTCAGTCTTCAATCATGTTTGCTTTAATTGGGAGAGAAATTACAGCTCAGCACGCCACACAAACAATTGGGGAGATAGTCAGTGGAGGTTTGGCTCAAAATGAATGCCGCAAATTTGCAGGCACGACTCCATCAGCAAAAACAAACTTGTTGACGGGACACGGACCTCATGACTTAGATGCAGTGGCGGGCCGTGCATTTCAACCTTAGGCCTTCAGTGACGTCACATACATACACACTATAGGCTGGTCAAGCAGCACTTAATTTCAGGAGCATTTAAAACCATCAAGTATGTATTCCCAATTAAGAGCAGGAAACTAAATTTACAGATATTGTCCAAAATAAAAAGATGATTTAAAAATACGAAATAAAATGCCACCCAAATTACGCTGTGTGATCAAGTCTGTCCAATAAATTGTGCAATGTCGCAGTTTCATATAAGACACCAACCAAACAATAACAAAACAAACTATTCTTTGAAAATAAAGTAAACAGATCATTTGCATTTTGAAAATCGGCGATACAACAGCAAATAACTGACATAACTGACGAACTAATAACTGACTAACAGCTGAGATTGAACGAACTTTCGTGCACGAAGGTGACTACAATGCGCCATTATAAATTGCAGGTGAGCAGATTTATTTGATACATGTTTGTATCTTTGTCATTTTATTTCGTTACCATGAATTTAATACTAACGAAATAAAATGACAAGAACAAATGTAAAATAAAATTCATTTACTCACCAATGTAGTGCCTTTTCACTGAGGTGCAGATCTACGCGAGTGTCCCCAAACGTTTTTAAACGCACCATAGCTTGTAAGTGCCCAGCCGTTTCCTTGCTGCCTTAGTAAAACAATCCAGTGTGGCTCCAAACACCAAATCGGTCAGTTGCAAGCAATCGGCATTCCCAGCAGTACAATTTGCAGCGTTTACAGAGGAGTGTGAGTCACGGGTAGCGTTCATAATTGCTCGTCTGAAAATGACGGACAAACCCTTTTCCTTGCTGGGACAGGCTAACTAGCACAGGAGTTGGGCGACCTCTTCGCACAATATCCAGCTTTTGGTGGAAGGTCCGTCTTGAAAATTGAGTGGAAAGTAGTTCCGCAACCGGATCGATGTCTTCTCCTTCAGCCATTTTGGGTTAAAATGCAGTGATAGCTCTAGCAGGCGCTTGTCCAATCAGCGAACACGCACATCCAGCCTCGACGTAGGGCATTCTAGCTGGCCCTGGTAGCAGACGAGTCCGATCACAAGTCTGAGACTCGTGATCTGATTGGCTATTGCAAGCTGACTGTGCCCGTTCATTTACAGCGCACAGGGCCTGCTCTGATTAATCTGAAGGCTCTGAGCAAATTTAATTTACCTGGCAACACAAGCTAGCTGAAATATGATTGGTTAAAAACTCTACCATAATAAATAAGTTATTTATCAAGTGGCTTTCAATGTTATTTAAAATAACATTGAAAGCCACTCAACTAAGTGGAAATAATATAATGTAAAGAATACAGAGAATAATTTTGTTTACATATTTATGAAAATAAAATAACATAAATTATAAAATAACATAAAATACATAAAAGTAACTTTACTTTTCTGAGAATGTTTAGGCCAGCAGAGAAGGCCTTGCTGGCCCTCAGGGTCCGCCACTGCTTAGATGTCACAGTAAACCTCGGCTACAAACGTTGCACAATTTGACAAAGTGAACTCAAAAAATGATCTGTAAAAATGTTCAAACAAATAGCAGCCAATCTCATGACAGAGAAGAGGCACAGGTGTCAAATGCAGATCCAAATGTTGGCCACAATATTGACTTCTGTTCAAACTTATCAGAAAAACTATTTTTGACAATCAGGATTATTTTAGCAGCCAGTATCACCCAACTTACTGTGTTTGATTTTGGAATCTTTAATAATTCTTAACAATCTTGGAGAAATTAATTCAAATGGTGCAAGTTAACAATTTTCAATGTAATCAAACAAACGAAAAACAAGAATGAATATTTCTTAGTCAAATATTCCTCAGGTGCATTCGCTTATTTATGTTTGATTTTTTTTTTTTTTAATCTGAAGAGAGAACTCACGCGGCAAACACTGGTTGTCAGCAGTTTTGGCCCGGCTCGGCTCGCTCGGCTCCGTCTGTCTTTATTTATGTATTAATTTTTTTTTCATTTCTGCTCGTCTCACTCGCCTCGCGCTGTGCATTCCCCGGGTGCTTCAGACGGGTTAAGGAGTGAAGTGAGCATATCCACAGTAATCCCTTATTTGCTTGATGAACATATTTGTTTACACCAGGGTACTCACACTTAGCGGTAATTACATCGGCCTATCTCGCACACTAATTACTGGGTTTGTAGTACAATCGTGGGCCTCAAAGTCAAGCGTTCCTTTGTTTGAAAATTTCACGTCTAATTTCAACTCTTGGTATAAGGTTGGCTAGCTCAGCAGAGGGTTTTTAAGCAACTCAAGGTAGCACAAATTAGATGACAATTGGGTTCTCTCTCTTTTTGTCCGTTAGTGAGCAGACTACTTCCTGAATTACACACACACATACACACACGCACACACAGTGAAAAAATAACAATGTAAAAGTAAAGGGGGTACGTAATATAATTAAAAAGGGACATAATACCTTTGTTTTTCACAAGTTAAAATTTCAGGTTTTTCAATCTGTATGCCTTTGCAAGTGCCAAGTGTGACGTGAACACAAGCCCCCATAAAGACGAATAAAGATTGGTTGTATTTTCATTTGTGGAGGCAGCACTTCGTTCCCGCAAAATTGCACTTGCAAGTTAATGTGTTATGTGGCGCACGCCGCAAACACATCGCCAAACGCAAATAACCCAAAGGCAATCTTGTTGCACAATGTGTTGCTACTCTGAGTGTTAAAATAGCAATTGTTTGAACGTCTATGATGATTTACGTTAGACCATCTATTGTTTTTCATATTATAGGTTAGGTTTAAGATAGCAAACTTTCATTTAATAAAATTATGTACTTTGGTTTGAATTTCATTTGCAGTTTTACAATCAATTTAAACTCAGGGTGATAAATAAATATCTTATTTGGAGAACTGCACCAGCATGAGAGCCTTTGTTTCCACAAAGTGATATCGTGTGAGATCAGATGCTAAGAAATCATTTTTTAAAAAGGTGCATTTTCACAAATGTAAATATGTTTCAAGCATGTGGAAGGCATTTACCTGTTTTTAAAAAAATGCTTTAAAATGGTCGTTATATATTGCAACTCTTCACGTATGGCGGGTGGGTCTAGAATTTATCCTCGTGTTAAATGGGAGGGGGCGGGGGGTGGGGCGGGGCTCGGTGTACTTGAGTTGTTGAGGCTTTCCCCTACCTTGGCCCTCACAGAACAGCATTCCAGCATCCTCATGCCAACTTTTGTAAGCAGAATGCGCTGTGATGGCGGCGCTTCTAAACTCCGGCAGAGGTCATTGTGGAGGAGAACCCGGACAGGCCGCCAGTGACGCTCCGCTGCTCGGCCAAGACGCAGGCGACCAGCTAATCTGAGAAAGGGATGGTGGGGATTAGACTGCTCTGTTATTGTCTGTTTGATGAGGGATTAAATACGCTTAATCCAGACCTTCATATGGGATTCCTCATTTAAGATAGCGCCATAGTTCCATCACTCTGCTTCACCGAGCCTCACTCACTCGCTCACTCTTCTAGTGATCAATAATTATCTCTCTCTCATGTCTGTTATGGTTTCCATAAACCTGCAATGCTGATTAAGATCAATATGGCCTGGAAATGAAAACATTAATAATGAAAATGGTGACGTCCTGCAAAAAAAAAAAAAGTATTAACAAAAATGTGGATATGAATCGGTAAATAAAACATATTTATTTGAGGTGATTGCACTAGTTCATGGAACTGATTTATTTTATTTATATAACAGGGTCCGCTATATGAAGTAATCGCACTATACATTATATTATATTATATTATATTATATTATATTACAAGAATAAAGTCGTAACTCAATGAGGAAAAAGTTGCAGTGCTACAACAATATATTTATAAGTTAATGAAAAAAGGTATCATGTTACAACAATAAAGTCCTGGTGTCATGAAAAAAAACATCAAAAATATAGTTGATATATTTTTCGCCAATTAACTTCATTGATAATTGTCATTTTTATGTCCACACGTTTATCCATACAGTCGTACAATCCATAAATTCATTCATAAAATCGGTGACTAGCTAGCTAGCGATAAGCATGAGAAGCAAAGATAGCGAGCAACTCACTTTACACGGTGCTTCTTCTTGTCGATCTAAGTTCCATATTGCAATTTATGGAAAATGTCCTCTCGTCTAAAACTACAGGTGACACGAACCGTCCCACATTGTACTCATCCACAATTCCAACCAAAATGAAAGGAACTAATAATGTTTTTTTTGCAAGAAACATTTCCATTTCATTTCCTTTAGTTGACCACCAAAAAAATCATCTGGCCCCCCAGACACATTTTAGCCTTTATGACAGCATCCAGTTCTAAACAAAACAATCGATTCAGAATATGCAAGAGAAGGAAAATCGGAGCCCCCCCCCACTATTCATTAAAGCGACTGACGCATGGCAACGGACCATTTCCTAACTTTAAATATTTACGAGTGCAACGCACGCATATATCGGTCGGTAAGTCGTTAAAAGGACAACTTCCATTTAGCTGCGTCATCACCGGTCGGCCGCGATGTATTCATCGTTATTGTTCTTTGCACCCAAGTCAATACCTCAAGAAAAGTGTTTTCGTACCACTTGCTGAGTGTAAAAAGAAAATGATCTCATTGGTACACAGTGAAAGTCAATAATGTACTTTTATGCCTGCACGGGAAGCAGATGTAGATATATTTCATCGTTCCCCTCCCAAAATATGCTTACTAGCGACAGGCAAATAAAGTCACATATGTAGGTTTAAAATTTTCATAAAACAAAGCCTGTTTAACAATCGGAGCGTGCGGCCGAAAGTCAGTAAATCATACGTTTATATCCGCAACAGCAGCTTGTAAAATCCCCGCCATTGTCCCGCTCCCCCAACCATCCTCCCCGCTACCACCCTTTCCCCTCGCCATCCTCCGTTTTAGAGCAGTTGGCATCATTAATGGGAGGGATTGCCTGTAAATTGGCAACAATGAAAAGACAAATGATGAGTGGCAGAGTGCTGCAAAGCGAGCTGGGAGGAATTAGGACTATTTGAATAATTCAGCCCTCCCGCAGCTGCTGTGACAGGCGTGTTAGTCTGAAGGAAAGCCCGCTGCTTGAGAAATGACAAGCTGTAATGGAACGTAAGCACGCGTCGCTGCGTGTTAGCCTTAGCCCACGCGCTCACTTCATTTGCTTTGTTAAGGAATTCACTCAGGGGAGCCGTACAGACAACCATAACATGACAAGTTGTGTGTTTTGAGAGCAACCGTGACATCACTTTCTGTACTTTTTCCCCTTCATTAAGTAGTTTCGTTATTTTGGTCATATTGCGACGGATTCCTGATTAAGTTACAACTTTATTTTTGTATTGAATGACTTTTTCCTCACTATGTTATAACTATTCTAGTGATATTACAAATTTATTCTCATTAGATTATGACTCATTCCCTCTGAGAGTTCAGATTTTTTGCAGTTGTGTTACATGGATTGCTGGTCCAATTTTATAAGCTAGAACAGTCTGGTCAACTATGAAGGTGCCTGAGGGTCTTTTGTGATTGGACTGACGACCTGGGGAGAGGGAGGCTAGAGGGGGGTGGGGGGGGGGCGTCTGGCAGGAAGAAGAAGCACTTTTTATATTTCTGCAGGATGAATGCTTGAATTTAAGAAAAACCTAAGATAGCTTAAGGAAATATCAGTTGGGATCTTAACCCTTTCAAGCATCCTGTAACCTGATAACATGATAAGCTGTCCATTGTAGTGACCACTGACCCTGAAAGGGTGACATACATAAATATAAGTTGGTTCATATCTTCAAGAGTCATTGATACATAAAGTGACACCGACTAATGAAACACCCTGAAATTGAGAATAGATGTATGATATATTTACATGCATAATTTCCACATGACCATTCTACCGAGCTCATTTTTCATATTATTTCCATACACTAATTTTCAACACTGACGTATCGCCTGTTGATCTCAGCGAGTTGTGCGGGTTGTTAATATCAAAATACGTGATGGGCAAATAATTGACTATAGTCATCATTGCACAGTCACTGGTAAAGTCAATGCGTCGACTAGTCGGTTCAACCCGTCCAGCTGGGTACATACTGTATGGATGGCTTGAAACATTTTTGTTGTGAAAGATGACGCGATACAAAATATCTTTTTTTTTTTTTTTTGATTGGCCTGACATCTGTTGTGATGTCATTCAGCTATCATCGAAATTTTACTAGTTACTGATGGTAGACAACTCAAGAGAGCTAGTCGCAGAATCCCACAGTCGCATTCGGGTCGAGCTTTTCTCAAAACTTTGGCACAACTTTTTAGAGGGGGAAAAAAATTGAAGGAAAAAAAAACAATATCAAAAAATAAAACAGCTACTCCACAAACTCTTAGCACCAGCATCACCTAACATGTGGACTGCTCCACAGAACACTGGACCACTGAAACAGTGTGTGTCTGTGGGGATTTGTATGGATGTGGGTCCAATGACAGCTCAGTCCCTCACCTGTCCCCCGCAGCGCTACCTAGGGACTACCCCTCCTATCCTCCCCCTCTCAGTGGGGCTGAGGAGGGACGCCCCAGACATCTCTCTGCACTCCATGCCTGCGTTTGAACACTCTCTTCCACTTCAATGGCAACTTGTCTAAAAAGAAGAAAAATAACCCTCCCTGGCTCCGTTTCCTCACACAGAAAAAGTTCTTTCTCTTCTCCCGGTCTCCTCTGCTGGCACTTGTAATTATCTTATGCCTGGGAGACAGGTTTTAAGCAGAGGTGTCAGGACAGGGTGCTTCCTGACAGCCGTCCATGATTAGGAGAATTCCGGAGTTCTGTCAACGCTCTGCCTCGGCGCTTCCCCGTGGCGAGCGCCGCGCCTTGTTGTCACCGCAACAATAGCGACTCTTAATTTGTTGACGGCTCAGTCGTCACCAAGGCCGAGGTGGCCTTGGTGATGACTGCCCCAAACGACGGGCCCTCTGGGGGGTGTTGGATGGCGCCCCAAGGGGAGGGGGATTTTAAAAAAAAATCTGTTCAGTAGCTGGAGAGTCCAAACTTGTGCAGCTCGGTCCCACTTAGCTCATATGTGCACTTTTGGATGTACTTTTTCCTCTCTACCCCTCACTGCCATCACTTCACCTGTCTGCCTCATGGAACTCTCTTACCGCTTTTTGTAAAAGCATCTGTCCCACAAATTGGGCTCCATGCACACTTGATGCTACTGTGTGTGCACAACTAAAGGAGTTGCTCACAAGCCAGCTCACTGACATGTTGGTTTGCGTGCATCTCCCGCATGTGTTTTGTGACGGTTCTGGAGCAAAGTAAGCCTGCTCGTGCTTTGCAGAGGGCGAACTGAGTAGCTACTTGTTAGCTACTGTTGTCACCGTCACGAAAGACGATGGATGCATGTACATGGCTAGACTCGGGTAGTAGTTCTAAAACTAGATCCAGGAGCGGTAGCTTAAGAGGTCCGAAAAATAATTTGCAACAAATTGTTTGTGTCATTAAAAAATAAAAAATACATACCTGCATGTTGTAGCTTAGTGGCTAACGGGTCATTTTTAAACTTTTGAGTAAGTAATTTTATTGATATTACGTTAAGTTCAAAATGACTGAGTCTAGTACAATATTAAGATGAGGTGATTATGGTAAAATATGTTTGACATCCCTGAAAAAGACCTTTTCAACGACTGGGACTATTAATAGATCGATATCAATGCACACGCATGCGCTAATGCTCAAACACATGCGCACCACACACACACTGTCCAATTATGCCAGTATGAGCAGCGAGATATTTCAGTCCTCCCCTGTAGATAAACTCACTCATCCAGGTATCCCCACACACACACACACACACACACACACACACACACACACACACACACACACACACGCTTTGGCAAAGGGGCCAGAGTGGCAAAGTGAGAGGTTCCAGCTGAGGGGTGCTAATGAGTGAGTTTGGGGCCTCCCCGCCGGCTCCAGCGCAGATGTCCCGTCACCTCTCATGACGACGGCTGGCAGCAGACGAGGAAGGAGATCCACATGCAAAGGAGCCCCTTCCCCCGTGCCGCCATTGATTTGCAAGGCTGTGAAATTAATATTGATTCGGAAACATGATGAGTTTATCACCGCAATGAAAGGGGAAAGGCACACGGAGGAAAGTTGGCAGAGATGAGAAAAGGGGTTTAAAAAAAAAAAAGCAAGTTGAGAAGGAAAGTTAAGTAAAACGCTGATATCGGCATAAGGGGGCATTGTTCGCGCGCTTTCTTGCAAATACAGAAAAGAGGAATACTAGAGGGGAATGAGAGCTAATTAAAAGCGAGATCAAAGCGCCCCTCTAAGTGTTTTTCCTCGACACATCCGGGAAAAGTCAAAACACCGCTATTATTTTTCTGCCACCTCAGATATTTCTTTTGGGGTTAAAAAAAAGACAAATATAGTGAACTTTCTTTGAGTACATATTGTTAACCAGTTAATCACGCATAAACAAACCAAAATCTTTGGTGTCAATATGTGGTGGTTGGTGATTAAAAACAAAAACAAAAATTTGGATCATACTGAAGAATCATTTTGTTCAAGATTTGACCTTGTGGACCTCAGTTCTTCATCGCTTCATTCCCTGCCATGTGCCAATGATGAAAACATTTTCTTTTTCCCAATTTAGCAACACCCATTGGTTTTCGAGATGAAATTTAAATTTGGGAGCAAAGTTTTTCGGAAGAGTTTTGAAAGACCCTTGGAAATGTCCAAATCACAGCAAATGTTGCGAGAAACTGAATTGGCAGAATGTTTATTTTACAGAATGGGTCCTTGAGACTTTTTTTATTTGTCAACTGATCAAACACGTGCCTATGGAATTTCAAGTTGCTTCGTGAAACTGGCTTCAGGGACTGAATATTGAAAGACCTTCGGCGGGCACTAAAATAAAGTTTTGTGTTTTATGGCTAACCATCAAACTTTGCAGTCATGCACTGCCCACACACAATGACAAAATCGAAAGTATATTCACAATTTGGAGTCATCCATCTGTCTAATATTTAGTTTCAATTTGCTGGCAATTGGATAAAATCTCTCAGAGGATGTCTTTGAAGGATCCCTGGAAATGTCTAAAACTACTTTAAAATCAAGACAAAAACCAAAATGGAAAATTTCCAGGGATGTTTTCAGGCTTGGCTTCTTGAGACTTTTTTGTGGGTCCACTCGTGATTGACATGTCTACCAGACTTCAAGTTGCAAATGAAAACTGGCTTCAGTGGCTGAATTCTGAAAGACTTCCAGGGTGAACACAATTAATTTCATGTTTTACGATGAGTGACCAAACGTTGCAGTCGTCTACACCTACAAATAGTATATGAGTTCATATTTGGTGGCAATCTGATAAAATCTTGACACATTGGACATTTTTGGAGGACTCCAAAAAATGTCCAAAATGATCCTAAAATGGCGGCTTCAAACCAAAATGGCTGCCTTCCTGCGTCTGCTTGTATGTACAAGCAGACACGCTTCTTGAGACTTTATTTTTTTGTTAACTCATGAGTGACATGCCAACCAAATTTAATCTTTTGAAATGAAACTGGCTTCAGAGGCTGGATTTTCTAAGAAGTCGCAGAGGAGGAACTGAGCAACCAAAGTCATGTCCAGGAGAATTAACAGAGATAAATCTTCATCTCCAAAGTCTGGAAACACTTTAAAAATGTACATTTATTTGGCCTAAAAAAAATAGGGACAAATAGAGAATTGTAACGACAGGACATTGAATTAGCTTCAATGCAAGTGGAGTGGAACAGCAAAAAGTGAAGAACAAGTAAACAAAAATAATGTACCACTTACAAATGTAATCTAGGTCTCAATAAACCTTTCAATTTATAGCAAGTATTGTACAGCATGTGTGTGTATGTGTGCGCGCATGGGTGTGTACCGCTAGTAGTAGATCTCGTGTAGCTCGACGAGGATTACACCCCTAATCTACACTGTCACTCTGAATGAAGCCACAAAGACACACACATGCAGCACTGAAGGGTGCGGGAGCTGTCAGGTGCTATTAAGGCACCAGCTTTAAGACCACTTCCCATAACGCACTCTGGCACAGCGTGCATATATGATCCACCCGTCCTCAGAGAGTTTGAACTCATCGGGGAGTCAGAGTTGGAATCATAAAAATCAGGTCAGTGTGGTATGTAGCGCCTTGACAGAGATAACCACAATGTCAGTCAGGAGAGGGCAGATCTCCGAGAAGGCCGAATGGAGTCGAGTCGTCATTCCGCAGAAGATGGCACACATGACTGCCACCTGCAGGAAACAGGTGGCAGAAGACTACAGCGTTGCATTCTACTGACTGAATTTACATTTTCATTATTGCTCGTATAGTTAAATAACTGTACAAGCAATATTTTGAGTTACATTTGTTTTGTTTTTTGTTTGTCTACTCATCTTGAATGTTGTTGGCCTGCACTGAATGCGGTACGTGTAACTTCGAAGCAACTGTCATGACATTAAAAGAGCCGCGCTTCGACCTCAACCCAGCCACATTAGACTGAGCAGGCTAATATGGCTGGGAAAAAGCTAAGAAAAAGCAAACAATACTCGCAGTTAGTCCTTTAGATGCTCAGTCAGCTGCAGTCTCACAACATAAACTGTTTCAAGTGAAGTTGCTTAGTATTAGCATATTTTCCCAAGTCCCAAACTGATGACTTTGAGATAGCTAAATATGACTACTACTTTTAGCGCTTTTTTTTTGTTTTGTTTTGGGGTTTTTTGTGCCACGCAATTGCCACACCGCCAATGAAAGTCAGCTTGTTTACAATCCGGTTCTTCGTTTAGATCAATCCATCCATCCATTTTCTGAAGCGCTTTCTCCTCACAAGGGTCGCGGGGCATGCTGGAGCCCATCCCAGCTGTCTTCGGGCAGTAGACGGGGGACACCCTGAACCAGTTGCCAGCCAATTGCAGGGCACACAGAGACGAACAACCATCACACTCACACCTCGGGACAATTTTGAGTGTTCAATCAGCCTGCCACAGATGTTTCTGGAATATGGTAGGAAACTGGAGCACCCTGAGAAACCCCACGCTGGCATGGGGAGAACATGCAAACTCCACCCAGGAAGATCAGAGCTGCAATCGAACCCGGTACCTCTGCACTGTGAGGTCGATGCGCGAACCACTCGTCCACCGGGCCGCCCGTTTAGATCAAATTGATACTAAATTCTGATGAGAGTCATCCAAACTGCGAGATTGCCACCACTTTCTTGTTTTGTAGAGGTCACATTCACATCAGTCCGGTCGTGTGCACGCACAACAGGAAATGACATTCTTACCTGTCCCGCTCCAGGTTGTAAGTGATTGAGTTGTGCGGTAATGTGACACTATATTGACTTAGACCCAGACAGGTCAGGCCAAGCCTTCCCTGCTCATCAGCGTCAGCATGACTTAAAAACAGCCCTCGTTCACCCCAATCAATGGCCGTCGCATACATATATTTGCATACTAACCTAATGGATCTTTACCTTGATCAGACCTGACCGGCACATGAACATTTGCACTGAAAAGGAGGCCAGACTTGCAGGAAAGAATGATGCCCTTGTTACACGACGTCATGATGTCCAATAAAAGATATTGGACAAACAATTCGTGACGTGAAGCGTACTTGCACAGGCTGTAATATGCATGCCAGGCTCGTAGTTGGCGATGTCACTTACTGTATTGTAATGCCCTCACATCTAGGCAAGGAGAGCCAAAGTCTCTGGTACACTTTCAGCCGTTTATTGAACGAGAATATTTAGTAATCATAAGGGAATACTTGGGGCTACTTATCAATAGATGTGCACCCCACTGAAATGTTTGCTTTGATTCTTTGGAAAAATCTGTGCACACACATAAAAAAGAGCTTTGCAAAGCTTTGACTGTCCAATAAGCACTTCTTTGTCACAACTGCACCGTAGTCGCTGAGTTGTTACTACTTGTATGTTTCTTTGAGTCTCGTATTCCATCCATCAAGTCATTTTCTGCCCCCTTTTTCAAGTTACCACTGGAAATGGTCCCCGCTTTCAGCTCCATATTTCCATCAATGTTGGCCCCCCCATTCCCCCCCGCACCCCCATCGCCTGTAAAAATGTTTGAAATGCTTTTGGAGATTGTTTCCACCTTCATCTTGTTGATTTAACTGCGCTACTCCCATCCCATATTTCGCAATACTGTATACCGTCTGTCCGTCTGAGAGTTGATCAAATCACAAAAGAGAGAACAGTCAGTTCCTGCCAGAAGTTCTTTATCAGACCACTCTCAAATGGGTCAGTGGCGGTCTGTTTATTCATCATTGGAAACATCAAATAAAAAAAAAATGTTGGAAGAAAAGCGCATTGAGCGCTGGCGTGAGCAGAGGATTTATCATAGCCGTGAAACTTATTGCTGCTCTTATGTTACTTCATTCTTCATGTTCACGTCAACGTCGGATAAGATGATTGTGAGAATACACGCGCACATACACACACATTAAATGTGACTGAGTCTCTAAGAATAGGTGAGATATAAAAAAGTTTTAAATTAATATTGGTAATGGTTGGCTAATGTCGATACACCCTGGGGTTTTAATATAAAATGTCAGAGGCTGCTAAAACTTGAATTTAATATAATTTGCTTTCTTCATCTTCAAAAGAGATACGCCTATTGTGTGGGCTATGAGACCGTATTACACTTGGGAAAATGTTGGGAGTCGCTGCTGTAAAATAGACGGTTTTGGTTGAGGGTCAGTCAAATTCAGACTTAGGCTTTTGATCAGGTGGTGCTTTAGGTTGGGTTAGGGTGGTTGTGTTTTGGGTCAGTGAGTTCAGGATTAGGGTCTGGTTTAGGGGCCAGCCTGACAGCCTTGAAGCACAATATAATTATACAAACAATGTTTTATCATTCACCAGAGTGCCAATAAGCACACATATGCATATTATAAGTCGCCCGTTCTCTCAGCGTGCCTCTCCACGGTAGCTGGTTCCTAAGGCGCCCCCCCACCCAAACCCCCACCCCGCCCCAGGCTGAGGCCTCATCCCAGGGAGCGAACATGGCAAAAAGCCCAATGATCAAAGTGGCCCATTTGTTTGAACACGCCGAGACAGAGTGATTAGAAATGCATATTACACGACAGCTATTGCATATTAACACGGTCGGGCGGCCAATTAATCATTAACTCATCAATATCTCATTTGCATGAAATTATTCTCTTTTAAGAGCCCGTGTCTGAGGTGACGGGGTGAGCTCATCGATAATGCTAATGCCCTCGAGAGCCCGAACTCTGTGCGTGTGTGTGTGTGTGTGTGTGTGTGTGTGTGTGTGTGTGCGTGCACATGCAAAGTGGTGGTTTGTTTAATTCCTATTTCCAAAAACATATTTACTTTTTAGGTGTTGCATCTTAGCAGGAATTTTCCCAATGACGTGATATGAAAGCAATGCGTGTCACAAATGCACACACACACACACACACACACACACACACACACACACACACACACACACACACACACACACACATACACACACAATGCTATTGGCAAGGCCAGAGTGGCGTGTCTCAAGGTCACCTAAGGCTCAGGGCTCTTATAGATTGCCACTGAGGTCTGTGTGTGTATGTGTATGTGACCGGACCACACCTCAGTGTGTGCGAATGAGTGTGTGTGTGTGTGTGTGTGTGTGTGTGTGTGTGTGTGTGTGTGTGTGTGTGTGTGTGTGTGTGTGTGTGTGTGTGTGTGTGTGGATGGAAATGGCAGCGGCCGTGAACGATTGTGTCAGCCCTCCCTATAGAGGAAGGTGAGATGTGCCATGCTTGTTATCCATCAAGACATTGATTGTTCACATGGAATGAAGTTACGAGAAGAAACAAGAAAAGCTATGAGCGCAGTAGCCAAAAGTCAGGACAAGTTACAAAATCTCACGTGTTGCTGTTTTTGTTTTAATAGAAGTAATTTAAAAGTTCATAAATATCCCAATATTGATGCTGGTTTTGTTAGCCTGTCTGTGGCGTTTGCCACTACTGTATAATTAGCATTAAGTTAGTGGACTTTCCGAAGCCAAAGTTACTGTATGTGGTTTGGTTAAATATACAAAGTGTCATTCTCTTGTTTTATGTTTAGTTTGACAGTAAAGTTCAACTCTGAATGGTTTGAAGCAGAGGTGACAGAGGTGGGACAAAGTCACATCTGTACAAGTTACAAGTAAGTCTCAAGTCGCAACCGTCAAGTCTCAATCCACGACTTCATAGCCAGCAAAGATAAGATTCTCTTCCCTGCAATTGGTTGGTTTGGATTTTGGGCAGTGTTGCTCTGCCAGCTGTTGTCCAAAGTTTCCAAGAAAGTTCCATAAGGACCTTTTTGTCCTCCTTGCGCTCTCTTTTAGTTTGTCATCTCCTTCCGCAGCAGCGCTGACTACCAAACATGAAGAGATTATCAAGCACATTGCAGGCCCTCTCATTGTCAATCCACTCACCTCACACAACCCTCACCCCCCCCCCCCCCCACAACCACCTCGTCCTCTGTTTTCCGACCACGTGAATTGTGATCAACGCAACCCTGCTGTTTGACCGTGTGTGTTCCCGTCAAGTGTTAAGACTCACACGAGGCCCAATTAGAACACTCCTGGCTTCGATGGAGCCTTCTCATGGCGCATAATGCAAAACGCCAACATTCCTGCGCTATAAAGGCAACAGTGATTAATGAAGAGCACTTTGCGATAGCGTGTAAAAAGATGATGTATTAATCTCCTGCCCTTACAGATGGCTCAAGCCTCCTGACAACCGCTATTCTGTCGAGACACTGTTAGCGTGCATAATTATGCTAATTAAGACCTAATTAAGCGCTAATTCTTTGGAGAGACGCTTTCTTTGGCTCGAATTTAACGCGACTCAGCATTTAGCACTTCTTAAGGAATCTCAACCCCCCGCATTCGTAGTCCTCCTTTTGGTTTGTTATACGGTGTAGATACAGCACAGTCAGGGCGGTCAAACAATGATGTAAAGAAAAGACCAGAGTTGAGGGAGAATGGGCCTGGAGCCAAATTGTAAAAAAACAAGAGAGGGAGGGACAGAATACCGCATTAGCATGGCCGTCGAGTTAAAGAAAATCCATATGGAATGAATTGAAAAACACCCGGTTGCTGATTTTTTTGACATGTTTCGTGTGAACAGTTGGATCGCCAACCTGTTTTTTGGAATTGGGGAAAGTATTTGATAAAGTCATTTTGGATCTGTGGCTTCGGGTAAAAAGAAAGAAAAATGAATGCTCAACAGGCAGCATGTCTATGTCGTTTATTTGGCAATAACGAGCAATGTTCTAAAATGAGTTTGAAATTATATTCAAGTGCTTTGAGATCATAGCTTGTGGTATGTTTGGGGTTTAGACAACAGATATGAAATTAACTTGTTTTGTGACCATGCTTGTGACTTGATTTGAGATACGAGTGTTTTGCCACTTGAATCGCAAATCATCTTTCCCCCTTGAAATGAATGAAAATTATTCTATTCGAGCAGCCCCATTCTTTGTTGAGGATAAAGAACACATGCCTGTGAGTGCAGCATTAATTGTTGTGTGTGTGTCTGTGTTCCTATATCTGTTGCTTAAAAGGATAGAACACCGTGAAACTGATGCTTTTTGTTAATAAGCCGCCGATGGCTTTGTGCACTGTTTGTTATCTAAGGTTCAGTTACAGTATATGCTTGTTTTAATTACCCAACATGTTTATAAATATTATGAAAAGATTCATTCAGTTAAAGCTGAAGATCTAAACCTCAATCGTGTTGATTAGAAATTAAAAACAAAACAACAAAACAATGAGCTTGTAAGATGATCAGATGGTGTAAGGGCAACTGGTGGGAGTTCCCCTATCACAACATGCAACGTTGTGTAGTAAGGGAGCCGTCGTCCTTTTGAGTGACAGACAGGTCA
The DNA here is from genome assembly GCF_001891065.2 of Hippocampus comes. NCBI lineage: Eukaryota > Metazoa > Chordata > Actinopteri > Syngnathiformes > Syngnathidae > Hippocampus > Hippocampus comes. The sequence continues at coordinate 2,529,286 of NW_017806236.1, forward strand.
GCGGGTTGCGTCAGAGACAAGTGACAGTGATCCAGCGTGTGTGTGTGTGTGTGTGTGTGTGTGTGTGTGTGTGTGTGTGTGTGTGTGTGTGTGTTCTTCAGTGACTCACAGCTCATTAAAACACAGCCATTACAAACTTGACATGACATCTGTCACCAGGGCCATCATCACAGGTCAGGACTCTTGACCTGCCCCCAACCCACCGTGAAAAAAACCGCCCTTCGCTGCCTGGCCTACAGCCATCAGGGCAAATGCTGCTCACTGACTGCATGCGGCTACCAGCACAAAGCTGTTTCATCACGCTGTCACATTAAACCGTTGTACCTTGTTCATCTTACAATGTGATCAAACTGGGGGCAACAGTGATGAAGATGTGAGTAACAATCACTTGCAGGCGCTGCATTTAAGGATAGTATTTGGGGGGCTGGCGGGAGGGGGGGGGGTCAAAATAATTGTAGAGTGAAGATGACATCACATGTGCTCAGGGGTGAGGTGATGCACATCACATGCGTCGTGATTGGTTGTTACGTAACCCATGGCATAATACATTTTTAAAAGTGTCAATTGTAGATGAAAAATAATGTTATCAAATTCATTTGGCATAAAATATTGACTTGTTACTGCTAACAATGGCAACATTAATAAACTACACATTTACAGTGACACTGACATGCTCTTGGTAAGGTTTTATACTTTTTGGGGGCGGGGGGTTGTAACATTACAATGTTATGTCTGGTTTTTTTTTTGTTTTTGTTTTTTTGTGGGGCAAAAGGTGGTTTCATTGTCATGTGTTTAGTTGTTTAAAATTAAACCTGACAAAGTGACATTATTTATGTAGTTTCGAAAAACAGGTGCTTACAGGAATTAAGGGACGAAAGGAAAAAAAACAACAACTGGACCTTCTTTGGGTGCTCTAAATGATAACATTCGTATTTGGAAATATTTCTGTTGTTGGTTTTCTATTATTATCACAATTCAGAGGTCAAACCTCCCATTGCATATTTAATTTGAACCTGAAGCTGAGGCCGTTTCAACCACCCCTGGCTTGCTGATCGCAAAATAAATAAATAATAAAAAAAATACGGCAGCAGAGCAAACAGATGCAATTTTGTGCAGTGATTTTTTTTTTCCTCCCCAAGCTTAAATCAAGGCTGGTGCTGGTGTGTATATGCGGCAAAGCAGTTTGTTTTGGGGCCGATAATGAAGTGTACCGCTGTGAGGGAAGTGTGCGGGGCCCTGCCAAAGCTTAATTAGAGATTCATCTGCTCTTATATATCACGGTTAGTGTGTGTCAACAAGCTGCCATGCATCAGCTGCTGCCACAGAAAGCTTTATGGTTCAAACTCAGCATGCGCATGTGTGCGTGTGCATGCGCATGTGTGCAGTTCAAACTCAGCATGCGCGTGTGTGCGTGTGTGTGTGTGTGTGTGTGTGTGTGTGTGCGTGCGTGCGTGCGTGAGTGGATATTAAAGAGCAATAATTAATGGGAGGTGGGGAAGTTTAGCACCTGTTTCAGTCTGTTAATAATGACATCGCCCTGTGAGTGTGCTTGTGTGAAAGTGTGTGTGTGTGCGTGCATGTGTAGGGGTGACATCAAGATCAACAAAACAAGCGTATATGTGGCCCTCACTCTCACTGGGCAGAATAAAGCACATAAATAGTGTGCGGTGAACAAGTTAGGGAGCACCGCATTCACTGACCAAAACAACGTTATCCCAGGCTTAAAACAGTGGCCATTGCTTGAAACCCTACTTTTAAACCCTCGCCCTGACTTGAAACTCAAACCCTCAGTTAAAACCCTGACTTGAAACCCAAATTTGAAACTCCAACCATAGGTTAAAAGCAAAATGTAACCCTTTCATGCACCCTGAAACCTGTTGACATGATAAGCTGCCCACTGAGGTAACCGCTGTCCCCAAAAGGGTTGAAACCCTAACCCTTGTTTCACACAAAAGGGCGAAGTGCCCACTTCACAGTGGTGATTTGACCAACTTTCGGGTCTGCTTGCAGTTCCTTAAAAACGCACTTTGTGCACTTCAGTCATTTTTATGGACCCCAGCGAGTTTCTTTCTTCTTATGCAATATCAAAGACTGCACTTCTCATGTGCAGAATTTAAAGGAAATGAGGGAAGCCACTTCCATTGGCCAGGAGGTTGGCCGTGCTGAGTCTCACAAAGGCTCAAACGTCACTTTCTAGCAGTCGATGAAAATACCAAAATAAAGACAAATACACACAAGCCCAAAGTTAAACTGCGCTTTGCGCCGGGAATGAAAATAGAGCCCAGTTTAACAATTCTGTTGACTCCACAACAAATCATGTTTTCTTTCCAAAAATAACAAACTTAGTTAATCATCTGACAATTCACATCATGCGGAAAGATATACATTTCAAAACAAAACTACGAACTTCGTTTTCTGTAGGTGTAAAAAGCAGGATGGAAGAGGACTGAGATATTCAGTCACTTTGTAACCTCTTCAGAAAAAAATCAGGCTGTGCTTGAAATACTCTGCTTCCTGTTTCCATGCTTCTTCTTTCAAATTTTAAACAGTGGGAAACACAATGACCACCATCTAGTGGTCCAAATTGGAATTAGCTTTACTTTTCATGCACTTTTAAACCTGAATGCTTTGGTAGTTTCCTTCCATCCCGCAGTCTGATATTACTGAGCGTAGCGGAAGCTCTTCAGATACGAGAACCTGCCGGAAACTTATGAAAGGAGACAGACATCAAGTGAAGGAATGTGTTAAACGTGACCAAAGCTGCGTTGACTGTAAGTGCTGTCGTGAGCAACATGAGCACGAGCCTGTGAAGAATTCCAAAGTCAACTTGCCCCAAAAAGCGCATTGTTTCCCCCCCACCCCCCTTAAAAAAAGTCACAACGCATGTCAGTCATGGAGTCTCTCCACTCAGCATTTTTACCGACTTTTTCTGTCGGTCTTGCAAAAACAAAACATCTCTAATGTCTGTTGGTGCAAGCATGACCCCCCCTACCCCCATTGTTCCCCCGCCCTCCGTCCCTGTCACAGTTGCTCACTCGCAGCCGGCGTCAGAAGGAATGAACGCGTGTGTGAGAGGACGCACGTCTCCTGGAGAGGAAGGCCCGAGCACCCGAGGGCAGCTTGCGAACGTGGGACGAGATTGGCGTAGGGGGTCAGCGGGTGTGCGAGAGTGAGCGGGCTCTCGTATTCGATCAGCTAAAGTGTGTTTTCCATCTCATCTGCCTTCACTTGCCATTCTCTTCCTTCCACATTGGACCTGCCTGGTAGGCACGATACGTGCTGACAGGCCCGAGCTGACTGAGTGACTGCTCTTTTCGACTTTGTGTGCAAGTGTACGTGTGTGGGTGTACGTGCGCGCGTCTCCATTGAAAAATCATTATAATAAAATGAGTGTAAAGAAGTAAACGGGTTCTATAATTATAGTTACTGTATGCACTGACTGTAGTATTTGTGTGTTGGCTTTGTGCCTGTAAGGGGCGTGGTCTTGCGAATGACATCAGGCCAGTTACTCTATGTGTGAACGTTCGGGCATTAGATGTAGCCCATAGCAACTCGTTGCAAGTGTACTCATTTTGTTTTTACCGTTGCTCTCCTTGCCTACAGGCTACAACTTTACTTATTTTGTTTTAATTTCATTCCTGAAACTAAAATTTGATCTCATAACACAATGGCTGGCGACATTTCATACAGTAACTATAAAATTTGAAAAAAACCTCGTTGAATATTTGACCACCATCTCTTTTTAAGTAAGTTGTAAAATTATTTGTTTTCTCCTGCTTAGTGTTACTTTTCAGATAAAAACAATCAAAAAAAAAAGTGGTTTAGTTCTTAGAACGTTGTTTTAAATACTTTTGAGCCATAACAAATCTTGGAAAAGAAAAATAAGTCACTTTTCTCCAAATTGATGTGTTTTTATGATTTGGTTTCAATAGAAATTAATTCTAAAGTCTTCTGATGCTGTTTTAAAATGACTTCATCTATCTACTATTGCTGATGAAATGATACAAATTTCCCCATAGTGGGACTAATAAAATTATTTTTCATCTTATCATAAATGCAGTCTTTTGACAGTTGTGAGTCTGCCTCTTTCAAGTGAACCATAGAAAACCTCTTTGGTACTACATTGTGTACAAAGCCGTGCGAAATTCTTAGATTTCAGGTTTAAACATTGTCTTTGAAGCAATGACAAATATGTAACTTTTGGATAAACAAAAAGAAGTCAGTTTCATCCCTTTTTTGTACCAAATCCAACAAAATTTGTTGAATGCTGTTTTAAATGCCATTTTCTGCCTTTCACGTCAGCTATAAAATATATCACCGTTCAACTAAACAGCATTACTTTTCACAGGAAATCCAACTAAATTCTTCTAATGGAGTTCTTTGCCTCTCAAGTCAGCCATAAAAAAAAACAATGACTTTCTTTGTACATAATGCTCCTGAATTCTCTGCCCTTCACATCTGCCTTCAGTTGCCATTCTCTTCCTTCCACGTTGGGCCTGCCTGGTCAGGCCGATGCGTGCTGACAGGCCCGATCTGCGTGCGTACATGCCGGCTGACTGACTGACTGACTGCTCTTTTTGACTTTGGGAATGTGTTTGTGTGTGCGTGCGCTGCGTGTGTCCTATGCGGCCGAGCTTTTCGAGGGCTCTGATTTTTGTGGCAGGCCTGTCAGATCTCTCGTCCCTCCACGCCAGATCAATGCCAGCGCCGAGCAAGTGGCAGCGCGTGATGAGAGCCACCCGCCCCCTCTGACGGGTGCCCGCCAACGACAGGGAATACGTTCTTTTCAAGGAGCATGCTGGTACTCGCTGAGTGACGGACACACACACACACACACACACACACACACACACACACACACACACACACACACACACACATTTTTGTGACAAACTACAAACAGGAAGTACTTCACTCACAAATGCTTTACACTGTAACTCCATATACTCATTGGCCACAACATTAGGTGCAAAATAATAGAAACCCTTCACTCTAGAATGTAACCCCCCCCCCCCTCCATCACAGGCTCTGGGTTGAGCTATTTCGTGGATTTTTGGTCCATTTTATTTCAATATTTTGTTTGTCTTCCGTTTATGATAGGGGTAATTACCAGGGGTGGGCATTCTGTCAGACTGACGATAGGTCTGTCAGTCCGTCCCTGCTTCCGTCAGTATTCCAGGCTGACCCACATGGGCCCAGTCTGTCCCTCATTGGCGAAAGCCAATAAGCGTCGAGAATGTGCCCAGCACAAGCTGACACGGCCAAAAAAAATGTAAATGAAAACTACAGACACATACATATGCACAGCATAGTGATTGGTGAAATAAAAACAACAGTGGACACATGCCATTGAGGTCTATGGGACTGAAAGTTAAACAACACTGTTTCATATTGCTATTTTTTCTGTATTTGGCTGCCTAATAATAGCACCTTCATGTGACAATACATCAATACTCATGTCCAAATATGAGCATTATCAGAGATGGGCATTCCGTCCCTAGGACAGAACGGTCCATCCGGACGGATGCCAATTTTTGAGATGGAGGACGAGAAGTTTTTTTAAAAAAAGACCGTCCCTTTAATTGTCCCTAATGTTCTCCATGATAATCGTGGCTTGCGGTTGTCGCAAAGGGCGCCATTCAAGATGGGATGAGCAGTGCTATGCAAATGTATGGAGCAAAGTAAGTGCTGTCTCGTATGTAAGGTATTAATTGCCCACCCCTCCATGCATCTCTCCCACGGCGTCATGCACGGACGCTTTTTTTTTTTTTTTTCGGAGGGGAGTGAGGACTGGGACGGAAGTGCTTTAAAAGGACGAGGACAGATGGGGACGAAAGGCGATTATTGTATGAATAAGGATGGAGGGACGATGACAGAAGGGTACCCAGGTCGCGGACGGAGGACGGACCGGCAAAATAGCGTAAAGTGAGCATTATATATCTCTGAGCATTATAAAACAAAATTATCACTTTTTGTAGGCTTAAAAAGCAGGATTACAGTAGATAATATTCAATAATTTTCAACAAAAAACTAGACTGTTTATTTATTGTACAAAATTCAAATGTATTTAATATACAGTACCGCATAATTTTTTTACATCACGATAAATAATTACATTTTTACTGTGTATGGCAGTACTTTATACTGTTTGTACACAGCAAACATGCGCACGGCCCAGCACTTTTTTCTTCCTACACCGGGACTGTTTTTCTTTTCTGCCGCAACTGGAGAATATACTTGCGCTGTCAGAATGCCACGAAAAACAAAACCAAAAAAAAAAAACAGCACTTTCTGCATGAAAGTAGCTCACGCTGATGGAATGAAAGCCACGCAATAAATTCCCCCGCGACACATTTTTCACAGGGAAGGGAAGCCAGATACAGGCAGGACGGTAACAGGGCGAAGCAGTTAATGCATGGCACCAAAAAGCCATAACACTAAGTAGACTCTGCCCACTTAAATCTTTACATTCTTCATTCACTTTAGCTCACCAAACACGACAGTCCCCATAGGCAAGTAATGAATAATCATTAGCAAAAGGTCCACAAATTATTGATGTAAAATAAGCAATGATTCTTTTTTTTTTGGGTGGGGGTGGGGGGCGCAATTTATAGCCATTAACATGTAACTTGCAATCCAATAAATGTCATCACGGCTTTCAGTTAATTAAAGGGAAAGATATTATACAGTAATGCAGGGTGGCGTTTATATCTCGATTTCCACACACTGCAATTTACTGCCCGGGCCTTTATTTGAAGGGACCCACAAATAATGGCCATTAAGCCGTCACGGGCCGGACAGGGGATCACATTAATGAAATTAGATAAGGTGGGGATGGCGATACGCCACTGGAGGCTCTCTGGAGACATGAAAACGCATGTGTGCGTGTGCGTGTGCGTGGGTGCGTGTGTGTTACACTGTGTGTTTTCCACTTGCTTTTGTGTATACGCTGACCTGCTCACTTGTCTGTTCACCTCCTCTTGCACTTTGTCCAAGCACAGGCAGGAGTCCACTTAGGTGTGCAGCATGAAGGTCTGCCACCTCATCAGTCCTACTGGGGCCGTCAACAGGCGCACACACACACACACACACACACACACACACACACACACACACACACACACACACACACACACACACACACACACACACACACACACACACACACACACGCAGAGTGGCACGTCGCTCCGACTAACAGGGAGGTGTCACTCGGGGGAGGCAGCTGCAGTCGCTGGTGTGACGGCTCGCCTCAAATCAGAGACCCTCGCCCCTGTCAACAGCAACCTGGCCCCCCAGGCTACCTGTGACACACAGCCCCCACATACTGAACATCCCCAACTCCATACACACATTTGAGGAGGAGTAGGCTCATTTTAATCTGGAGGGGTGATTTGGACCGGATGGTTAAAAAAATAAATAAAAAATACAGTCGATTTAAAAAAGTCAGCACACCCTGTCCAAATGTCAGGTTGTTGTGATATAAAAAATAAGACAAAGACAAAACTCCTTCCACTAGTAATGTTACTTCTATGACAGAGGCTTTTAAAAAATGGTTTCACCCTATTATAACTGGGGGATGTGGATTTTTTTTCACTGAGGCATTAAGGATTATCACCCACATATTAATGTCAAATAAACAGACTATGTACCATATGTCATAATTTTATACAGTATGGATGATTCTTATAAGGGCAATATTTCCGAGGATATTCAAAATTGAAAATGAGAAATATATCAACTTCACTACGACACAAACATTGTGAACATTAAGAATATCATTCGTTGTTTTCCTGGTGTGTGCGACTTGTTTGTGCGGGCAGCAGCCGAGACAAGGCGGCCCTCGTTGCGTATCAGATTAGGCGCCAATATCCAAGTCATGCGACAGTGACTTCCTGTCTGCGTGTCAGACGGCAAGTGAAGGCCCGTCGATACGGCGTCGTGCTGGCATCCTCTGCTCTCGTCTTCTCAAATGAGCAGAGAAGGGAGAGAACGACATCTTTATTCATTCATTCATTCATTCATTCATGGTGGAAGGTGAATGTTAAAGGCCAAGATTAAAACAACATTTCTTCTGTGTTTATAATTTTGGTTTGCTTTTGGGAGTTTGGGTTAGGCGAGGAACCATATCTTATTTGAAGTCATATTACATATGATATAAAAGATACCCCTTTACATTATGGGTAGCCACAAAGTCATGCTAAACTAGTTACAAATTGCATTTGCATTGTTGGCTCACTATTTGGCAAGCTGAGGCTCATTTTGTCCATTTTGTTCAATCTCTGATCCCTCTGTTTCTATGCGCGTGACTACATAACAGTAATATCATCAATGAGGGTCTACTATTTATAACAAAGGGGCAAAGTAGAAGGCTCACTATTTGACAAGGTCAAGTCTTAAATCTTTTTAACAACTTAAGTATATTGTAAACCGTTTAAATTTAAAAAGGAGAATTCGTATTTTAAAAGGAATTCCAATGTATTTGTTCATATTTAATTTACTGCATTCTAGTCGTGTTATGTTTTATTTGCAAGTTTTTAGCTGAATGATTGACTGGGTAAACCGATGTGGAAGCGTTTGGGTTTTTTGCTTTTTCTTTTTACACATATATAGACAAATACTGCCCTCCTGTGGCAAGATGAAACATGTACCGGGCTTTTTTATTTTCCAGACACTTGGGCACAAATTAAGTCCAAGAAATGTGTTTAATTTCCACTTTAGTGTTCCAAAGGGATGTCTTGGAGATATTACACTTGAGTCAAATTAGTACAAAGCAACTGAGTCTCACCGTGCATTCAGAACTTGTAACATTTGTCATTGATTGCAGCCCACAGCCCCCGTTGGCCAGTCTAATTCATTTACCAACCTGTCATTCCATGCATTGATTAAGTTGTCCTTCACCACCGCACACACACACCCCTCCCCCGCTGTTAATTATATGCAAAGAGATAAGATGTTGTCATGATTGTGAATAATCTACGAAATGAGAGGCCTTGTAGTAGAGCAAAGGGCCAGTTCAGAGGTGAACGCAGTTGACCTGGGAGGGTTCAGCTGGCCTACTTCATGGGATGTGACAAACGGATTTGGATGGGGACATTTTCTATTTATTTGATACGCTGATGTTAAAGGTGCAAAAAAAATCATTTTGTGACTCATAGTCTTGTTTAAGTCTACAGTCTTGTCTTTAGCTCATTTTAACACACAGGAGCAGCTTGAGTTGGGCAGGATTTGTATTTGGTGGACCAAGAGCACCAGACAACCTGTGAGAGCCGCAATTCTGGCTGAATTTCTCCAACTGAAAATTAAATTAAATTCTATATATTGGGAGGTTGCACTGTCAAAAGACAATTTTTAAAAATACTATTTTCATGGTAGAAGTACAGCAATGTGTGCGCCTTTACATTGAGACACCACCTGAATTTCACCCCTTATTATAAATGTACATCGATAATAAATGTTAATGAAATAACTGCCATCTGATTCTGATGCTGCCATTGTCACCATTCGTATGTGATTTTAACCGTGGTGATGTGGCAAGAGAGGTGGCATTTTTTTAATGTTGTATGATTCAAAGACCGCTAGAGGGCAGCAAAGGTCTATTTAAACTACATACCCTGTCCGAAAGAAAGTACTGTATTGAAGATGGTGGTGGCATCGGGAAGAGACCACAGAACTAAACTGAGCCACTGAGAACTACAATGGGCGAAGTCCATTTCTGTCACTAAGCGGGGGAGTGATTTAAATTATTAGGACTGCCACTACAACTCCAGTGCAACAGTGGTCTAAGTCCAAACACTTGATTAAGAATACAAATTAATGCAAGGATTTAAATTCTATGGGCCCCACCATATGGATTTTTTTTAGGCTGAAAAATACTGATTAACAATTTATCGTCCGATTAACTGAAAGATTTGTTTTGAATGACAGGTGCACCGAACGACCTCATCAACAAATTTCATTGTGTATATATATATATATATATATATATATCTGGCTGAAAATCAGCTTTGCTTGAGAGGAATCACAATTGGTGGATGATTCTCTCTGTGACTCTACAACTTTGTAGCCACTAAAACAACTGGCAACAAATACAGCAACTTTTTCTTGCGCTCAAGAGACTTTTGAAGACTCTGAGAATCATACCGGGCAAACGTCAGAGAAGGATATGTCACAATCGGTCAACCACGCCCCTCCTTGTGACATCTAAATCAGGCAAAATTCAGAACTGCTTGCACATCATTTCGGTTTACAACAGTCCCGAGGTGGCATGTTTGGAGGTTGTAATTGGGACCTGATAAATTACACTGGTCAAAAAAGTTAAAAAAAATAAAAATAAGAGATGCAAGTAAACCTTTCTTGAAGAAATTTGAGTGCTGATTGTGAATCTGCCCATGATTTTTCTCTAGTACATTAGCTTTTCATAATCATAATAATGATGATCATACAAAACAATAATATAAAATGTAATACTGTAGTCAGGATATGTCACAATCGGTCAACCACGTCCCTCCTTGTGACATCTAAATCAGGCAAAATTTAGAACTGCTTGCACATCATTTCGGTTTACAAGAGTCCCGATGTGGCATGTTTGGAGGTTGTAATTGGGACCTGATAAATTACGCTGGTCAAAAAAGTAAAAAACAAAATAATAAGAGATGCAAGTAAACCTTTCTTGAAGAAATTTGAGTGCTGATTGTGAATCTGCCCATGATTTTTCTCTAGTACATTAGCTTTTCATAATCATAATAATGATGATCATACAAAACAATAATATAAAATGTAATACTGTAGTAATATATTTAGCACTTTGTAATATTTACGAACTCAGGGTTAGCTTGAGCAACAGGTTGGTCATTTTTTCTGAAACCTCACAGGTATAAATTAGAATCCGTGGTAAAATCCGTATTGCGCAAGCTTTTAAAGGTCAAAATTGAAAACTTAAAAAAAAAAAAAAATCAAGACATGCCAAAAACTTGATGTGCGAGAAAGAAAGTAAAGACACAACGAGATAAGGACACAACGCAATCTTTGATTTGAATATGCTGTTGACCTGTTGTAGAAGAATGCAGTACAAGATGTATTGTTCAGTTACCACCGCTCTCTTCAATTAGAATGGTTTATATTCATGGCATAAAAGTGGTTTTCATCCACATATTCCTGTAATGGTGACTTAACTCCCGGCGTTAATATCGGTGAGCGTTTCAACCTGCGAACAAATTTAGGTGGTGTTGCCAAGGACTGAGGATCACCTGAACTTGAACATCGTCCTCATTTTTACATCCAGCATGATAAAGGATATAACCACTCACATAAAAATATGCTACTCTATCAAAGACATCAGAATGTCATTACAGTACACTTTTCGGTGAGTTGATGTTGATATCAAGTCATTGGCATTGGTGTTCCTGTAATGGTGACTTAACTCCCGGCATTAATATCGGTTTGCGTTTCAACCTGCGTACAAACTTAGGTGGTGTTGCCAAGGACTGAGGATCACCTGAACTTGAACATCGAGTATTTCCTCATTTTTACATCCAGCATGATAAAGGATCGAACCACTCACACAAAAATATGCTACTCTATCAAAGACATCAGAATGTCATTACAGTACACTTTTCGGTGAGTTGATGTTGATATCAAGTCATTGGCATTGGCGTTACCTTCTCTCTGTGATGACGTGTAGGGCAGTGTGCACTGACCATTGTGAATAAACTATGTGACCATCTCCATGTACCGTTTGTCTGTATTATACTGCCCCCAGATGGCCGAGGCACGCACACTAGAAGGAGCAGCACAGTAAATAAAATTGAAGCATTAAATCATGATGCTCAATTGGTTTATTTCTTTAAATTATATTTAATTATGTACTTACTATATGTTTGGATGACATACACTATCATAATTTATTATTTATCTTATTAAAAAAAAACATGCTTCAATGTTTTGGAGGCTTGGACAGATGACGACGTTTCTATTCATTTCAATGGGAAAAGAGGATTTAGTAATGAATAAACTATGTGACCATCTCCATGTACTGTTTGTCTGTATTATACTGCCCCCAGATGGCCAAGGCACGCACACCAGAAGGAGCAGCACAGTAAATAAAATTGAAGCATTAAATCATTATGCTCAATTGGTTTATTTCTTTAAATTCTAATTATGTACTTACTATATGTTTGGGTGACATACACTATCATAATTTGTTATTTACCTTATTTAAAAAAAAAATAAACATGCTTCAATGTTTTGAGGCTTGGACAGATGACGACATTTCTATTCATTTCAATGGGAAAAGAGGATTTAGTATAGAGTGTACAATCTCTATGAATAAAATTACATCAAAATCCCTCGAGCCAGTTAGTTTATAGCATCATCAACAGGTTGAAACAAAGAAACTGGAAGAGTTACAGGAATGGCTTGGAGATTTTCATGGATAAAATGCCTGTTCTGAATTTTGCAGTTCAGCTCCTTGATAGAGCAAAACAAGTTGCACAAAAAGTATTGAAACACTGAGGAGTTGGCCTCACATGACGCACATACCAGAAACCAACATTTCACTTGGACATGAGCAGCAAAAGATTTTCAGAAAGTCAAATTAATTTCTACCAAAAGAATAACACTATTTTTAGAGTACCCGTGTCAAAGTTGAGGACGCGGGCCGCCTCTCCCTCCACGGTGACAGCGACATTGTCCCCCTCGATGTAGGCGGCGCTGACACGTCTGTGCGACAGCTGGATCTCAAAGAGGCGACGGCTGCACTGCATGTGGTAGAGCGTCACGTCGTTCAGCCGTGGCTCAATGTCAGTCTTGTACGCGTTGAAAGACTGATGGAAGATGTTCTTCATAAGCTGACCGAGTAGTAAAGAAAGAAAGACGGTCCTTACAATGACATTTTACTACAGGTACTTGACATTTTGGGATAACCTTTTAAATGAAAAAAATGTTAAGAGATCAAATTTACTGCACTGCATCTGCGGCGGCACTTCCCATGATTTTAACATAACATGTCATTCCTTTTGTTTTATGTTTGACAGGAAAGCTTGAAGACTTTTTTGATGAATTATTCACGACCTGCCAAACTGCCGCTTGTTGTTAATTGAGTTGAATTAAGTCGGGCCGCTCGAATCTCAAGAGCTGAAGTCGGAAATGACAAAATTGGACAAAAATGCCCACCTTTGACGATTCTTATTTGCATGAACACATCTAAAACGTTTCAAAAGAGGGTTTATTCTTAATTACTTCACCGAATTTTGATGACTTGGTATCTGTGGCGGTTTATCAAAGCACTGGAGATGAACAATTTTCAATTCAAAGGTGAGGGCAGTGCCAACCAAAGCTCACTCTCTCTCTCTCCCACCCTCTTTTGTGACGCTTGTCTTCTTTCCACGCAAATCTGCGAAAGCATCTGTTACCAAGTAACGCGACACACCACGGACGCCCACGTAGCAACAAGGACGGCCTTGCCATGTACCTGAGTGTGTGTATGCAGCGGACACAAAAATAAGTACACACAGACACAAACGCACGCACACACACGCCATTCCTCTTGTCAGATGCACTCTGAGCGCATCTAAAGACTTGAACCTGCACTCACACACAACAGTGCACACACACACGTACACAGAAAAACTCTAATGGACTCTGCTGAGTGCAAGGTGATGAGTACCTAGAACAAGCTTCTGTAAACACCACTTTGATGCTTGGTCAGTACATTAGCAGTGGCGTATTTTGTCATTTGGGGGCTCAAGGCAAACCCCATCACTGTGCGCTGCAAAGACTCCTGCACTAGATTAAGTCCTTAAACTCCATTTTAAGGAATATTACTGCTTTGACTGCAATCTGTGACATGAAAGATCATCTGAAATGGCTTACCATTTTGCTGACAAGATGGAATAGTCCTTTGCATGAGAAGTGTTCAGCGTTGCACCAACAGTTGAGATTAGCACAATTTTAGTCCTGATTGTGAAGCACTGGATGTTAACTTGCGGAATGTAATGTCATTAGGAGTACCAGTAGCACACAGTTGTCGACAAGTGCACGCTGCGCAGTTTTGCGACTCTAGTAACGTGTAGTTGTCCTCCTAGCACTGTATACCAAAGTTGTCCTATAAATGATGACAAAGAACATGCAGTACATATTTTTCTCCCACTACTGCCGTCCACTCTGCACTACTACAAAACATTACAGTAAGACAGTTGTACCTCTTAGTGCACCGTAGTCATTCTACTAAGTTCACTGAATTGTCCAACTAGTTAAGACAGAGCGTACGAGTAATGTTTTTTTTTCCAGTACGACCTTCCACACCTGTGGTAGAAAACTGTTAGCACATCCTAGTTATTCTACTAGTGTGCTGAATTATCTTACTAGTGAAGACAAAGAGCGTACTAGTAACTCACTGAGGAGTTCGCCGTGTGTCTGAGGAAGCGGACCATCCTGGCGTCGGAGGCGGGACATGCAAGGGCCATGTAGCGGTTCCTGAAGGTGCCGTAAATCTTCAAGTGGAACCCGGGCTTGGCCGCGGGGTTGCGGTGCTCCCTCAGGGCTTCCACGCCATATGCGGACAGGTCAAAGTAGAGACTGTGGGCGCGGATCTCCGGAGTGGGCACCTGACGAGAATACGTTAAAAAAAGAAAAAAAGACAACTCGCACCAAATATCAACCGGGGAATTGTCATTGTTATTTCTATATGATGATGGAACAGTGGAGCTCATTTGCATAACAACGCCCCAGATTGCCTTTCTCTCCCCATAACTTCCATCAGCTAGACTGGGCGAAGATCCAGAGACACTTTCAAGCAATTGCAGGAATACACTACCTGGAATAGCCACGAGCAAATGGTATGTAGAGCTACTCTGTGTGTGAGTTTGCATTGAGATTGATTACAAAGTGCTGCCGCCGTGAGTGAAAATGCTTTTATTGTCTTTAAAAGCGCTATCTTTTTTTCCAGTTTGGGTGTCGCCATTGACAGAGCAGTATATGGAACGGTGTGTTCAATCACTTGCCAGAAAAGCCAAGAAATGGGTGTCTAAATGTGAAATAATACTTAATCCTTGAGATATTTTGATGAAATAATAATTTAGACACCAAAGAAGTGTTTTAAATGCGGGGGGAAAAAATGCATCATTGTCTCCTTTAAAACACTGTCAGTATCATTAATAAGGGCTTCATGATGCCAAGTTTTAATTAACAGTTTTCCTTATTTGTTATTGGGAAAGATTACATTGAAATAAACTGTTGTAACCGATTGGATTCCAATTGATTATATAAACGTCCACGGCAGTGAATTAGTTAATTAGTGTTGGGCATTCACGAGGGGTTCCTTGGAAAAGGTCTCCTGTGTCAGGGATCCCAGGATCCAAAACCCCTATTTTGGAAAATATATGTGCTGATTAGGCCCTTTGCATGCATGAGCTCTATCGGGTCATAAAGCAGAGAACATATAGTACATGATTCCCTATCTCTGCTTATGATGGATCCCTTTCAGTCCAACACTACAACATTACATCCCCATCCTCCCTCCAGTCGGAATTGATCCATCTCCCTTGTTCTGACATAAAACAGCCAAGCGGGATCAAACAGCATTTAGCGGATGGCAAGATGATGGGGACGAGTGAGCGAGGCCGAGCGGGTTGTATCCTGGGAGGCAAATTCAATCAGAACAGGAAACAAGCCTGGAAGGGGTGAAGGGGGGGTGGGATGGGGCATAACAGGAGGAGGCCGCCGACCTCTGTGCGTGGAGTACGTGATGTGAATAGTTAAGATGGCATCACACAGCAGGAAAGACTGTGGATCAACATGTACAGTGGACATGAGAAGTTGACATACGACTGTTTTTTGGTCGTTTGGGTTTTTGTCATATAGAAAATTAAAGTCACCTATAACCTGTGCAAGTCAGTTTTTTTTTCTTTTCAAGAGGGGAAGTTAAAATCAACCAAAATAATGTGACTGCACAAGTGTGCACACCCACTCGTAACTGGGCTTTGACTAAAATATTCAGCCTTGTTTTATTGGACCAAAACACATTTTCCCAAATGCGTATGAGAGATTTTGGTATGGTCCAATGACACCAACTTTTTGTCCGTAAAAAAGGTATTGGTGCAAATGCAATACCGCTCACCACAAAAAGTATGCCATACCTACAGTCACGGATGAGCTTGTTATTCTTCAGGTGGAACCCGAGTCAAGGTGGACGGCTTTATCACCAGTTCAAAATACACTGAAAAATAATTACATGTTGAATTTACTCAGGTTTATTTTGTCAAGTGGCTGCACACAATAGAATAATCTGGATTTAGATACATCTTTTAAGTAGCTGGATATATACATTGGGAATTTCTCCATTGTGAGACAAATACAGGTTTTCTTATCTTATCTTACCTTATCTTAGTCTCATTTAAAAAAAATTATCTAGATCCAGATGCTTTTATTGTGTGCAACTATGTGATGAAATAACTGAGTGAATTCAACACCATTTGTCTCTGTGTGGCAGGCAGTGTTAGCACAAAACTTTCATTCTTCTCCTAGAAAGTTTTAAAGAAAAATGTTAGGAAAAGCAGAGTAGAACAGCTGAACTTTATTTGGTGTTAATCAGATGGTGGCAGGAGACCGCTGACTCCAATTAAACACGAGTTTGACTTTGGTTGATTCTGGACACAGCCCAGCTATAAGAGGGTGCACAGACCTGTGCAACCACATTAGCCCGGTTGTTTATTTATGTATTTATTTATGTAATGTTCCCCTCACCAAAATATTTCATTGCTTTTCAATAGAGACGTGCAGGTTCTAGGCCACATTTTTGGTGGAAAAGGTTTTGAAAAAACTTGGTCTCCTTTTTTCACATTACGAAAAACTGGCATTTCAGTGTGTCTGAACTTTTGATATCCACGGTATATTCATTCACATGAAGATACTGGAGTATAGAACCCACACAGCATGTTGGATGGAGCTGCGTGGGTTTTATATATATATATAT
>NW_017806236.1:2546432-2609091 GCF_001891065.2 Hippocampus comes
TATATATATATATATATATATATATATATATATATATATACATATATATATATATATATATGTTCATCATGTGAAAATATTGCCGCCCGTATGTGAATTTCAGATTAGTTTAGCGTTTAGCTGAGGAATAAATGATGCACGTTGTGAATAGAAAGCCATCATCCACCTCATCTGAACAGCGGCTCTTCTCAAAAGGTCAAATATTTTTGCTGACATGTCGACAGGACTGTTTAAAGTCATCACCTCTTTTGTATTTGCCTGTTAGCTCAAATTGTGGATTTGTGGTCTCTTTATCTTGCAATATCCTGTTTCTGCTGACTTCCCGTGCCTATCGCTCCGCACACTTCAGTATGTTTGTGCTCGCGTTTGTTTATGCCACCTGTCTCTGGTCCAGCCTCTCGATGCTGGCGTTCGCTCCGTAGGCGTGGCACGACTCCACCGTGTAGTCGGAGCTGAGGCCCAGCACGGAGCAGGAGTCGCCGCATGAACCGTCGGCCACCACGATCACACGTGGCCACTCTTCGGCTGGGATGCGCCGCAGATAATCCTGGGAGAACTGGAGAAAAAAACACAATGGAATCACCGCTGATGTCATCAAAGGCAAGAACTTAAAAATTCAGCCGTTGCTCTGTCACGTTCTACCAACAACGAGCCAACCTTCTCTATCTCTCTCCTGTGGTTGAGAGGAAATAAATGTCATCTGTGCTGTATGTTGCACATAGAGCACATTTGACAATCAAGTTGACTTGACTTGAAACCTTAGCTCCTCCCTCCAATATAGCTAATAATGAACATGGCATACCTCCTTGACCCCAATATCGTCTCACTTAAGTGTTCTTGGGAAAAATAGTAGGTATTCGTGGAGGGAAGTAGAAGGTGAGGGACTAAGTGGTGTGAGGCTGAAAGAGAGAAATAACGGCAGCTGGAACGGCTCACAGTCATGGCATTCAAGGCAGCGTCGAGAGGGAACCCTTTAAAACAGGGGTCCCCAACCTTTTTTGCCCCACGGACCGGTTTAAGTCAGAAAATATTTTCAGGGACAAATAGGTGTTACCAAGCTACTGTATATTGCATTTTATGGTAAGTCATGTTATAGTGGAATAGAGTTGGAGCTCTGATTCCCTGCAGATGACACAAGTGTGTGTCTCAGTGACGCTCATCGACTTCTCTCAGATTTCTTTGACACCATGACGCCAGATGGCAATAAGCACACTTTTATCTGAACAAAACTCCTCAACATATTTCCTCTGAGCCAAGATTCCACAAGATGGCGGGAAAGCACTAGTTTTGTCTGAATAAAGCTCATTGACTCACTTGAACAACAATACAGTGAGCACAAAAGTAGGAAACAGCAAATAACAAAATGTGATTGTGAAAATGTGAGGGAACACTGTATGGAATTGAGCCCCCACTATTTTGTAGGCATAAGAACCAAGCCCAATCACAAAAAGTGCGAATCCACAATTATTAATGCACCATCAAAAATGTTTGTTACTGCCTAGAGATAACACAACATGGCAACAAAATAATACTTATTTCTAAATGCATGAAATGTTTGTCTCAGCTCAACATACTTCCTTGACACCAAGATTTTGATATGTTTAAACTAATAAAACAAAAACTGCTCT
The DNA here is from genome assembly GCF_001891065.2 of Hippocampus comes. Lineage (NCBI taxonomy): Eukaryota > Metazoa > Chordata > Actinopteri > Syngnathiformes > Syngnathidae > Hippocampus > Hippocampus comes. Next base: position 2,548,061 of record NW_017806236.1, read on the forward strand.
CTCTAGCGCCAACTTAAACATAATGCAGATGGGTCTGCAATGTATCCTCCTGATGAAGCGGGGTTCGCTGTTTGTGCTGGTATTGCAACCCAACTTTTATTTTATTTTTTATTTTTTAACTTAAGACTCTCTTCTTTTTCTTGCAAAGTCATCGGCGCCAAGGCGGAATGTGGACGTGTGGACGTACAACAAGGTCATGTGCGGGTTTAGATTGCAAGCATTGCTGTTTAATGAGGCGGAGAGCGGGATAAAAACAAGAAGTCTCTGTTCTGCAGCCATGACACAAATATTCAATGAGCATTCAATCACTCTTTGCACACACTCTTTGCATACATAGTCTAGGCATACATGCCAACTCTCTTATTTCTTCCGGGACGAGTTCTGGCTGTGGGAAAAGGGACAAGGAGTCCCTATTATCCCATCATTACAATAGGGGTGCATGGGGGAAAAAAGACCTGCACTGAGTCAAGAAAATTTAGGATGGAATATTGTAAAAAGGTGACAACGTAATTGCATGTGTTTCATCAATCATTTTGAAGGATAGCGTATGAAAAGTTAAGTACTAACTCCATTCACTTGACATTTTAAATTAAAAAAACTGTACAAAAAGTGGGATTGTGTACACTGTACACACTCATCAAACACAAGAATTTGGCAGAAAGTTGCATAAATCATAATTTATGTTTACGATGACATATTTTGAATAGAATAGCATGGGAAAAGTTAAGTGGCATGTCCAGGTTACTTTTTTTTTAGATTATAAGGAAAAAGCTGTCCAAAAAGGGAACATTTAGTACAATCTTCACACACTTAAGGCAGTCTTGCAATCTTTTCTGCACACCAATGACATCCACTGGATTTGTACTCCCGCTGCGGTGGGATTTTTTTTTTTTTTTTGCCACCCAGAAGTACTTGCATGCCAATCGTTAACAAGCCTCATCAAAAGCTATAAAAACGTATTTGCATAAGTGTGCGTACCTTGGTGCCGAGCTGCACCCTGACGTCCACTTGCTGCTTTTTTTGCTCCAGGATGCTGAGCAGGTACTCTTGGAACACGCCGATCCTGGTGAAGAAGTGCTCCTCTTGCCAGCATCCCTCCATGTTGTCAAAGTCCACGCCGAGTCCCAGCAGAAAATCCACGCTGCGTGGGTCCAGGGCGATCTGCTGCGGCCGGCAGAGCAGCGCGCTCCGGTTCCGCTCGTCCAGCACGGTCAACTGCAGCACTTTCCCCGAGCGGACAGCGACCAGGGCGGCCGTCAGCCCCACGGGACCCGAGCCCACGACGAGTACCGAGATGCGGGCGCGCCACCGGCGGACGCCGTCTAGCCCGGCTTTGAGCGCCACGTACACCGCCACCGCCACCACCGTGCTGAGCGCCGTGTCATAGGCGAGGACGCGGAACCTGTCCTCTGCCTCCTCCACGCCGACGTGCTGAGACTTCGCGCCATCCATGACCCGAGGACGCCCGGGCGGCTGTTGTGTCTGGATGAGAGCCAGGAGGAGGGCGGACTCCCTTTCGGTCGCCGGTGGGAGGGTGAAGGCTGTCCCAGGCGGTCAACACTTGTCGCCTGAGACGTGCCATGTGCGTTTTCTCTCTCTCTCTCTCTCTCTCTCTCTCTCTCTCTCTCTCTCTCTCTCTCTCTCTCTCTCTCTCTCTCTCTCTCTCTCTCTCTCTCTCTCTCTCTCTCTCTCTCTCTCTCTCTCTCTCTCTCTCTCTCTCTCTCTCTCTCTCTCACACACACACACACACACATCGTGTGGTCCCGTTTTCACATTTGGACAGTAATAATAAATACACTAAATGTCAGTCTTTCACTCAAAGTGTCTCAAAATACAACAAAAATCTCAGTACTTAAAAATGTCTTCTTTTTTACGTGCGCTACAGGTTTGTGTACATTGAGGCCGCAGGTTAAATTTGACCTGTCAGCGAAAATGAAATTTAGATTTTTCAGTTTAATATCAAATTATGAGAATGGTAATAATGTTGCACTTTCCATTAATGTGTTTTTTTTTGTTTGTTTTTTAGACGGTGGTGACATTCCAAAATGAGTTGGAAACAGTCCTGAGGTCAGTTTTGCTGCCCTTATTTGTAGCTGTGTGTGTTTGAATGCACTGCATGTTTGCACTATGGTTGAGGGGGAAAAGTAATTTCATCTGTGCTGTATGTTGCACAGAGAGCATATTTGACAATAAAGCTTGACTTGGCTTGAGAATTATCAATGTTCTCACCACATTTGCAAAGGTTCCTGCAGAAGAAGTCACACACAAAGTTACAGTAAGCGCTACAGACTACAAGGCTCGAGCTGGAAGCATACCGCAGGAAATAGTTGTTTTTTGGGGGTTTTTTTGGTCAATTTAGTAGAACCTATGCAAAAAGTACTTGATTAGTGTCAAATCTGATACAATTTCAAGAAATGTGGAGAAAATTGTGCAAAAACCCTATATTAGCTGCAAGTTGACGTTTTTAGAGTTTAAGAAATTAAGACAGAAACCACAACATAAATGCAAATTTAGATGTGATTAGGTTGTAATTTAACATGAACATATTGAAGTAGTTCAAGTTGCAATTACTGTATTGTCACGTCCACTATGATGGCATGTGTGACCATTTCTGAGGCTTAAGGACATCAATTTCGTAGCGACCGTTCTGCCGACCTACTGGATTGTTACCATGGTGACAGTCACAGCACTGATTTGTGAATAGAGATGCACTTTTGTCATTTGATGAACACTCTGTCATCAAGTCTCTATCATCGCTTCCCTTCTAGTTGAAATGAAATATGCTACTCACAATCAGAATAAGGCACTTGAAAAAAATGCAGGCGAAAGATTTATATCTTTACATTAATCTTTCCAGAAAGAAGAACACGGAAACAAGGAAAGATAAAATATTAGGTGCAGTATTGTTTCCTGCTGGCATATTCCGTATTTGCAGGGTATCTGGAGAACAAATGTTATCACAGAGGGGTTTTTGTACAGTCCAACACTGTTCAGTAAAACTTTTTGATTGCGTTCAATTTGTTTCAATGGGAAAAGCTGAATTCACAAACAAGTCCATTTCGTCAACTTAAATCAAGGTACCACTATGTCACGTTTGGACTGCTGAGGAGCACAACACATGTCTCTGGTGTGCAGTTGGGTCAAATGAATCAAGTGTGATAACACAGCACACCCAATTGTGTGTACATCACAGACGTTCCAGGTCAGGGTTCTTGTGCACACGTCACTTGGCCCCACTGGACTGCAGCCAAAATATTTCGCTTGCTTAACTCAGGAGCGGATAAATGCCACCATGGCTGAACAGACACAATGACCCACTCCGCAGTGTGCAAACATTTCAGCATTCCCCACTGTTAGAGTAAATCGTTTTCGGACGTCAGCGGAGGAAAATCCGACACCGGCAATTTGCCTGTCAACCTAACCGGGCTCAGGCCGGCGAGGTAATGACGCGCGGAGCAGACGATGCCAGAGCTGTGATGACGCGCACGCATGGCCGACCAGACGACTAGGAACATCAGGAACACTGAATTGCCATGGTTACACACACCGTGTAACAAGGTCAGAGAGTGAGTGACGTCGGATGCTACTATCTCAGGGACGTCCTGGACCGCAGCCATCTGCAGTTGAGAATAACTCATCACTGCATGGGATTAGTATGACGACAGTCTTTTAAAACATGGTGACGGAATTATGTTTGTGTACATTTACAAAGGAGATCTTTTAGCCGGATAAGGATAGCGTCAAAAATCTCAACTGATTTTGTTTTGTAAACTAAAAGGTGTATGAGAAAAATCTGGGAAAAGAGCCTAATCTCGTGAGCATTTGCTCCGAAATTGTTTAAAAACAAACACAAAAAACCCACTCACTTTAATTTTGTGATGATGCCACTGAGAAATCGGATAAAACCCTAATGGCAAGACAATTTAGTAAAACGTTGTACAAAAAAAACACTAAATAGTAGAATATGGAATGACATAATTTCAGTTTTCCTTCAAAAACAAAAGAGATCTCACAAGAGACCAACTGAGAATTTGGTGGGATTTTGGAAAGAAATGCATCAACGAGAAGATATTACTTGAAGATGTTGTTTGAATATCTGTCATTTAAAAAAAAAAAATCTATGTTGTTGAGCAGTTGGTACGATTTTGTACCCCTAAAAAAATCATTAAGAATTATTATGTCATTTGGGGTTGCCTAGAATGTGTGATACACATGACACACAAATTAACGTCAGCTTCTAAATTACAACAAATTATAGAATTTCAATGAAGAAAAAAAAATGTTTATAGCAGTACAACTGTTTTATTTATTTTTTTAACTGTTGCAGTATGTGGTTGGAAAAGAGTGATAATTTTACATGTGTTTTAGATTGTGTAATTTCTGACTAAATTCTCCTGAGCATGTCTGAAAATAAACTCAACAAATGATGCACACACCTGAGTCTGCAGTGGCCAGTGGGTGTAATAAAACTTACACTACATGATCTTCCACTTCAGATAACATGGTGGCTTACAGTAAATGTTAAACAGAAAAGGTTTACTGGAAGAAAAAAAAATCACAGAAATTCGCAGAGGATCCATGATTAAGCATGCTCTGAAAAGACCAACCTGCTGTTATCTATAATGAAAAATGAGATGCTGAGTGAACCACAGATCGTCGTGACGAGTCGGAAGATAAACGTGCAGAGGTGGAGTCGTTTCATCTCTCGAGTCAATTCTGTAACGTGCCATTTTGACATAATCCAGCTGCTTGCAAATTCCCAATGCTTAGTTGCAGCGTGCCATTAAAGAGCGTTATACTCCACACACTTGGATGGATCCGTAGTGAAGTGCTTTTGGCAGATGGTCATCAGCCTCTTTAGGCCCTGCGCGGGAGGAAGGAAATTGTGTCATTTGGCAAGCAGTGAATGAAATGGAAATGTCTGCAGCCATATTCAAGGCTAAAATCTCTTAGAATTTAAAACAGGAAGAATGTTTCACTCATATTCTTAAAGGAGACATAGCACATCTGCCACACACTTTGAAAGTTTTGGGATTTGAATCTTGGCTATGACCTTCCTGTGTGGAGTTTGCATACTATCACCAGGTTTCCTCCGGGCACTCGAGCATCTTCCCACATTCCAAGAAGATGTGCGCAAGGTTCAATAATAACTCGATATTGTCCTGAGGTGCAAATGAGAGTGTGAACGGTTGTTCGTGAAATGTGCCATGCTGTCCCCCGCCTCTCCAGTTCTCCGCCCCCCAACATGAGAACAAGTGCTTTAGAAAATCCATGGATGGATGTCTCACCGGATGACCACAAGTCCCAAAACTGTTGATTTAATTTGACTGTTTGTAACACCGATATGTAAGATAACCAGGATCTGTCCTTAGTCGTGTCACCATTTTCTCACCTGAATATATTTTCTCTGTGTTTCATCGTTGAGAACATGGGCCACGTGCTTGGAGAAGATCTTCTCTCTGCCCGTACGGGCGTGGATGCCCACCATGGTCACGCCGATGGGCCAGGGGGCATTTCCGATGGCCATCTGGAGATACGCGTCGTTTGCCTTGACATATTCTCTCTCCAACATGAATTTGATGATGTCGGTGATGGACTCTTTGATATCAGCTGGTAAATTCTGAGGGGGGAAAAAAAAACTTAGTCTGATTTGAATACTGGGCCTACATTACTGGTCAACAGGGCTGCAAAATATTGAAAATGTTGAAAAAAAATTCAAAATTCCAAAACTTTTCATTGGAATTAATGGATTGGATTTGATGTGAATAAAGTAGTAAATCACTAAATTGAAGGTTGGATCTTAACAGGGAACTTCTATGTCGATATGAAAAATATATGACATGTGACAAGATGAGACGTGGATTCTTTACTGTCAGTATACACACAACCAAAGAGTCACAACTGCAACATCAGCCGGGTTACCTTCTTCCTGAGCTTCCTGAATAAAGGTTTCAGGTACGACTCAGTCTGCGAGTGGGTTGCGCTGGCCAGCTTCCCCTGAACGCTACGCTTCACGTGGTCCTCCCGGCTGTTCAGATCTTTGGCCCACACGCCGAGAAGGAACTGTCGTTGGAACAGAAATGACAGTCAAGTTACTTGACAGAGAGCCATGTGGCAAAGCAGAGCTGTGATTGGCTCCAGTTGTCTTACGCTCAAGAACTTGTCGATGACATCCTGGTCTCCGTCGTCATCGCCTCTGCCCAGAGTTTTGCCAAGAGCCTGTATGGAGGACAAATATGCATTGGACAATATCCAGTGTGGAGCGCTGAGGATGATTAGAGGGCGCACACAGTTTATGGGTCAACATCACAACAGGCGCCTTTGAGACTTACCCCTTTCACCCCCCAAATTTTCCACTGAACTTCATGTTCATTGTAACAGATGTCATGCTGTATGAATGTACAACATAATGGTCAAGCTCTCTTGCTTATTTTTTTTTTCTGTTTATGAATTAACTACAAGTTGACAATGTACATGAAAACAGCCAAACATGAGCTTGCACATTTCAACAAATATATTTCAGCCTTCTGAAAGTTTTTTCAAAAATTTGGCCACTTATAAAAACTCAAAACTGTTGTTCTTCTGCGACATTTTCATGCTAACTGAGGATACCAAAGGCACTTTCTTGTAATTCTGGCTCATTTAGGCTTTCATTTATGATTTTTAAGGATACCCTGTAGAGCTGAACAATCCGGTTCAACTTCACTGACAACTGTGACAAGACTTTTTAAATGACATTGAAGCTATTAAGAAAAAAAAGCTAATCAAAAACAGATACCGGTTAACCAGATCACATGGCTCCAGCCGAGCCAACCATGTGATGAGACTCCTGAACTAAGAAACAGCCTTGGTCTGAAGGTTAGCTCTTTCAAGGCAGCCCGCGTTTCATGCCAAATTTTCCAGAATACGGCAGCGTACCTCCAGTTCTTCGATAGTGGTGTTCTCTTCGTGCACTTTGAGGTCATGTTGCGTGTCCAGTTCTCCCGGCTCTGTCCCGCCGACAATTTCGTTGAGGTATTGCTGGTCGATCTTGTCCATGGCTGCCTTCAGGTCATTTCTCAAACCCTACGTCGCACAGACAGTGAATAGTAGACGCAAGAACAACATGTGATAAACGCAGCTTCTGCTCTTGTGTTGCAGTTGTGCTGTGAGTGTCAATTTTAGTGTAAAGCAGTGGTTCCCAACCACTACACCCAAATTATAGCGAGACCACACATTGCAAGTCTACCACAAATTTCTTCAGCAGAAGTGCAAGCAAACAACTTCGAGATAGTGACAAAGTAAGTGCTTGGCATTTGTTACATATGCTATAGGCATTATGTTGAGGAACTACATTGACTAAGTTTGTCTCCTTCGGGTATCCATAGCAGAAAGATGGCAGCAAAACACGGCAGCCTCCAGTAGGGGAGACACACTCTATGTTAATTTAATTAGCGACTACTTCATATACAATTTCATTTTAAAAATACGTTGCTGTGATAAGAACATATTTTTTTGCATACTATTGAAATTAATGTTGGGGTTTTGAAATAATGAACAGTGCAAAATCAACAAATTTTTACACGCTGTCCCTTTGAAGTTAATTGTTTGCAACATATGATCTTTCCAACTCAGCCACTTATCATGCTGAAAAGGGGATCACACCATTTATGATCCCTTCCAAAAGTTTCTTCCCGTTTATTCTCAAATGGGTTTTTCCTGGCCCGTACAAGGAGTTTCGACCAGGGGGTACAGTTGTTTCCAGTCTATCGGGTCCTTCTGAAGACCTTTGAGACCCATTTGTTGAGTTGTTAAGCGCTGTATGAATAAATTTTACTTGAGTGGCAGCATTCTGTATGTGAAGCTCAACTTTGGCTTGCAACACACAAGGCAAAATCAACCAAGGGGCTGCTCGCAACTGAAAGACTCCTAAGTTGGGTCACAAAGTGGCTTGAGGCCTACCTTGTTTACTTCCGGAGTCAGAATCTCAATCTTACGGAGTCTCTGGAAGGCGTCATAGTCTGACTCTCCGAACAGACGGATTGGCTCACCTCGTTCTCTCAGCCGTCTGATGACCTAATCACACAGACCAATGCAAAAGAAACAGTTGTGTATCAATGAGTGTCTCACTGGGAACCGTCTGAGGATTTGACATTCTACTTGTACTTAATTTGATTATGAAGACATGCTGAGCACACTGGCAAGGTGTACCTGTCTTTCAATGGCTCAAAATAGCTCATTGAAGTCTACTCACTGACTGCCGTTCATTACTAAGGAAACATGCTCTTATAACTCACTCCCCTGTAATGTGTGAATGAAAGTGAAACGAACCCAGTTGAACTCACCTCCTGTCGTGACAGCGTCATTGGCAGCTTCTCTTCCGTCAGTTCCAACTCTAATACGGGATTAGCCGAAATGGATGCCTCATTCTCTTCCTTTTTGTCGATCTTCAAAAGAAAAAAAGGGAATAAACACAGGTTAGTTTGAGAATTGAGGAGCTATTTCAATCTGTTATGAATGGCAGATTCAATTTGGGTAATGTCAGGTGGCAAGAAATTTTGGATCTCAGGATTTCAAAGAGGATGACAGCACAGATTTCCATGCACAAATGACCTGAAACTCATAAGAAAAGAAATCGCTGTAATTCAAACAAAACAAAACTGCATCAAACCAACATTAAGTGCAAGAACACATTTTGTGCATTTTTCCACAATTGAATTGAATTGAATACAACTTTATTGTCAAATGTGCTGTACAAAAATCAACTCATGCAAAATCTTTATATTATTGAGGTACTACGTTTGTCCTGCATGTCATTCCAAATCCACAAAAAAATGCAGTAAACTCAGGCTTGAGTAAAATGCAAGTAAGTTGTGTCTGCTATCTAGTGGTGAATGGTGATATTACAACTTAAAAGTACACAGTAGAACCCCTTTCATAGATGTTTACTTAGCCAACCAAAAACGTGCTACAAAAAACAATGATCAACACTCAATGTACATTTTCCATGAAAATGTGGGATTGTTGCCCCCCCCCCCACCCCCCAAAAAAAAAATTATTGTAAAAAATGTTTTTAAAAAACAACAACTGCAAATTCACTGGAGAGCTGTGTTTACTTCCACCTGCGAATTTACCAGTTTTGGACAGAGTATGAGAGGCCAAACGCAGCCTGTGCCTAACACCCTTAGCCACAGCTCTTCTCTCATGCGATTGACTAACACTGTATAACATAATACCATGTGATGTAATGTTGCCCACTCTGCATCCACTGCAGCCTGGTCATCCTGGAGGTAAGACCCCCTCATTGTTTTTTCCTCTTTATCCCCTAAAGAGGTCTTCTGGGATTATTCCTTGGCTTCAATGGTGACTTTGGAACACAAGTAGCATTGACTTTTAAAAACAGTGGGCTGGTGGTGCGCTGAACAAATTTTTGGTGATGAAAAGCTATATATATTTTTTAATGACATTTAACACCTGAGACACATCATCCAAGCCCCTTTGTCTTGAAAGCACTTACAAACATTGGTAAAACATATCCATTATGAGTTTGAGGATAACTGACAATTAGGAGTAAAATCGATGAAGTGTGACTGAAAATGGAAGGATTAACAAAGACAAATATTTTTGGGCAGCATGGCAAATAAATTCAGCTACAGCCATGACGCATGACTTGCATGCAGTAAGTGGTTTGATTATATTATCGGTTAATTGGTCACTCATTATCCTATATTTTGATTGGTATCACGTTTTTCGTTTGACGATCAGGCATCCATACTCGGTGAGGGCTCTCATTAAACAAAGGTTATCAAAACTTCTTTGATCAAACTGTGTATTTAATATTTTTCAAATGAACTGTGTGTGGACTGATGAGGAGACATTTCAGTGTGGCATGTATTCAAGCCTATTTGTACGAGTAGATTAGAGAAGTTGAGAAAGAATCAGATACATTGGTGAGGTCCTCAATTTGTGTTTGAGGCTCAATTGAAACATATTCAAAGCACATATGGGACAAGAATGATGATGATGATGAACAAGCCCGGTTGAAAAAGTGAAGTAAAATATATGCACCCATGCAGAAAACCACACTTAAGATGTGTCCTGATTTGGCACTGTGGCTTCTGTTCCTTGTTAACTTTTAAATAACATGACACAAGTGCAGGAAGTACGGGGAGCAGGCAAAATTACTGTAGTTACACAACACCATGAAGAACTGAAATCAAATCATTGCAGGTGTCAAAAGGTATCAAGGAAGTAGAAGCAGTAGGACGCACAATGTACATAAAAAAAATAAAAATAAAAAATAAATAAAAAAACACTCTGAATCCACTCATGCAACCTGTCAACTACTTCCTCTGTGCAGACCCATACCTGGCTGTCAGGAGTCTCTCTCTGAACCTACAGATGCAGGTGGCAAGTGAAGGAGAAACAACACAGTGAAGACAAATACAAATACTAAATGCACACCTCAACCTGTCGGTCACCTTCCGGGTGTGTGCGTTGCGTCCGTTTAAGGGTGTCTGTGTGCACCCGAATGGTGGCAAAACACTGAACAGATGTGAGATGTGTTTGTACATTTAAATATAGACAACAATCCACCTTATAGCCGCATCTTTGGAAGTAGTCCTCCTGCTCCTTACGTGAAAGATCGGCCCTTTTGAAGAACTTTTTGGAGTCCTGTTAAAAAAATGAAAAAAAATATGCAATCTGTAAAATTACATGATGGGTAGTATTGCTGCTGAAGATATGACAACTTCTTCAAATTACGTCTTCAGACGGCATTTACTATTAACAATGATCATTTCATCATTGTGAGTAGTGGACCAAAACCTAAAGACATAATACAAGTAAAAGAAAAAACAAGCGCTTCTTGAACAACCGTCAAAAACAAAGTTAGCATTAGCAAAGGAGCTAACTAGCCAACACAAGTGGCTAAGTATATCAACACACTCACATCAACGAGTTGCTTCTCCTCGATGAGTTTCCTCTTTCTCGCGATCTCTGCTTTAAGAATATCCATTCCGGCTATAGAAAAACAAATCGTAATGTTTTATTACGAAAAGCAACGCAGTCTCGTAGTAAACGTGAATTAAACACCTATAGCAGCGGGGTCAAAACAGGAAGCATAACGGAAGGGTTCGTGGAATTCCAGATTAAGAGTCGTTTCGGATATTCGCCTGAATATTTCAGAGTAAAAGTAAACTAATCGCACTGAATTTAAGATGATGGGAAAATGATGTCATCGAAGGCCAGAACTTTGGCCCTGTGACGACAAATTTGAAATCGGATTGACAAAAGGGAACAGTCGCATTGCTAAGATCTAGTATACCGTTCAATTACATAAACCGTCATTACTGATTCTGAAGGCCCGGGGAGATTTAAGGCTACCTCACAGTGGAAGTACTAAGATATTTTGTGCTCACATTTTCAGTTTTTGTGTGGGTATTTTGCACATTTTTTTCTCCGAACCATAGGTCCGAAGAAAGTAAGTGCTGAGCAGAAGAAGTGGATGATGTCCATTGATGCTTGAAATCATAAAAGAATATGCACCAGGTGTGTGTGTGTTATCAGTTTGGTGAAGCAGTATGATTGTTGTACTTCTATGGTATGCACTCGTGAAGCAGAAGTGCATAAATGCTATTGTGCCGGCCAAACGTGATCAAATGATTTTTAAGTTGCATCTCTATGTCCATGAAAAGAGTTTTCAAAAATTCCTTAAGGGATCTAGTTCAGTGAAAGGGGTGTGAAATGAGTGACAACGAAGGGAAAAGTGTTTTTTTTCTTCACATTCTCTTTGACCGTGTTATTGTATGTTAATTTATACAATACAATTGTGTAACAGTGGTCATCCATCCTCCATTTTCTTTTTCTAGTGTCATCACAGCAGCCCTGCCAACCTCGGCGGGGCCCCGAGCCGGCTGCTTATTGCAGGACCAGGAAGCTGAGGCCAGTCTTTAAAGCGGCAAAAGGGCAGCTTCTTCCCCTGCGGACACAAAGGCACTCAGTGCTGAAACCTCAGAAGCCGGAAAAGAGGAAGATTGTGGGAATGCTTCACTCCTACTTTCCGGCTCATCCCAGAGCTCTGTGAAGCAAAATCAGAGTAACACAAGAAATGTCAACAGCACACACCCAATGAAGGCACTCCAGGCCGGTGACCTATAGGTAATGTGTGCGATTTAGATATTTTTAGGCTTCTCAAATGCATTTTTGTTGCGGGCTAAAATCGTAAATACGTTCGCCATCAAAGAGGATGGTGAGAATGGTGAAACACCTTAAATTGCTCGGGATGTCATGGTACACCAAAAACCACGGTTCAATTACTACTTTCGAGTCTTCGCAAAAACAAGACCCAGCCAGCCAGGCACTGCTTTCTGTATGAACAGTGCATGTATTAGTATGTTTTAAAATAATACAAATTTCTTATGTACCTATGGCTAGAAAGTAAAGAGTGGAGAGTCTCTGTCATGAAGAATCATGGGTGCACAGTGATAGGCCTTGGTTAACAACACCTCAAAACGTCCACATTCTCTCCTTTATTCTTGCCCAGTCCCAGTTTTTGTGGCAATTTGCTTCTTTGACAATCATAGTTGCTCAATCGCTTAGTGTGTGGTGAACAATCACCAGCTGGAAGTTTTGTTTGCTCGGTGTGCAGCAGGGCTTAGTTTAAGCACACGGTTTGCTTCACAAACCAAATATATTTTGTGTAAACCGGCACAGATTTATCAATATTTCAAATGAAACACAATAGTAACAATAGTTTTTCAAACATCAATCTTTTCTGTTTAGTGAAGAGCAAACGTGATTGATTGTTTTCTTTTTAAGAAATGAAGGATGCACACAAGCGCTACAGTATCAGTTTGAACAGTCGTGTTTGGATACTGATATTTTTGGCGAGTTTTGAAATCAAGAAAAAAACTGGCAAGCGTTGGCAGACCACATAAAATGACAATGAGAGCTTTGTGTGCACATTTTCAGCTTGACGTCTTTGATCCACTGGTGAAAGGACAGTTCGATTCTCTCCTCTTTCATCTATAACTGCTTCAAACAACAATGTGTATGCAGGAAAAGTGGTTAAGATTGTACGCCCATCTGTGTCTGATATGTTGTGTTGTATTATTTTGTCATTTTATGTTAACTGTTCTGTTGATGGTGGCGCGGGCACCCGCAGCGGCTCCTCTCTCTCCTGTGGTTGAGAGAAAAGACATCTCATCTGTGCTGTATGTTGCACAGAGAGCACATTTGACAATAAAGTTGACTTGAACTAGAACTTGAGTTTAACATCTCTGCTTCATTGATTGCATTTTCAGTCAGAGGTCCGTCTTGCTGAGGATTATGACGTGTTTATCTCCAAGGCTCAGATGGACTCCATCTTAGTCAACTACCGAAAATTGGTGCAAAGTTTTTCATTTGTGGCTCTGACACAAGTCATACTAGAGGCAGTTTTGTCTTTCAACATGTCCTACTGTGTTTACTAGGTGTGTGCCTTCTTTGACAATGACACCCTGGCTAACTCCTTACCAAATGGAAAAAGGAAGAGAGGGCTTAATGACAACCGGAAAGGCCTGGACCAGAATAGTGTAATAAAAGGTAAATTGAGGAAAAATGTCAAAAAGTCCCAACTGGGTTCTTATCCAAAGAAGGCCAACATGAGGTCATGGATACAATATAAACTGATCATGTGAAGTACATATAGGCTCCAAACCCATTGGAATTAACAATTCTCTGTCAACCAATCAACACACAGCAGTGTATCGAGCTCCACTCATACACACCCAGTGCCAATATAGGCCTATTCTCAAATAAAGGCGTAATTTAAACAGATACTTGATACTACGCATTTACATTCACATTTCTAAATTCATTCTTATGCGCAAGCAGTTTTTACAGAGCAATACTGCAGTGAGCAGAGGATAGAAAAGCTGCCCGGCCCATGAGACTGGAATCAGATCCTCCAAGATCAAATCAAACTTGCTAGGCAAAGACTAAAAAGAGGTACGGTAAAACAGGACTTTTGCTGTGTATTGTTGTCAACCAAGAAAGTTGGGGTCATTGAAAAGTCACTTACTAGACTGTCTGATAGCTGTTTTTCAGACGGCTTCACCCACAGATGCTGCAGAAATCTTAAATGGACATTCATCAAGTATGGTTGACATCATATTAACAATTTAATGTAAAATTGTGTTCCTATAATAATTCCCTGTTTTTCATTTAGGGTGCAACAACCACACGGCAACAAAAATGGGAGGGACACTCATAGAAGTGACCAGTGCTGGACCGTGATCAACCGTTTACATTACTGTACTTGAACTGCCTTTTTGTATTTCAATAAAATTTCACCAACCACACTCAAGTCAAAGTTCCACTACTATATTGTGCCTTGTTTGAATGACCTGTTCGAGTAGGCGTGATTTACAGGAAATATGCTGGAGTCCATGTTTACTATTAGATTCTTGCATTTCGAAATGACTCAATTAGTTGATTTGTCTTATTCGTGTCAGCATATTGCACCTGCTGACAACATCACATATTTGGCATCTATAATAAAATATTGTGCTTCATTTCAATGTGCACCCATCAATAAAACTGAATCATAACATGTGTATTAGTTGTGTTGTTGATTTGTTAACCGACTAGGCATATAAATGTCGACAGAGTTATACTTTCTGTCCTTCACCTCAATATTTTAATTCTAATCCAAATATGCTGTGCGTGGGAACTGTAATAAAAATATTTTGTATTTTCCTCCGTGTTTGTTTGGTATTTTAATGAGTTGTTTTGAGTCAGTCATAGAAATCTGGCCTACCTTCCCTTTGATCACAATGTAAATATAACGCACAATTCGGATCCTATTTTTGCCATTTAAAGTCAGCCAAATTATCATACTTATCCTACTAATAATATCACTGTCTTTAAAGTTGTTAGAGGTTATTTTGGACATTGCGCTTGCTTTATATATAGCAGCTCCATCGGTGTCCAGAATGTAAAGTTGTACCTCATCATGTGGTTCTCAATGTGCACCTCGAAATGTCAATAAAGAGTGACACTGTTTTTTGCTCGTAGTTTACGAAACAACGTGGGGAATGAGCATATTTAGTTTCGTGATCGTATTTTGATTAGTATTTTGGATGAAAAGGTTTACAAGTGGAAGTGAAACATCGTGGGTTAAATTGGAGGGAAAACATCAAATTAAAGGTACACACCATGGTAGCGATTAGGTTGCCAGACTCGATGGCTTGTTAAAGGGGATGTTGAAACAGCCACAGTGCAGACAAAGGACCCATGGCGATCGCAATCATTTCCTATTTTAATTTTAGGATAAATATTTCCTCCCAGACAATTAAGTGCAATGCTGATTTTTAAAAATCAAGATATACGACCTTTATACCAATAATTACGAACACATTCCCTACGAAGAGACGCCAAAATGAACAAATGTGCGCCATTTACTATCAGGCACTATCCAAGGACGCCTAATTGAAGGCCCGCTGCGAGCCGCCGTCGTCCCCGCTCTTGTGTCCGGATCTAGCGCTGACTTGACGCTGGTAAGGATCAACCGGACGCTTCAATTAAAGGGGAAATGTGACGCGAATATAACTCCGCTTCGGCACTCAAATTGCAAACGTGGCCGTTGTAAACACCCGTGACGCGCGGATGCGTTACCGGCGTTGCGCTGGTTGCACGCCGGGCGCCGATTTTACGGGGAGCAAAACTGATGTGGCGCACGTCGCATGGCGTTGGATAGCAAAGGGTTAATTTTTTCCACCGCCGACATTTTTGTTCGGCGCTCTAATGGCAACTTTTAAACTTTTTATATCGTGCGGAGCGAGCGTGAGCCTTGCCCCTCCACTTATGTTGTGCTTTTCAAATCACAACTTACACTGGTATTGCATTGTATGTTTGCTGTTGCAAGCAGACCAGAGCAACACTTGGTGCACACAATGCACATTTCCACTTCTTGCACGGCTTGGCGGCTAACTAAAGCTAGCACTGGAATACAATTCGTACTGTACGCTTAAACCCAATAAACGGCTTGGAACGGGCTTTTAATACAATTCTCTTGTATCATGAGTTTTACCTACTGATTTAATAGAGTGAACTATCACCCAGTGAGTTTGTTAACTTGGGTGGATGTTTATGGGTTGAATGAACTTTGCAGGGTTTTGCTTCTGGAACGCTCCCAGTTGGGATTTCCAAAATAGCCTAAAACTCACCTGCCAGGTCTGTCTAATGGCAGTGGTTTAATTGTTTTTCTTTTAGTTATGTGGTGACGTATTGACACTGTCGTACTAGTCGCCTCACGAGACATGGTTTGACTCCACATGTAACGCCTCCTCTCATTGGCCTAGTGGTCGGCAGTAACGAAGTACAAATACTTTGGCACTGTACCGAAGTCGAATTGTGGGAGTGTATGTGAACTTCACTTGAATATTAATGTATTCTTTTGACCACGTTTTACTTAAAGGAGTCGAATCGGTACTCTTTGATTATTTTTGCCACAATCGCTCTCGATACAAAATAAGGCACACTAAGGGATTTACTATATATAAAAAAATCTGTCATTAGTGCAAGGCAGCTTGATTAAAATAGCATATTTCATACACAAGGAAACTGAATGTGCTTCCAAAAACCAAAGGCATAACAGCTTGAATAATTTCCGACAAAAGCTGCTGAACATTCAAAAGAAAACAGAAAACAAGAGTAGTGAACCAAAATTACTCAAAGAAGGAAGAATACAATTGAAATACAAATATTACAATATATTTAAAGACGTTTACACGTTACACAAAAAGGTTGCCTTGAAAAGTTGAAGTATGGCCATTCAAAAAAAAATTTTTTTTTTAATTTTATTCACTGTACGTCCATCTTTTTCAGTTGTTTTGTTCCCACTGTTGTTTATTTAAATGTCATCTTCCTGGTTTTGTGTGTGGTGGCCCAGAGTATCTTCAGACATGTCGGTGAGGGAGTCCTTCAATCCCGAGAGCTACGAGCTGGACAAGAACTTCCGGCTCACGCGCTTCGCAGAACTCAAGGGAACAGGTTGCAAGGTTAGAGCTGTCCTCAAGTGTCACATTTAAAATAATTACATTTACAAGTCCATACATCATCCATGCATTGTAGCCCATAAAATGTTTTGGGTTTTTTTTTCTCTCACAGGTACCCCAAGAGGTTTTACAGAAGCTTTTAGAGAACCTACAAGAGAATCACTACCAAGAAGATGAACAGTTCCTGGGTGCAGTCATGCCTCGATTAGGTCACTGTAACACACAATAACACGTTCAAAGTAAAAATAAATAAGTTAATAATGGTTTGTCATAGTGCAGCAGGAATAAATGTCTTTTTTTCCAGGCATTGGCATGGACACCTGTGTCATTCCGCTAAGACATGGAGGCCTTTCACTCGTCCAGACAACTGATTACATCTATCCTATAGTGGACGACCCCTACATGATGGTATGAATCTGATGATGAGTACCAAATATTTTATCTCATCTCAAAATCTCGTTTAGGTTTGCCCTCATTTTCAATGATGATGAGGGGAAATAATAGGGATGGGAAAATAAAGCTTCTGGATGCTTCATGAACCACTTGCATTTTTTTTTTTACTCGTTTTGATGGCACTGTTGGTTTAAAGAAAGGAGTTTAAGAAATGTCAAGTCAATGTGCTTTAAGTGTGCCCTATGTTGAATGAAGAGATAAACACAACTGATTCATGAAGCATCTTGAAGCTTCATTTTCCCATCAGTAGGACATAATACATTTGTTCTTTTTCTTGAGTATCTAAGTTTTTGTCTTCACCAGTTGCCCATAAGTATTCTGTGACTTTTTCACATATGACAGTCTAGAAAATATTACTCAGATTGCAAGACACAAATTTTACATCTGTACTTTTTTCAGGGTCGCGTGGCATGCGCAAACGTTCTCAGTGACCTGTACGCCATGGGGGTGACGGAATGCGACAACATGTTGATGCTGCTGGGTGTTAGCAACAAAATGTCGGAGAAGGTGAGACGAGGCTGCGTCCTGAGCAAAATGAGTGTCACACTGGCAAGTTTTTTTGCAAGTTTGATGCTTACCTTAGTGTGTCTTCCTTGTTATTACAGGAGAGGGACAAAATCATGCCACTCATCATGCAGGGCTTCAAAGACGCGGCGGAGGAGGCGGGCACATCCGTGACGGGAGGACAGACGGTGCTCAATCCCTGGGTAGTCTTGGGGGGAGTCGCTACCACCGTGTGCCAGCCCAATGAATTCATCATGTGAGTTAATTTGCACAAGCTTTGATGGGGATCAAGCCCAGCGACCAATTGTGAAAATCAGTGATATTGGGCCCTTGCTCACTTTGATTGCAAAGATGGGGAAATGCTCAAATTCAGCCTGATTGTCAATATATGTGAGCTTTTATTCCTTTTTTTTGTTTTTTTTTTAAACAAAGAACATATTGCGTAATGCTCCACAGGCCAGACAACGCGGTGCCAGGAGACGTGCTGGTGCTCACAAAGCCGCTGGGGACGCAAGTAGCCGTGGCGGTGCACCAGTGGCTCGATATCGTACGTTTGAAAAACATTTACAAAGGTGTGTTTTCACATGAAGGTACTGACCACCTGTTGTCTCTCACAGCCGGAGAAGTGGAATAAGATCAAGTTGGTAGTCACACAGGAAGACGTCGAGCTCGCCTACCACGAAGCAATGATGAACATGGCCCGCCTCAATAGGACAGGTATGAAATACATCACCATTTGGGTTCCACCATGGCCAAGTAGCCATCCTACCATCCGTCTTTCACCCATCTATCCGTCCTACTGTACACCATTCTGCTGTCCATCCATCCATCCATCCATCATTACCATCTGTCTGCCTAACATCTATTCAGTTCTGCAATCGCCCATCCATCTCACTGTCATTCTACCATCAATCCATCTGATGAGGGTCCGTCCGTCCATCCATCAGTGATACAATATCTCAGAATTTTAATTGATTTGATTTGAAGAAGAGGGTATTAATTAGTGTGTTGCATTTATGACTAGGCTTTATGGCTTTAGTAGACTGATTAATGACTGTCATGAGTTCTTGTTGTTTGCCCAAACCGCAGCACAATATTGTAAATATAGTGATTTGGGATTTAATCTGTCGTTGGCCATGTTTTTTGCTACTTTAGATTGAACTTGGCCAGTATGTGATTTCCAGCAAGTTTTCTCATCAATTATGACCCTGTGAAATGTATTGTCCTGCACCCTTCCAATTAAAGTACATTCTACTCATGGTTAGCACATCTGAATCTCATTTCTTGAGGTTCTGGGTTCAAGGGTCCACTGTCAATCGTGGTGGACTTTTTGTATAAAGTATGCCCCAAATGTGAAGATCAGTCCTCGTTTTTGTTCCATACAGCCGCCAGCCTCATGCACACGTTCAACGCGCACGCCGCCACTGACATCACGGGCTTCGGCATCCTGGGCCACGCCCAGACACTGGCCAAGCAACAGCGGAGCGAGGTGTCCTTTGTCATCCACAATCTTCCCGTGCTCGCCAAGATGGCCGCCGTGTCCAAGGCATGCGGCAACATGTTCGGCCTCATGCACGGCACCTGCCCCGAGACGTCAGGTATGCAGTTTGTTTTGGAAATGAGGGGTCATAAAAGGTCTTCTGCTGGCCTCCCCCACTTTATTTTCTTTCAAATTGCATCGGTTTTTTAGATAAGAATTTTTTTGTCTTTTTTTCCCCCACATCTTAACCCTCCTGTGTTGTCGCAGGACGAATTTTAAAATTTGACATTCTCGATGTAAATAGACATTGTTTGTGCTGAAATACTGCAAATACAAAGTATGAAGCCTTCTTGTTTTTTCTTTTTTAATGAGATTAAGTAAAAAATCAAACATATAGAAAAATGAGTATCATTCCCTACACATTGTTTTGTTGAACTAAATATGATCAAACAATTCATGTAAATGAGAATAAAACACATGTAACAGTAAAAATGGTTATTACATGTTGAGGCTAGAATGCTATCCCATTTTTAAAAAATGCTCGTTTTCCCGAATGGACTGCAGGAGGGCTGCTGATCTGTCTGCCGCGCGAGCAGGCGGCGCGCTTCTGTGCTGAGATCAAGTCGCCCAAATACGGCGAGGGCCACCAGGCGTGGATCATCGGCATCGTGGAGAAGGGCAACCGCACGGCGCGCATCATCGACAAGCCGCGGATCATTGAGGTGGCGCCGCAGGCCGCTGCGCAGAGTGTTAACCCCACGCCCGGCGCCACGTCCTAATCCCACCAAAACGCTCCCCACCATTATCATCATCATCTTCCTCCTCGCATCCGACGGTGATTTGGTTTTCAAAAAAAAACAAGCAACGACAGAACCATCTCGAAGAGTGTCCACTAGTTTGTGCACTGGGCTGGTGTGTATGTGATGAACAGCTCGACCCAGTGGGCGAAAGTGGCATTACATCCCCCAATGGACTCCACAAATGAAACGGTCATTCATTCGTTTGCCTTTTTTTGTTTTTTTTTCTGTACTGAAGGTGAGAGAAGACAACAGGACCACATTGCTGATGGTTCGTCACGGATCATTGTTTGTCGGTTTTGCCGGAACTTAGAAGCAGTCCTGTGTCTCGTCGTTTCGTTGGTTTTGTTTGTCCACTTTTGTACAGTTATGAAGTTCTTTGCTGTAACTGATGCCTTGAAAGAAAGTGTTAGCAGAATGTCTTTTTTTTCTATTCATTTGACTTTTTGTATTGACCCCGCCGGAATAAATAAATCCTCAAATACTGTACAATGATCTGCTCTATTTTAGTCAGCATACTTCCCTCCTACATGGATCATGCTGACGTCACTTCAATTTTAAACAAGCAGTCAAACCATTGACCTTCAGCTCGAAAAGAACACTTCCCACTGAGCAGAAACCGTTTGCAAGTGTTTGTGAAGGGAGTGAATGTTGATTCTCGTCTGGGTTCGTTCAAGGTTGCAAATGTTTGCAATAATTTTTTTTTTCTCCTTTTTTGTCACAACTGTCGACGACCATTAAAACTGTTGGGAACATCAAGATCCGCTATCCTCACGTTCCCTTCTCAGTGGGATACCGGCTTCTGTACAGCGCGATTCTCTAAAGTGTGGTAAAGTATATTAATACTCCCTCTAGTGGCAAGCAAAAGAATCAATGCCCATGTACAGTTCAATGGGGAAACTACTGTAAGTGTCTAACCGGAAATCACTGGATGCTTTAATTACTGTACAAGGTATCATTTCACAAAAGCAAAATATACAGAGCAATAACTTACAGGAGCGTTCATGGTGTGTGGAATGAGTAGGGCAACATCAGGGAGGACTTCACCAATCATTGCATCCATGTTTCAATTCTTACAACGTGCACACACATATACATACATACATACATACATACATACACACACACACCAGTCTGCTACATGCGCTTCTTGCCGTTGTTAAGCTGCATGACAGACTCGCCTGCTGTCTTGTTGTTGTTTGAGGCCTGGAAAAGCGTTTGGATGTCCATCATGGCTTTGTTGATGTGCTGACCAAATCTCCATGAGTCCTGCTCGCATCACATGAGGAGCCACGAGTGGGAAATTAACAATGGAGGGAGCACAAACGTAGCAACATGACAGGCAAGTCAATGACAAAACCAAGGCACTATTTTAGACCCTGAAAGGACAAGTGTCAGAAATCCCAGCAGAGGGCCTGTTACTAGCTATTGCTGGTGTGTGGCAAGGAGGGGAGTTCCTAGAGATGGCTGATTTGGGTCCACATCAACGGCTTAAGTGGAAACCCTCGTTGGCAACGGCACAGAGGGATTCGAAAATGTCCCTAGTGAGGCCCCGCTACTGGCAGGCTTAGTTTAAATGTCAACTGTATAATAATCTGCTTCAACAATTGACAGAACACATTTTTAGTTTTGTATTTGAGTACATTTCAGAGTCTGGGCTTTTTTATATTTGCTTAAGTAAAGGAATCGGATCAGTACATATACAGTTCCTCTGCCAGTATTTGTACTTCCACTTACAGTTCGTACAGAGGACTTAAGTTACCTACTGGAAAGGAAACATCAGTTAGAGAAAGTGTGTGTGTGTGTGTGTGTGTGTGTGTGAAAGTATGTGGCACAAATGTTTACCGTGTCAGGGCTGGAGAACTTGCTGGAGATGTGGAATGTAATGAGGTTTTCTCCAACAATGATGTAAGACACGCCATAACCGTCATCGGCGACCTATAAAATTATAACAATGATTCAGAATTTATCACACGTTAATTATGATCTTGAAAAATAATTTTGCGACAAAATAGTTGATCCAAAATGAATGCATAATTTATTTCATTAATATTTGTACATGTTTTCTTTTATTACTATGGATTTTGTAGGTCATAACATAAAAGCTGTAACTAACAAAGTACAAATACAAATGTGTACCATTTGTATTTTCTCATGATTGATCTCTCATCCCATGTTATTTATTTCCTGCAAGGGGAAATTTGTCATCTATTTATGGAGGGGTCAGAACGCTTTATTGATCCCGAGAATAAATAATCGCCAAGGATTTCACTCACTGGGCCAAATCCACCTCCAGCCCCGACATAGTTGGGGAACTTATTGATGTCCATCAGGTTGAGCTGCTGCTGAGGAGTCTGACTGGTGGACAACTTCCACGGTTCCGACAGAACCTGCGAGCAAGCACGTGGAGACCTTAGCGACGTTATCATGCGGCTGGAGCGTGCGCGCATTCTCACCTGCTTTAGGAAAGGAGAGTCCACGCCCAAATACTTGGACACGATGTAGAGACAGAAGAGATGTCGGTCAATACCGGAACCGGTCATGGCCAGACGGTACATGTTCTGGTGCTTGTCGGCCGCTTTCTGAAACAACGCCAGCCTCTGCTTGTTCTGTTACGGACACAAGGGGACAAAAGAGGGAAATTAACAGTGGTGGGAGTACTTTTAAGTTTATTGGACAAATGAATGTCTCAAAATACTCAAGGTACATATATATTGAAACTTCGACCTTAAAAAGTATATCTAATTTTTCTGTTGGAATTGCTGTGATTGTTACGTCCCTTCTTGGTTGTCGAAACAAGTTTAGCTTTCTTAGATGATAAATTAGTGGGAGTTATTCAAAACTGTATCATTTTGTATAAAAATAGATGATAGTTGGTAGAAAATATCCATATTTGGTGCCCTACTTAACTTGTTTTTTTTACTACTCATCACTAATACAATGTTGACTTCAATGTCGTCATGCACACTGCTTGTTCCGACATGACTTTGACACCAACGTTCTCGATCTGGTTGTACTTAAGTTCCTACTGTTGCTTGTCGGTCCTCCATGGCTCTGACGAAGGCGACAGCCTCTGAGGTACACGAGCGCACCGTCTCCGTGCGGCCGTCTCTGAACATGCGCGTCATGGACGACTCGTACGTCAAACAGAACTCGCCCTGGTCCTGGCGGTCAGAATCATGACAACAAAGAGGCAATCTATTATCTGTGCTGAAAATCTGAAAGCTAAATTCAAACGGTGTGGACTTCAGTGAAAGGCAGAATGTGAGACTTAATGTTGTAAGAAATGTGGGAGAAAGTAAACGTGTAAAATATCACCTAATTTGGTCATTTCACTGAAAATTGGGCAATCTTACAATGGAAAAATATTTCATTTTGGGAATGTGATAAATGGTTCCCAAGATGTCTGAAAGTTGGCACATTTTGAATCACTGCAGAAACGTGGAAGGAGAAGGTAAATGTGTTAAATCGCACTTCAATTAAGAATCTTTATGTGAATATTATCGTGGACAAAGTGTGGAATTTTTGTGCAGGAGAGTGTGGAAATTATTTCCCAAGCTGTCCTGGTGGTCTATTTTATATCAATGAATGAATCCATCCATCCATCAATCAAATATTATATATATTTGTGAAAGTGAAATGGTTTGAATTGGTCAAAAAATGTGGGAGGAGTGGGTAAATCTCTCAATTTTACAGTGGCAAACGAGTAGAATTTTGGCAATGTGCAACATTATGCACTTGTACAAAAGTTCCCAAGTTGTCTGGAATTAGTTGAATGGGGAAAGACTCAATTCTTTCCTTTTAAATTGTTGAATGTCTCCTTTTCTTTTGTACGTGTAATTCTGGAAGAAGGGGCCATTTACGAAATGTGCAAAATAGTTGAAATGTCCTGAATAAGGTCAACATGTTGACATTGTGATGGTCTGAATTGGTGGAAACATTTAACGACAGCGGATTTTGGCACAAAATTTTGATCGGGTTTTGGTTTGAGTGCTATTAAGCATTCATACAATCATGTTCCTTGTCAGAAAGGTGATTGTCCAAAGGATGATAGGCAGCATACCCTAAATTGTGCCAGCTGCAGGGCCAGCTGAATGAACGCATCCGGGCTGGTCCTGCACTTCTTAATCAAGCCTTTTCCAAAGGCATTAAACAGGTAGGCGAGGAAGTCCACGTCATCGGCTATCTTTTTAGCAGACAGGTACGACGTCTCGATCACATTTTGGCACTACACAAAGAAAGAACAGACACGTTGCAGATTCCAGAACAGCCTGGAATTCTGCCACAAGATTTCACGAGTGGCTGAGTTTCAGCCACTGATTTTAAGGATTTCAGATTTGAAAGAAAAAAAGAGAAAGAAAGCTGGAATACAAGAGCGCACTGACACTGGTGCTGTACCTCCTTGGCAATATGCCACTGGAGTCGAGATGGCTGAGGAAGACATTTGTTCACGTCTCCCTTGCAGTGGCCCTCCTCTGTGTAGCCCAGATGGAAGCAGTCGGTGGCAATGATGTACTACATAAACACACACACACACACACACACACACACACGCACACACGCACACACGCACACACGCGCGCGCACACACACACACACACACACGCACACATACACACGCACGCACGCACGCACACACGTCTCATATGAATAAACTCACCACATCAAATTAATGATTGGCGGTCAAGAGAGGGTGAATTACCTCCCACATGTGTCCCACAATGGGCGCGTCGGCCCACGAATGTTCAGCGTTGATTCCCATTTTGCCATTGGGGTAAGATATGAGGGTGAAAGATTTGTCAAACCACCTAAGAGAACAGACGTGTATGATGGTTGTTTTATTAGGTATGCCTGTGTATTGAGTTTATCAATCATTAATATGATTTAGGAATTGCATGTTTTCAATTAATTATTTTAGAAAATATTTATTTGTATTCCAATTTTTTTTCCATTTTTTTAGGACTTTAGCATGTTTTTATTTGATTGTCATTTTGGGGTGAATTTAATAATTGTAATCGAGAGAAATCACAGGATTCAAACAAATCACTCCCTTTTTTGTTTTACATTCTTTTGTGTAGATTTTAATGTTTCTTAAACTTGGCCAATTATTTGTATCACACATTACAGAAAATGTATAATCCTAGTAAAAAGTACCTGTATACCATTCAATGCTACTTCATTGTTGAATTGAAAGAAGAAATTAACATGATCAACTGTATATATTTTTTAAAGATTTGAATTGTATTATTTCATTAAAAATATTTTCAGTATTATTTTAGTAAAATAATATTGGTGTATTTTCTTGTTAATCTTGAAAAAAATTACTTTTCAGATTCTTTTCTATTATTTTATTTACATTTTATTTTCTTTCGATTTTTCATAGTCAATGCTGTATTTCTATATTGGAAGCATCATTGAACTTCCATTCATCCATTTTTGATGCTGCTTACTACTTATGCTGTAACTGTTAATTATGTAACGACAGTATATACTTTTGTAATAGTGACAAATCACAGGATTGAGTGTATTTATGGAATTTACTTTTTTTAAAACTACATGCATTTTTCATTTGAATTTCTGAGTCCTTTTTATTTGTATATTTAGTACATTAGACTTTTTTTACATAATTTTCTTTTAACGATAGGATTCAACTGCAAACGCATAAAAATCTATTTTGAATATTATTAAAAGTGATTGGGTTTTTACCTGTCATAGCACTTCCCATGCAGCAGCGATTTGGCATAGTGGTCTAGAGAGTTGCTCGTGGCATCGTAACCCTGAGGCTCATCATCCAAGGCCAGGAAGAAAGCGGCCGACTCCACCGCGTCCAAGGAGGCTTTGTTCACTCCTTGGCTGAAGTATTTCATCCGAGCCTGAGCCCACGGAACCCTAGCGAGTGGTAAAGATACGGTCACTACTTACCGGTGGTATTCCTTGTTACCTGGGACCTCAATCCATCTCTTAATATGGCCACAATCACATTGCAAATGGAGTTATGGAGTGTTCACCTGTTTCCTGCAGTCAGCGCGGCTAATTTGAGCTCGCCGGGCTGCGGCTCGGATGTGTCGTTGAGGATCCTGCTAAATTGGGTCTCCAACTCACTGGGTAAGAGGTGGCGTCCTCCCATGTAGAGCCACACTTGGAAAAAGCGACCCTTGTGGTATACCACCACGTGCTTCCTGTCACTCAGGTGCTGCACGGAATCTGCAAACCGCAACAAATTATACTTTAGTTTAAATAGTGGGTGATCAATTTGAGAGAGAGAGAGAGAGAGAGAGAGAGAGAGAGAGAGAGAGAGAGAGAGAGAGAGAGAGAGAGAGAGAGAGAGAGAGAGAGAATTGATTTGTAATTGCCTATAGATGCCACAAGATGGTGGCAAACCACTTTTTTTCTATTAGACAACATACATCACGTCCTGACTGAACAAAGCTCCCCTTTCGTTATGCAATAAGAGAGTGCCATAGGACTATTTTTATTTTAGACATGGCTTTGTCCTAATCCCTCTCTCCCAAAAAAAACAGCAAAAGCAAAAAACTGGGCATTCGAGAGAATAACAAGAGGGTGAAAAAAGAAATCTGCAAATGGGATTTAACTGCACCTGTTTCGATGCCAGGGATGCGGGTGGTGTTGAACATCCTCTCCATCTGAGTTGAGCACATGGGAACCGTCCCTAAAGCTCTCAGCTGAGCAGCCAAAGAAAAGAAGTTCCAATGAAATGGGAGTGTGATGGTGTTCCCTTCAAGTATTGGTCCCGTATTGTGTGTTAAGTATGTTGGACCATTACCGGTGCATGTTCACCACGCTCCAGTTTGCGTCTGTACTGCAACATGGCGTGCACCACGTTGCCCGCACGCGCCGCCTGCCGGTGGGTCGGCGTCACATACAGCAGGTCCTTTGCCACAACATATAGACAAATATTATGGGATGTACAGAAATGTAGAAAATTAATAGGGACACATTTAGTTGCAAGTAAGCAATTTGAACTGAAATAATAACGAAAATATAAATAAAATGTGATTAAAACTTATCACTTTGAAAAGAACCATTAAAGATACATGAACTTTTTTTTTTCATTAGTTTGGCTGTCAGCTTATTTGAAAAGTTAATGCTTAAATAACATACAAAAAAAAGATCAAAATACATTGACAAAAATCTGAATTAATAAAATTAGAATAACTTAACGTGAAACAATTATTAAATAAAAAAAGTCAACCAAATTAAAATACAAAATAAAAAATAAAATACTACAAAATGAATTATAAAATACCTGTACATCGTACATTGAACGAAAATTACATACAAATACAACAAAAAACTAAATAGGATAAAATAAATTAAATGTTTGTCACATGCTCGTCACTTTTCTGAGTCGTGAACTCAATAAAATAAAAGTGCATTAAATGAAATGATTGATAGCTTGTCTGCACTGTTAACGAAACAAATACGGTCTGATACAGGCTTTCACTTGTATCGCACTTTTCCACCTCGAAGGCGCTCAGACTGACTCCTCATTCACCTACTGATGACGCAGCATCAGGAGCAACTGGGTGCTCAGTATCTTGCTTAAGGATACTTCGACAAGGTCACAGGGGAAGGGGATCTAACTCATAACCTCTAGGTTGAGTTACAACCGCTCTACCACTGAGCCATGCCACCCCATAGCAGATAGTACATTGTGTTCTTCCATCTTACCATAATGTAAAAGTTACTGTTGACCATAATTGGGCCCCTGCCTCTCAGGTAGATGTACTCCTCCCACCAGTCACTTACCTACAGGACAGAATATATATGAATGTCGAAAATTGTGTGAATAGTAATGACACCTTTTGTGAGATTGTACTGTAGAGCACTCACATAATTGGTGGCCCACCAGGACTTGACTTTCAAGTATCTCTGCAGCTGGGCAGCCTCGGAGTCTTTGAAGTCGTTGGCCAAGAACTCCATTTGCTTATATTCCTCATCATCCAGCAGGGGACGCACCGACTCCAGGTACTGCACAAAAACCAATTGGGACCATAATTGGACACAAAAGGCCTCAAAAGTTACTTTCACCCTTTCATACACCCTGTAGCCTGATACCATGATAACATGATTAAAGACAGCAGCAATCATAATCTACCAATCCAATACACTGCAATTACAAACTCAATGGAATGTTAATAGAAAGCAGCATGTTTACAATATGGATAGAGGTTAGTGTGGAAGTAACATTATAATATGCATATTGCATGATGTTAAAAGTGAGTTCAGCTTCATGAGGATAATGATGTGGGGGAAGAAAAAAAAAACCCACAACACTACTGGAATAAAATTGTAGCAATACTAGATGAAAGTCAGTACCTTAATGAAAAGCGACAGTATCATGAGAATTAAGTTGTGATTTTACAAGAATAAGGTCAGAATATAACAACACAAAATCTGTAATGCTACTAGAATAAAACTTCCACCTTCATTCTCTCAAAATGATTAATTAATTTCCCAATCTTCCTTGTGACTACCCACCCTGCGAATGGTGTCTTCCACCCTTGGCACAGGTAACCGTGGTAAGGACGCCTGGAAGCTGTAAAGAAGTGGCCTGCGTCCTGAAAACATCTTCACCAGGCTCTGGGAGCAAAAAAAAAAAAAAAAGAACACATTAGCAAATCAAATAACTAGCATTTTAAAAGTCAAAACAGTGAGTTACATCACACAAACCCAACTCCAATGAAGTTGGGACGTAGTGCTAAACATAAATAAAAAACCTGTTTAACACAACGGCCCGACTTCATTGGAATTGGGTTCGTACGTACCAGCCACACTTTCGTGGAAGTGCTCATCTTTCCGTGGGATTCAAAGATCCAGCCGTGGTAGGAGAGCAGCGCCTTGAGGGTGTACCTGAGCAGGTAGATGAGGAAGAGCCACAGGGCGCTGGCGAACACCACGGCGCTCAGCACCGCGCTCGTCTGCACTGATAGATATCCTCTACTCACAAAAGCCACAACAACTGCGCTCGTTACTCTTTCCTCACGTGGAGACGGTCAATCAAACATGGAAACTGTGTGCCCGCTGGACACTTCATTAGGCACACCTATATTGTCATGTCAGAGAGTACTGAGAGAAAGCGGAAAGGTGTATCTAATCAGGTGTCCAGTGAAACTGGTAGTACAGAAACGGCTTCTGACCTGAGCGGCATATTTTCCTTGATGGCGTGCATGATCCCTAGCGAAGGGTCCATGCCTGTGTACAAGCTGCTCATCATGACAATGACAACAATCAGCCAACTGGACGGACTGGCCGGGTACACGCCGGCCAAGATGCCGTTCTGGACGACAAAAAACACATGTTCGTCATTTCCACGAGAATGAATAGATAGATTGAGCGCTTAATCAAGTATAGATACCTGAAAATCCATTTAAATATGATCATGAATGAGTTGTATTTAATTAGTTCCCAGCACCGCCAAACAAGAAGCCATCAAAAAAAAACAAACACTCAAGAAAAGAACAGATGTCGAAAGAAATCAGTTCAAGCACAGTAATGAGATAATTTTTATTTCTACTTAAGTAGACTTTTCAGGTATCTGTACTTCACTTGAATATTTGAGTAACCAAGTACAATATTTTATCATTGTATTGAAGGCATTTTTTTTAGGTATCTGTATTTGAGTATTAATTTATCTGACCTCTTATTTAGCAGTGTTGATAAATAACCAAGTAAAATGACTTCATGACACTTTTCGATTTGTCAGATACCTGTACATTTCAAGAGTATTAATTATTTTTGAAACCAGACAAATAATTCGAATCACTTTTACCAGTCTTCATTTTTCCACAAATACCGGTACAAGTATTTTTGCTCAAGTAAAGAGGCAGTGGTATGTATGTGTTACAAAGAAGCTCTTGACACCTTGAACTGTATGGCTCTCTTCTTCCACACCGTCAGGCCAGCCTGGCAGATATTGGTGATGACCTCCTGGCTCAGTTTGAAGTCCACGCCATCTGGACGCACGGTGAACTGAAAGCCCACCGCCTGATGGGCTTCGGCCATCACTCCTTATCCCTGTTGGCCATGCATTTTGTCATTATTGTGGTTCAAGATTGCAGTGTCGTACTGAGATATTTTTTAAATATTTGGCCCCTCTCATCTAGCAAAATAGGACAGCTTTTACTTAATTAAATATGTAAGTATGGATGTTTTGTTTTTTTTAAACACTAAACAGCAAGACCTGCAATGTGTTTTTCTTCCTGTAGTTGACCATAAAAGGCCACATTTTGTAAAAGCAAGCAGATTTTATTTGCTATAATTGCTTCAGCCAGCCCCTTTTATAGCTCAAAGAAGCGTGTCCAGAACATGACCCCGGTGCCCTCTCAGCAGAGCAGCACATATTTGCAGTTCTTTCAAGTTGAAGAGCACACACGTGGCCCAACAATAATATTGACGTCAACTGAAAAGCAGGACAGGCCCGGATGACAGCGTGAAACGACATTTTCTGCGTCACGCGACTGCAGAGTCACACAAGTGGGTGAAAGTTCAACGGCCACATAGAGAAGAATGCTTCCAGGTATAGGCCGCAGAAACACGTGTGGTAATGTCAATAAACACAATCGTTGGATTGATCGAGTCTGTAAACCTCCGTTATGCCATTTTTGATAATAGAAACATGTAGTAAGAAGACATAAAGCGACAAAACAGCTGAGTTTCCATTTACCTTGACTGTGAAGAGAGAGAAAGGCAGTGGTGAGTTTTGCACGGACGCTGTCTGTACTCTGCCACTCAACTTTGTGCTCTTCAAGGGCTTCTTCACTCAGGTGGAAACTCAGCTGCACACTCTCCCTCGAGCCCAACAGCGGTCGGTCTCGCTCCCCCCCCCACCCCTGTGTGGCATGTAACAGGACACCAACCAAAGTCAGAGTGGCTCCTCTCAAATGTGTGCAGCCACCAAAGCTGTTGCCTGCTTCACACAAACGTAAAAGAAAGAAGCGTTTGCTTGATGCCTGTGCATAACTGTATCATTCTTTAACTTGTTTGCTTTGAGTGTGACATGGCAAGAAGTCATTGTGATGACAAGAAAGACATACAGCAGGCACAAGGATGACATCGCTGCATGTCAGGCAAACCGGGATAACTTTTATGATGCTCTAAGGACCACTTGACAGATTTGACACATTCCGCCAATTGAGAACAAGCTTTGATAAACTGACCATTTATTTCACAATGTTTTGTTTTCAATTTAAAAAAGGTAATAACCTATCATACAATGTGATACTGTAGATCCACCTCACTTAATTTTTTTTACCTAATGATATATACAGTACATGTATATATATTTTTCATATATAACTTGTTTGACGCAACCCTGGTGCAGATACTCAGGCAACCTACACACACACACACACACACACACACACACACACACACACACACACACACACACACACACACACACACACACACACACACACGTTTAAAAAAAATTAGATTTAATATTACTACAATCACAGTAACAGGGTCAGTGTTGCCACTCAAGTTTAGGAAAAGGGGCATGATAAATTAAGTTTTTAGAAAAATAAAAGTGATGATAAAAAATTTACGGGAATTATTAGAAAATGAAGAAATTCTTCAAAAAACTAAAAAGGATTTAAAAAAATATAGAGAAATATTGATAGTGTAAATACTAGCAAGATTTGTAAAAAAGAAAAAGAAAACAACAAAAAAAATCAGACCAATTAATAGAATGGAGGAATACATATTCATGATACGTTTTTAAAAGGAAAATATTGCTGTTTGGCAGGTGACATAATATGAACATTCAATTGACATTCATGACCTCATATGAGTAACATTCTAGTATAATATACAATAATAATAAAAAATAATGAGATATTAAAAGTAATTTAGCATTAGCATTTTGTTCCTAGTATGCTAAACGTATACACGTTACATGCATCGAACGGAGTGTGATATCAAAAATGAAGGTAGAAGATAGCTTCATAGCAGACGGAGATGGGCAGAGGAGAAAGGACCTTCAAAGAAAGCGTTTCCACATCCATCGTCACCACACTGTTATGCTCCAGACTCGGCATCACAACCTGGGAGCCCAAGAGCACGCCTTGTCCTGCCAATGCCGATTTCTGCACACTGTGCGCCTGCGCGAAGGAAGCGAGGGGGCACTCATTGTTAATCAGTTCCAGGCTCACAAAAAAGACCCAAAAAATTATTGTAATCTGCTTTTAAAAGGAAAAATACCACTGCAGTGTTTCATTTTCTAAAAACGGATACCATGAAAACATTATTAAATGGATTGTAAAAATTTGTGCAGCATGGTAATTCAATGGGCATTGTGCTGCTCCTTCTGGTGAGCACGCCTTCGTAACGCCTTAGGGAGCAGTATAATACATGCGGATATATTTTTACAGAAGAGGACCGTTTCTTCCAAGCTGTGGAAATGTGTCTGGTAGTTGGTTTTCACAGAGGATAAAGAATGTATGCGCATGAGCATTGATGTGGTTAGTCTTTACCTGTCCCCATTTCTGCGAGCGTACGTAAAATGAAATGACCACGTCGTGCAAGTTGTTTCCTCCAATCACCACTAACTTGTCGGAGGCGCCCATAAGGAAGTAAAGAACTGGAAGGTCTGCATCTGCTCTGGTGAGCGTGGGAAGCAGCTCACGCCACGAATCTGCCACAGATTCCAAGACACATTCAGATGGCATTTTTCACTCCAGCAACCTGGATACTCGATTAAGCTGAATTCCATTTTCAATTTTGATACTAGTACTCATACCATGCCTAGTGTCATACTGAAGAAGCAGTTTCTCCCCAGTCCTCTGTATGCTACCCAGGACGTAGAGGCAATGCCCGAGACTGGTCGCCAAAGGCACATCGTGAGATAGAGATACAGTGAATTGAAAGTCCGTGAGGGGGAGCGACGAGACAAACCTGAGGCACACAGACATGTTGAAGCTATACAAACACAACTGCACAGGGTAGAATGCATAGTGTTGGGTATACGAACCTAACCTAGCCTAGCCTAACATAGTATGACATAGCATCGCATACCGTAAACATGACATGAACATACAGAAAATTAGAGATGGACATTCCGTGCATGGGACGGAACGGTCTGTAGGGAAATTAGGGTAAAGTGCCCATTTCTCCAATATATACATTCAAATATGTAGCATAACAATTTAGCAAAGACAAAGCAACCACCGAGCATAGTGTAGGATAGAATAATATAACCATCTAGCATAGCAAAACATCACATACTCCTCCATCCACTGAACGAGTGCTTTATTATGGCAATATCATGACATTGCTTATTTCCTATACAAACCTCCATGTGTCCTCCCATGGATCGTAGCACTCCACAGCTGCGTACAGGGCCGTGCTGGAGTCCGGGGTGACCAAAGAGTCCAAGTACCAGCCCCCCAATGCATAGATACGGCCCTGGCAAGCCACTGCGCTGAAGTGCCTTCTGTGCTGTCGACCCACAAAACACATGCCACTTGTTATAACACAAAGGTTGAATGTTAAAAAAAAAAAAATTCTTATCGTCTCCAAACATGGCATACATACAGAAAGAATATAGCTGCACAACTTCTTTGCTGTTGGTTGCATTTAACTTTGACCTTAAGGAGACCATTAAAGGTCAAAGTTCACTTGTACAAAGGTAAAAAAAATGAAATTGTAGTAAGTCACATCAAGTTACATATTAAATGAAAGGTCTCAGTGAAGGGATTATGGATCTATGACTATTATGGCAATATTATGTCATGTGATGGCGTAGTCACCAAAAAACTATTTCTTTGACTTGAAAGCTGACCAAAATGACACGGACAAGTCAACCTTGGGCCACATTTGATGCTAAGGGGCACATTTAATTTTTACATGTCGAGAAGGCTATACATTGGGATCTTTGTCTTACCTTTATAAGTGGAGCAGCAGCAGTCCATTCCCGAGTCAAAGGATTATACCGAAACGTGGCTATTTTGAAGTCCCATCTCCTCCTTACAAGGGTCCTGTAGCCTCCTATGATGTACAAGTAGTTATACAGCACCACAGCCGTGAAGCACCACTTGTCTGCCCGGAAAGGGAGCTCGGCGATGGGAGACCATTCTCCGTTTTGCTCGGCAAAAATGTGGCGGGCGCGTTCTGTCTCTGGATCCTTCCAAGACATCAGGTTCTCTTTCCGAAGACTGCAGAGACGAGGCTTTCCTCGCATTCTCAGGAGGATGAGTTCCTCTTTCTCCTCTTCGCTCAGACACCTGTGTTGTCACGAGGAGGGTTGCAAAAAGGGGGTCATGAGTGACTTTACTCAAAAGACACATTCTCAATCATGTCAATCAAATAACAGGTCGTCACGATACCTGACGACCTGAGGCAGCTCCAACAGGTTCCTACTCAGGTAATCGAACACGGTGCTCCTCAGCTCCAAGCAGCAGATCTCCCGAGCCAGTTTCAGGTAGGATAGACACCTCTCTGGCCTCAGCTCCTCGGTAAGCATGGACAGACACCGCAAGAGGAAGGACTCGGCCAGGAGGTAGTTGCTGACCTCCACAAACAACACACAGAAAGTTAGTTTGTCTCCTTCAAGGATGGCCACAATAAATCAGTTCATTGATCAAGAATTCTGTCGATTGTGCGGTATTGATTTTCTCAATGGCAGAGAGCACCAGTTTGTATTTATAAGTTATTTTCTGACAGCTAAGCAATTATTCAATGACAAACATCAAAACTATAGACCGTTTCATAATATTTGTGAACAATGGGGTACGTCCGGGTGGCAGAGCTATTGGCTACCCCTGACTTGAATTGAAATTCCAGTGGCGGATTTTGGCATATGCAAAACGTGCAGTTGCACAGAGCAGTGCTTGTTGGGGCACATCACCACTGATCCATCTCAATGTGGACCATCTCTGGATATCGGTGGATACCTGTATATACGAGCCTAAATCCTCCTCCCGTGGGGTCTCAAATGTGTCATGGAAGTAAAACTCCAACAGGCGGTGAAAGACGGCTGAGGACACGTGCTCCAGGTGGACCATGTTCTCAGCGGCCTCCTTCATCCCCGACTGAGACAAAGCTCGGAAATACTCAGTGCACTCAGAAAGCCTTTTCAGGTCTGCCTGCTTGGACAGTGAGTGAAACGGTTGTTAATGAAAATGGAAAATGGTTGTCTTGGAATACAGTGATGTGGAATTTGTGGAGGATACGGGCATAAGTAGTGACGATCCGCAAGTAACTTGAGTTTTACTGTAAACAGACTAGATGCTTTGAATCAAAGAAAACTTTATAAACAATTCTTATATGTTTGGGTGCTGCTGTTTGCCCAATGACAACTCCACCCTTGAACAGAGTATAGGTTCACGCCAAAATTGGAAAAAAATAAATCATCAATTTGGTAAATGGCAACTCAAATATGGGAGACTTTGCTGTATGTAGTGGCACTTACGTGGAATGTGTGCGTACTGGTTATGACCGTAACCATGCTTGCGCCTTGGCCTCCCGAGTCATACGTGCGAAGTGCCATGTTACTTTTCCACTCGTCTGAGTTTTCTTGGTGTGACGCATTGGGACGGGTGTCACCTGCTCCCCATGCACCAACTCTGGGAAAAACACTGCAAAGTTTCACCAGACCATATTTCAGCCACACACATATCCAATCTAATATCTTTCCAAAACAATTCCCAAGGAAGTTCATTTCAGATGTAAGATACTAAAAAAAATATATAAAAACTTGTCTTGCCCAGTTTCTTCTGGAGAAAGAACGGTCCAGTGGGTTTAGCTTGGCAGTTGATTCACTCTGGTCTATTTTTGGCACATGAAACTTGAACCTTCCGTGGTCTCCACTTAACAGACACAAGGACCAAAGTAGCGGTGTCCAAACTACCGCCTGGGGGCGATTTGGAGCCTGTCGTCGGTTTTTTAGCGGGCCGTCACATATAGTATAATTAACACAGGACATGTTACTTGCCAACATTGTAGTCTATACCTACTTTCTATACTGTCCCTAGGTGTGAGGGTGAGCGCGGATGGTTGTTCGTCTCTGTATGCCCTGCGATTGGCTGGTAACCGGTTGAGGGTGTCCCCCGCCTACTGCCTGAAGATGGCTGGGATAGGCTCCAGCACCCCCCCGCGACCCTTGTGAGCATAAAAGCGGATCGGAAAATGGATATTTGCAACACTTTAGATTGGTTAACGATTTCAAAAAATGAAAAACCGAGTGGAGATTGATGATTAGAACCAGTTTGTGGAAAAATATGAAGTTCACCATAATTGGAAATAAGTTTCCTCCCGACGCAAAAACACATAAAAACAATAGGTAATTGCTTCACATATCTTGGCCAACACAAATGGATTGATTTTAGAGTGCAAAATAAAAGGTGAAGAATGTCAAGTGGCCCTTGCACCCTTCGATCTATCTGTATGCAGTCTTTGGAAGAAAAAGTTTGGACACCCCTCCCCTCTTCAAGAGACTTAAGTTTATTAAATTATATGCACTGATAGTACAAACAGGAGCAAAGCAAAACAGAGAACAGTATGTTTGGTCTGGATTTAAACACACTGGAAGAGTTCAACTTTTACTCAAGTACAACGGTGCATGACAAACCACAAAAAAGTTTTCAAGCCATATATTTTAAATTGTGCTCAACAAAATGAAAAAAAAAAGGTGCAGCAATATGTCAATTGATTGTTTTCTTTTCTATTCCTCAGAAGCGCATGTCGAAGCCGAGTCATCCACAACACTGTTAAAGGTACGCCTGTCCCGATAGTATTATTTTAAGGAGTACAGTAGTATCAGAGTAGAAAGGAGTATTAGGGCCATGCTGACAATATATGATAGACGAAATAGAAATCAGACATAATTCTATGAGAATAAGGTGACAGTTCAAAAGTCATAATTGAAAAAAAATTACCGGTAATAGTAAAAATGTACTGTATAGCGTCAGAAATGAGAATAATTACTTTGCCTGAAAACTATTGAGTTTTATTTTTTGTTGGAACATTATGACTTTGTTCTAATGAAAATTTCCAATCAATTTAATGCCTTAAGGGGCATGTAAATTTGTGAGATTTTGTCTTGTGTAACTTTTGGGCATCATGACTTTTTGTCTTATATGAGATTTATTTTGTAATATCACTTTTTTTTCTGGCAAATCTAGGACTTTGTTCCATATTTTTTATTGTAATCTGACTTCAATATTGCAGATTACAAAGTTATAATTTCATTAAAATAACATTGCAATAAAGAAAGTTGAATAACCGAAACATAAGAATAACTTCTTCGTAAAATTATTCCCGTGTCATCATTCTTATAAGATAAAAGATTTATTTTTTCCTGATGATGTTGCAACTTTTGTTCTTACAAATTTATGACTACTGTCAAATAATTAAAAAAAAATTGTAATATGACTTCAAAATAATTGTTTATTTCTTGGAATTTCGATTTTTTTCCCCCTTGTAGTATTAGGACTTTTTATTATTCCTACAAAATTATAACTAACTCGAAATGTTTACATTTCTTTAACTTCGTCTCAAATACTCCTATGTCCAGGATGGTGGAATCACCCCCCCCCCCCAAAAAAAAGGGAGCACAATGAATTTCAGAGTACTGTTCAGAGCCCCGGTTCACATGTGCTTCTTCATATGAATGTGGATGGAACATCAGTCATCAGGGCAAAGTGAGGTAGTCAAAAATAGAGACACAAGCGTTTTCCACAATGAAAGGACGAGACAAATGCTCATGTCAAAACGTGGTCCACGATAGAATAGTGCAACAAAAAATTTAAATGGTGGAGGGTGGCGGGGGAGACCTCAAAATCCAACTAGATTTATAGAACTTGCTTAGACTACATCTCACACTGTTTGATTAGAAATGCATGCTAAGACTGTTTCCATTACAAGCAAGACATCCAGGTAGCTTTTTAAATGTACCGGTACTTACAGAAATTTAAAAAAAAGACTGGATTTTAAATGAGTGCAAGGAGGGCTTCAGGAGAAGAGCTTCTTTTGCTTGAAGTAAGCATCAAATCGAACCTGGGCGTAATCCTGGTAAATGATCACATCGTAGATTACTATAAGACAAGTACATACATACTGTACATACATATTAGTAGCTTGACTCGTGAGTTTGATTTGTTCTGAAAATTTGAGATACAAGCACTGGATGGTGTCAGAAAACTTGACAATGTCAAACAGCGGCAAAACCTCAAAGAAGAGGTCACGAAGATGCTTATCGCCACTCCTTGTTCAAACGTCCTTTAAAACTAGACATATAACAAAGACGATTCACAATGTGCATTTTATGAAAGTCTCCACGCAACACACAATGGCAAACACTATGGACGGACGGGCTAATGAAATTAGCATTGATCGCGCGGCAGTTATAAACACAAACAGTAGCAACAGCTGGAACAATAGAACAATATCACAGGCTTACTCTTTATGCTGGTCTAAAAAAATAAATAAATAAAACGAAGAGCCAGGGCGCGCACGCACACGCACACACACACATACACACACCAAAAAGAGCAGCACGAAGAATTAAGGTATGAAATCATGATGACTAATGGTTTAATTCTACTTAATGTACTTAATTATTTTATAAAAGGTACCACTGTACTATTACTCTTTAAAAACCCAAAATAGACAAGATAAAGGATTCCTTCTTACCATGTAGCCAAACTCAATCTTGGAGAGCTTGGCTTGGATGATGGACCACAGGCCCCACAGGAAGTGTGATGCTAACGCATACCTGCACGGGAGCGATGACAAAGCGTCTCAGGATTGTGCTATACTTTTTTTTTTTAATTGTCAACACGTTTGACACCCCGGTTTACCGGTTGGCTTCAACGATGATATCTTCTTCCATCTGCCTCTGGTCCACACTTTCATCGCCGCATCCTCCGTGCTCCTTTAGATAACTTCGGATGAAATGAAGCTGCAGGGGGAGAAAGTAAAATATTTGTCACCATGTATAGTTAATTTTTTTTAATGGTTTTTGGAAGCTCTTTGTCATTTTTTTAAGTAATTTTCTTAAAATTATGACTGTTCTCTTGCAAATTGGCAACCCATAAAATAAAATGACAACTTTTTTGTTGTTAGTCTTGTTGAACGATGCATTTTTCATTATCTTTGGATCATGTTTTTTTTCTTGAAGTAAGAAAAAAAGATTAACAGCTTACAATATGACTTTCCCCCTCAACTTTATTCAATAAAAAATATTTTCAATTCACATTATTATGACTACTTTTGTGAAATTGTGTTTTTTTTTTCTTGTACTATTACAACTTTTCTGGAAAATTTACAACCATTTTACAAAATGAGGACTTTCTTTCCCTCCAATGTCATTCATTCTCTTAAAATCAACTCGTCCTTTTCTTCTCTCTCATAATACTTCTCATAAAATCGCGCCCCCCCCCTCCATATGAGGAGCTACAGCAGTTTTTCTATTTTTATGTTTTGTTTCATTCAGTAACATGTTCAAGATGAACTCAGACTTCCACTAGAGGGCACTGTGACAACAACTACAATGTATCATGTTGCTCTACGATGGAGAATGCAATCAGAAATGCTGTCGTTTTTATTGTGTTCTATTGTGCTAATCTGCACCAAAAATGTTGCCTTTAAAAAAATAATTATGCTCAGTTTATGAATAATTTGTAAACGTGAATAACTGACCAGTCCAACTGAATTCAAATGTGATCAAGCTGCAATAAAAGATGCAAATGTGTCCAAACCTGTTGCTCTCTGCTTGGGTAATCCTCTGGCGTGGCTTTGTAGAAGGGCCACTGGTTGTAAGTGTAGTCGTACATCCACTCGCAGAAATGGTTCCCGAAATCGAAACCCCTAAATAATACACAATGAAAATGAAAACAGACGCTTACGTAATTTATATAAAGCCACATTTCAAACATGACGTCACCTGTAGTTGTAGCTGCTGTACTCAAAGTCTATGAGCATCAGTTGGTCTGTTGCGCTTTGGTCCCCTCTGTGCAGCAGCAGAACATTACCTGCACAGACAAAAGTATTCTTACCATGTACTTCAGCAGAAGTACAGATACTTGACTTAAAACATGAATAAACGTAAGGGAAATGAGCCTCTTTTCAACAACTAACGAATAGAAAAAGTATTTGTACTTTGTTGCTTCCTACCCCTCGCAAATGCAAACCTGACCATTCTGCACACAAATGACTGTAAACCAAGATGTAAGTGGTATGTAGATCCTACCATTAATGAGGAGAAGAGAGCATTGAATTCTTTTTTTTTTTTTACCTTCTTGGACATCATTGTGGCAGAAGACCACGGGCGATGGCGTTGCTGCTAGTAACTCACTGTGTGTGAAACGAGCAGGAGACATGTGACCTTATTAAACAGTGAAGGACAGCACAAGACATTCTGAAAAATGCAAACGATTTGAATACTCAACAAATTTGGCATTTAAGTGCTTCTTTTGGAACTGCAAATGACAATGGTCCAAAATATTACTCATATGATCAAATTACTCGGTTAGTCTGCATGTGAGAGTCTGGGTGAAAGTGGTGACCTACAGCAGCTCCTCGGGAATGTTTTCTTTTTCCATTTGTGTGTGTATGATTGTGTGTTTGTCCAATTCAACATTACGAAAGGTAAGAGCTCACAGGTTGGGTGCAACACACGAAAGAATGTAGTCTTGTTTGGATTTTAGAGAATACAAAGGTGTCCTTTGTAGAATAAAAGGTGTAATATAAATGATATTTCCCAAGTTAACTAGTTAAAATATAATATTTTACTTCCCCCTTTTTAAACTTTGCTGATCACTTTTTTTCTTGACAAAAATAAAAATGGATTCCCATTACATTACAAATACAACTTTATTCTCATAATACACGCTACAATTTTTTTCTCCACAACAATATGCTTTTTTTTTCGTGACATAACTTTTTTCTTTGAAAATCGGCAACTTTTTCAACTCCTATTGCATTGATGGCTACACATGGTAGTTACCGGTACCCATTTATTTATGAGGGGGTTCTTGTATAATGTCTCCCCTAGATGGAAAAAGTTTGAGAGGCAACCTTTGCACTATGGTGTGTGTGTGTGTGTGTGTGTGTGTGTGTGTGTGTGTGTGTGTGTGTGTGTGTGTGTGTGTGTGTGTGTGTTTAGAACAATATTTGGAGTAAATGATGTATCATCAAGGACTGC
Organism: Hippocampus comes; assembly: GCF_001891065.2. NCBI lineage: Eukaryota > Metazoa > Chordata > Actinopteri > Syngnathiformes > Syngnathidae > Hippocampus > Hippocampus comes. The sequence continues at coordinate 2,589,479 of NW_017806236.1, forward strand.
AACACAATCTGAATCTAAGATTTTGATAAGGGAGCATGCTGAGTGATGACTGGTCGCATGGACTATTGAGAGGAGAAGGCACTGGGACAAAGGTCAGCTAGCTGCTTTCCCAATGAAGGCAAAAATCAAGCCAGCTCTTTTCCAAATCATAATCTAATTATGTAATTGTTTTTTTTTTTGCCCCTTATCCATGTTGCATAAAACAGTTTTACGAGCACTTTCCAGTCGCAGTAAAACGTTGGCATTGCACACATTATGATTAAAGGGCCCAAGAGTCTATTGCATCATCTCAGACCAGCTACAATTATAATCATTCCAGTGCTATGACTGTTTTTGGGTTTGTAATGTACAGTAGTGGAAAAGCACAATGTATCATGCCGGCTATTATAATTATGTTGACAATAATAGGATGTTCATTTGTTTTTTTTTTTTAATAAATTACTATGATGTTATATTCTGATTTGATTCCAATTGACAATGAATTTCAATGAATGAATTGCTTTATATTGACTACCAATATATCAGTTTATAAAATGGTCAAAATCACAGAAAAAAAAGTTGACTGAAATTTTATTTTTACATTGTTCATTAATTACTTTAAATGTGAAATATAAACTGAAATAGCTGTATTTTATTTATTCATTCATTCATAAACTGCTGTTATTTAATTTTACAAAAAGGTATTTCCGCACAATTTGAATTACATTCCATTTTAATATACTCTTAACTTTATTTTATTTGATGAGATTATATTTCTCTTGAATGAATTAACAGACTACAGTACTATGGTTTCTACTCACATTACTATTGAATTTACTCAATTATTCACTTCATTAAAAAATGATGATGACCCAATTATGTTTTGATTATGTAATATTAACTATGAAAATGAATTCATTTTGCTGATTCATTTTTGCGGATAGATCTTGACACCGTCATAGGACTCAAAGTGTTGTATAGGTCATTAAGTGGCAGTAAATCCACTCACCGGAGGTTCTTGAGCTCCGTTGACAAGTTGTGCTTCATTAGTTTCTTGTACTTCTTCACATGAGTGTCACGTGTAAAAGTCAGCGTCAACACTTGATCCATGTATCTAACGGAAGCCGACATGCAACATTATTAAACAAGCGCGAGTGATGTGGGGAGATAGCTACTTTGACCACTTACTTGTTAATGGTCGCAAACAGCCAGGTGGGCTCTTTGTTAAAGGGCATAACCATTTTGTGAAAACGCGCCAACTTGGTGGCGATCTCGGCGGAGATGTCGGCATCTGACAGCTGATCTGTGCGCATGCGGGTGTTCTGTGAAAAGGAGAAACGGCAACATGAGGCCCAAAAAGTGCCTTTTATACTTGTATCTGGGCCTTTCGTGGACACTTAATCCACCTCTAAAAACATCACTATCATATCAGTCATTGAAACTGAATGTTGAAATGTGAATCTTAGCAAGTATAAGTATGTAAGTGTTACTCAAAAGATGGTTGGCTGTGTTTACTTCACTCTTGACCTGTAAGTTGCTTATTACGTGTCGATTTTTGTTGTTACCGTTTGTTCATAAAAATGTTCAAAGTGGCAACTATGTCTCCCCTTCTCCACCTGTAAAAGCATTACAATATAGTCTAACTATCTGTGGCAGGATAAGTTAAATTGGCTATTTCTCTGTGGAGTGCCGCAGCCAGTCCGCTTTGAGGCTGAAATGTTGCTTAGATTTTCTTTTTGTAAACGAATTAATCAAGTAATCATTTCAGCCTTAACAGAAAACATTGGTACCATCCAAAAACGTCAATATAACATACAGTAACTGTGACACAAAACAGAATCAATATTTATCTAATAACATGAGTAAATAAATAAATAAAATAATCATACCCAGTTATTAAATATTATAGCTATAGTTTTGCTCTGACAAAGCTATCAGAGAACAGAAAGGTGATGTTAGTCTGGGTGAACTAGGTGAATTTGAAATCCATTGCTAAGGTAGTTGAAGTTACATAGGTCAACACTACTGATTCTGAAAGCACCTGGGCAGGTTAGGCTCACATGGCACTGAGGCAGATGTCTGGTTGGACAGAAAAAAAAGAATCTACTCCAAAAACGTAAAACAGGAAACTGAAACGCTACAAAATTAAGAGAAGAGGCTCTTGGACAGGGGTGCCCAACCAATCGATCGCGACGGACCTGTAGCCCGTGGACTGGTCCCAAGTAGCTCGCGAGGGGTGTTGGGGGAAATGGAGGGGGTGGGGGGGATTCATGTGTCAATGCATGTGGTGATAATATTATATATATATTTGTGTTGATGTACACTACATGCTAAGTATCCTATCATTTTCACCCAAAAAAAGTATTTCAAAAATAAATTAAAATACAAAAGGTCACCTTTAACCTACGGCAGCGAAGCATTTTAAAGTGGTATACGTGAGCTACGATCGTGATGTTGCCACAGTTAACACACTTCAATAGCGAATCCCATGGCTCCGTTAGGCACCCCTGCTCTTGAGAACGAATTAATCAAATTCCATGGAACAAATATGAGAAGTTAGGTTGTAAATGAAGGTCAGTGTTGTACCGGAAAATACTGTTCCAAGCGCCCTTCTGGGAAGATGCCGTAAAGTTTGGGTCCCAAAGTACGTTCGGCCAGGATGGCAAACATAACGCTCTCCAACACCAGCGAGTCTACACCCTGCAGGATGGCACCGTAGATTCTGAGAAGCACCTGACGAGGCTCCTCCCCCACACTCTTCAAGTGGTCAGGCAGGCTGCACAGGTACAGCAGATTACTCAGGCCACCACTGAAAAACAGCAACAAAACACAATCACTATCATGATCATCCCGAACATCACAATTGCATTTCACCAGGCCTCGACTCAGCTAGCGTCAAAAATATGTACCAGTAATTCGTGTTTTTGTGTGACATGATAGTGGGAGACAAAATTATTAATCCATGAAATACATCAGAAAGATAATGGATGGGGATGGCATGTCTTGTATGATAGTGGATTGAAATGCATAGCTGACTCTCTGTTATGCATTAAAGAATGTTTCATTGCTTTAAGCATAATCATATTTCACCAGATAAAGTGTGGTTCAGATAGCTGCAGTTTTTCACCGCAGGGCTTGGTCCCTGGCTCTCGTGCCTATCTCAGGCAAATAGTGGGTCGGGTTCACTGTATCCTTCTGGTGAAATTTTTGTTTGGTGGTGTGCCATGACATTTTTCAGATTCTGGAAAGGCAGCATAATAGAAGCAGAAGAAGAGAATGCTAAACTGCAGCAATCATTTCCACAAAACAAAGAAAATAAATAACCGTGAATACTGTTGTATGCTGTTTGCACGTGTTGCTGCTTCGTTTATTTGCTAGATAAGGGTTTGCTAATTTATGCACGCCTGTCTTTAGCATTGAGTACTAAATGTTAGCATTGGGCGAGTGGACTTTCATTATTACGGGTATATAGTATGGTTAATTATTTTGAGTGATTATAAAGTGCAATTGACTTAAGTTTCAAGTTGTTTTTTTTTTGTTTTTTTTCATTAACTAAGCTTGAGGCAAGCATGCTTTGCACTTTATTTGGAGAACTGTGTAAGCAAGTCTTTTTGTTTGCTTTCAGCGGATACAGGAGAAAAAAAAAGCCTGAAAGCAGGAGCTGTGTTATATTGCTGTACGGTACTTTTAAAAGTACACATTTCACTGAGCAGTCCTGTACATGTAGCGAATGTTGTTTAGTCATTAGTGTTTGTTAAATGTGAAAGGTTACAAACACCTTCGCCAGACTTTTGTCAACAGTTTTAACGACCGCAAACAGTTTTTCTTGTTGCCAAAAAATGTTGTTTACAATTGGATAGCGGGTTAAATACGTTCATATGTGTTTACGTTAGTTTTGAAAGGGTGGGAGGAGTAATAAAAATAGCTTCCAGAATATGTTCTCTCTATATTGCGGATTTTCACCTGTCACGAGAGGGTCCACACTGTATCCCCTGTCATAAACGGGGGCTCTCGGTTTGTCGAGATGACCGCAAAAATTATCCTAAAAACCTTTCGACATACATGGCACAAAATGATGTGGGGTTGAACTGATTCGGTATTCACCTGACGATGCTGATTTGAAAGTCCATTATTTGGATGGTCTTCCACGCACCGGACAGGAAATCTCGGCACCACGCGAACGCCCTTTCCTTCGTTTCCCGGTCCACCTCCACGGTCCTGCCGCCCTTGAAGGACTCCGCCTCGGAGTCATCGTCGCCGTTGCACCCCAAAAGTGGACTCGGGGTTCTCGAGGTTCTCTCGTGGGCGAGAATAAGCAACTCGTAGCTGGTGGGCTTCTTCACGTCCACCGGGACCGCATCGCCACTTACATTGCCGCCCGCCTGCATTGTGAGTTTCTGGGTTAAGAGCCGAGGAGAACCGGGGCAAACTATGGGTCGGAGAGAGCGACAAGAGGTTACTGGTGACGGACGGAGCTCCCCAGCAATGCCCACTAACCGGAAAACCAAAGCATATCTCGTTAATCGCATGAGGTCAATGTTTAATCGTCATCAGTACAGCCGCTGCAACGCCTACTTTGCCAGCACACTGGAAGCCACGTGACGACCTTTGTCTGTGTCCCAATTGTCCAATCGCAGTTCACTTCCGGGTTAGAAGACAAGCTGATAGCTTGTGCCGGGTGGCGCTGTTCTACGTCACTAACGGTACGAGCCGGACTTCCAAGAAATTAAACTGAAATTGAAGTCACTACTATTAGTAGGAATTTTAGACTTTTTCTCTTTTGTAATTTGTAAAATACACTTTGAGCGAGGAGTTCTGTATTTTTATTAATGTTGACGTGTTTCACGATTCTACCTTAACTGCTATTTAGATATGCACACTTAATGTGCAAATTGTCCGTCTGTGTAGACATGCTGTTTATGGATTGCACGCCAATCCGCACCTAAAAAAATTATACTTATACCAGTAGTTCAAAAACCTTTTACACCAAATGCCAACTCAATCAATACTAATTGGGTGTCAAGTACAATTGTAATGACATAATTTTGTTGTTTGAAAAATGCACCTAATACTGTACTGTATCAGGAAAAAAATGTCCTGAGTTCCCTTTTGAGTAATGAGTAAAGCACAACACAATGACTGTGTTCGCTAATGTCAGCGCTCTCATTTCAGCCTCAAGAGTGCATCTGTGTCATTAATCTGAGCAACAGAAAAGTAAATTAATTAGCCAGTCTCTCAAAATAATTTCTACCATGCCTGAATTTCCACAAAATCTGTTTTTGAATCAACTTAGCTGTTCAAGTATAAAATTGCCATGGTAGAAAAGAAATATTTTTCAATTGCACTGCATTGTTTGTATCAACGTAAATCTTCGTCTTCTTCGATCAGAAAATACTGTAAATGGGTGCACAAAAGTAGAATAACACATGCAGTTGTCTAATGTTTTAGGTTTGTTAGAGACAAAAATGTGTCACCTGCATTCTCTGAGACAGAAATGGCTTCATTGGTGATGGCCAACCGGGTCAAATCTGCCACTTCTGGGTCGTCGACCAAAAATATTGAAACATTACTGAAGGCGGCCATTATGTGAAAATATTTTCTCATCAACAGGTATTATTAAAAAAATCCACTCAGTGCTCTATAAAAATAGCTTTCCTTGTGGCTTCGCTGAGGTAGAAAAGGCGAATTTGCTTGTCAGATCTTTTTTTTCTGGCTTGATGAACACAACCGCCTATAAAAGGTGTTTTTTGTGGGTGTGTTTTGGCAAACAACCTCTGCCTGAACCTTTTGTTTTTTGAGACACACCTAAAGAATCGTATGATGAAACTCTCCATAACGTGATCTGCAACTTTGAGATAATTTCTTTGTGACTCATGTTGCTACGCTGCACTCAAATACAAAAACAAACAGTCACATGTCTATCATTTCAAATTCAATATTAGGGCCTCTAGTATTTTTACAGCAACATTTTGTCAAAATCATCATCAAACTTTGATGCTTCCCACATTAGATGGCCTAGGCAAAAAAGCTTGGCAAGTGAACATTGTCCATCGGTCTACTACAACTGCGACGGATTGGAGCCCATTCGGGCAAAGTGAGCCAAAATAAGAATGCTGGAATTTGCCCCAAAATAGATGTTTCAATCCAAAATGGCTGACTTCCTGTTCGTTTTCAGGCGTGTTATCCTTGAGTTTTTCATGCATCCTGTTATGATAAACACATCCACCAAATTTTGCATCAAAAATTGGTGTTCAGGGCATTTTTTTGTTGTTCCCGTTTTTACAAGAAATCATTGAAATGAACGTCAAACTTTGATGTCATACTCGGTCCACATTTGCTGGTGTAGACAAAAAAAAAGCTCGACAAATTTGCTTTCTGATTTGGGCTCATTTGAGAGGTCACAGGTTGAAGCTCATCAAGTTAACAGCTTTCGGAACCAAAATGGCTGGCTTCCTGTTAAATTTCGGGCATTGGTCCTAGAAACTTTTTACGTGTCCAGTCAGCTCTAATACATCTAATTTTATGTCATATGTCAAACTGGGGTCTTGGGCAAATATTTATAACTTTCAAGGTGGTGCTACTGAGTGAGTTTTGGAGGTAAGTGTTGGGGAAACCTAAAATACACATACTATTATTTTTACCGGGGTACAGGCACTTGCACAAATTGAGGAATTTCTGGGCACGATGAGCCCCCAAAATGGCAATTAATTCATTCAAATAACAACACCAGGGCCCCAATAATTACACACTCTTATCCATTCTTTAAAAAAAGACATTTAATGTTAGATTATTACATTTCATTCATAAAAAAAGACATTGTTCACTGACATTCTCTGTAGTAAAATGTCTACTGTGAAGTTATTTTGGTGTCACAACCCCCTCCAGCTGAGCCTAAATGGGACAAAATGAAAAAGACAAAACTGTTTCAATTTCAATTCACGCCATCGATACGAACGCTAGTTTAACGCATCATCACCTTAAGCTGCTGGTTGGTTCTCTTAAGGAACTGAATCTGCTCCGTGTATTTCTTTTCCTGGACCTCGTGTTTTTCTTCTTCGGTCTTTTCAATGGCATCACATTTGGCCTTTTCATCACGCAACTCTTTCTGCAGCTCCTCTTTCTGCTGCTCCAGCACGGCTATCTATGAAAACATGCATCAATTGAAGAAATGCTGCTGAGATTTTATTCATCTCGCATCAGAAGATGATTTCGTCAACCACACGTCAAGGGGGCCAGGCATTTATTGGGTGTATTGGGTGAAAGGCTTTTGGATTTTTACAGTGGAATTTCTGTATGTTAAATGTGCACACCAAACAAAAATTATAATCATCTCGTCATTGTGTTGGCTCCGTCAAAATTCAAGGGTTCACATTGAGGTGGCTAGAAGTTCGGTCGGCCTGAAAGAATAACGTTCCTTCTTTTTTTCCCTCCTCCATGAACCTGAGCCCTGATCAACTGTGATGTCAATTTCAGTCCACAGCTTAAAACTGGGTGGATTTTGCGGCTTAATCATATTCCACAAATGCAATATTAATCAGAATCCCGTGTTTAAACTAGTCGGGGAACATAAACCACAGTGTAAAGAAAATTTTGAAGTTGACTTCCCCTTTAAGCCAGTCTCTGGCTGGTTCTTGGTTGTACTCTTGATTTATTTTTTAAAATCCACCTACATGGTGACACTGCATTACCTCACAACCGCTCGAGTTATGGGCCGTCGCTTGGTTGATTTTCTTTTTTTTAATATTTTATTTTGCTTTGCTTTCACTCCTCAGCCCAAGAACTCAACTGCGGGGGAGACAAGTTCACCACTATATCAACCTGCTCAATCAAATTAAAACTGCAGGGTTACTTGATTACCGGAGGGAAAAGAAATGGTCCTTACTTTTTTCTCCATGTCCACCTTGTCCTGTTCAGCCTGCAGAGCTTTCCTCATGCCAAAAACCACGCTGCTCTCATAAAAGGTCTGGTAAGCGGCGATGGTCATCTGGATCTCATCTCGGACCCGCAACAACAAGTGACCACGCTCTGCGCAGTTGATGGTTACCTGCCTGATCAGCTCATCTATACACAGAGAGCAGCTGTAATTATGACACAGCCCTCTTATCAGAAAAACATTCACCTTCCGAACATTTCAGAAACGTAAGACGTGTTTTTAATAAGTCCAAATGTAGAGTTGCACGCCTTCAGAGTAGTGCCATAATTAAAAATGAACCAAAAGAAGAAGAGGCAATTTTTAAATGCACTTAACACACATGATTTAAGAATATGGAAGGAAGCCGGAGTAGTCGGGATAAAACCCACACAAGCATGGGGAGAACATGTAAACTCCATGCAAGAAGGCCGGATTCCAGATTTTAACCCCCAACCTCAAAACTGTGAGTTGGACGTCCAAACAACTCATTCGCCCATGTCTCTTCTGGCTCTCAAAAAAGGTTAACGCTTCTTCCTCTGCTCCCTACCTGCCTCATTCTCCCAGGTTACTCACTATGTTTTATGTAATCTCTTTGTCTAAAGTATCAACCGGAGCGTCCTGCTGCATTTCCCTCCGAAAATTTAAAATGATGGAATTCATCAAATGGTTTCTCAATGCAATCAACCAAATGGGGAGAGGTGAGCCCACCTTTCCTGACAGAACATTTGGGGCTGGATACATGAAGGACACGTAGAGGAAGTGGAGGACCCTTGTGGCTGGTGATTCTATCCATCAAGGATTTGGAAGAATGCTGGAATCCTGATAACAGGCATTCTGCTTTTTGGAGTTGGCAATTTCCTGATGCAGCGCAAAGTTCGGAAGACGCTGGCAGTACTTTTGGAAATGGGGAAGCTGCCTGTCATGACTGAGGGTGCGTGGAAAGCCGTCAATACTCAGACTCCTGGCATCGAGCAAGCTCAGTCGCCGGCTGCATATGATTCCTGAGCTCCTTCACAAAATGGAGGCCGACTTGGAGAAGTCGTCAGCTCGCCTTGGCAAAGAATTGACCACAAGTTTTGCTATTTGATTCCCGCAGTGGCCAATGAAATGAAAATTCAAGTCTCCCTGTTCTAGAACAATTGTTATCTTCATTGCTGTTGGCAATGGGGAGACTTTTTTATGAATCAGCTGGCCTTGGCAAAGAATTGACCACAATTTTGGCTATTTGATTCCCGCAGTGGCCAGTGAGACTCAAGGCAGACAGAAAATTCAAGTCTCCCTGTTCTAGAACAATTGTTATCTTCATTGCTGTTGGCAATGGGGAGACTTTTTTATGATTATTTTACTTTTTCACTGTCCACCTCATGGCATGTATTTGCATGTCTTTATAGCCGTTTCCTTACCAAAGCACTGTGTATAAAGCTCTCTTCGGACAGGGCATATTCCCGTCTCTATGGCCCGTCTTTGCTGCAGCTTCCTGTCCAGGTGCTCCTCGAGGTTCACCACGTCCGCTCGTGTGCACGGTGCACTGGACACTTGCTGCACCCACAGCTGGTTTCCCTCCATCCATTCCCTGGCATGGCAAGAGAATGAAAATGAGTGTTGAATTACCTGAGTGACATGATGTGAAAAGCAGGAACATACACAGTACCTGGGTGGAAAGATGAGGTTGAGTATGTCATCATTTTGCTGCCTCGGAGCTTCGGCTGCAGAGGATTTGGCTTTTGGAGGTGGAGGCACCGGGGACTCGGCATGCGGTTGGTTGCTGACTTTAAAAGGATTCCCTGGCATGGCAAGAGAATGAAATGAATGTTGAATTACCTGAGTGACATGGCATGGAAAGCAGGGGCATACACAGTACCTGGGTGGAAAGATGAGGTTGAGTATGTCATCATTTTGCTGCCTCGGAGCTTCGGCTGCACCTCTAAATGGTCCTTGGTGTGATTGTGAGTGTTAATGGTTGTTGTTTGTCTATGTGTGACCTGTGACTGGCTGGCAACCAGTTCAGAGTGTACCCCGCCTACTGCCTGAAGACAGCTGGGATAGGCTCCGACACACCGGCGAACCTTATGAGGATAGGTGGATTAGAAAATGGATAGATGGATGAATGGATGCATATATGTGGCACAGTAATCAACTGGTTAACATGTCATTCTCGCAGTGCAGAGGTCCAGAGTTCGATTCCAAGCTCCTTCCTTCCTGTGTGGAGTCTGCTTGTTCTCCCTGTGCCTGCATGATTTTTCTCTGAGTACTGCAGTTTCTTCCCGCATGCCACAAAACATGCATGGTAGGTTAATGGAATAATCTTAATTGTCCCCAAGTGTTGTACCCCGCATATTGTCCGCCTCGCAGGGCAGAGGTCCAGAGTTCAATTCCAGGCTCCTTCCTTCCTGTGTGGAGTCTGCATGTTCTCCCTGTGCCTGCATGATTTTTCTCTGAGTACTGCAGTTTCTTCCCGCATGCCACAAAACATGCATGGTAGGTTAATGGAATAATCTTAATTGTCCCCAAGTGTTGTACCCCGCATATTGTCCGACGTTAGCAGGGATAGGGTCCCAGAACCCTCATGTTAGGATAAGCGGCTCGGATAATGGATGCATATATTTCCCGATTGTTTATTGCATGGCAGAACATCCACCTTCTCTAGAACATCCACCTGTCTCTGACATGTTTTTTCCAGTTTCCTCCCGCATGCCAAAAAACATGCATGGTAGGTTCATGGAATAATCTTAATTGTCCCGAAGTGTTGTACCCCGCCTATTGAATGTTAGCAGGGATAGGGTCCCACAACCCTCATGTTAGGATAAGCGGCTCGGATAATGGATGCATATATTTCACTATTGTTTCTTGCATGACAGAACATCCACCTATCTCTAGAACATCCACCTGTCTCTGACATGTTTTTTGACTTCTCAGTAAGAGCAAGAATTAAAAAAAGACTATTTAAACTATTTTGTATACAGTTTTCCCCATTATGCCAAGATCTCAAAACATTTTTTGTATATAATTGACAGTAAACATTCTTTTACTTTGTACTCAAATACATTTCAGTCTCTATTTTTTTCTTTTTACGTTCAAATCCTCTACCCCCGCCCCACCTACCAATCCCTTAAATACAAGAATCTGAGATTCAACAAGTACGAAGTGTGAGTGCTTTCCCCACCTCTGATTTAGTGCGCAAGATGTCGTGAAACTTACCTTCGAACACTTCTATTTTTTTCTTTTTACGTTCAAATCCTCTACTCCCCCCCCACCCCCCTTAAATACAAGAAACTGAGATTCAACAAGTACGAACTGTGAGTGCTTTCCCCAACTCTGATTTATTGCGCAAGATGTCGTGAAACTTACCTTCGAACACTTTTTATCTGTGGTTTTACTGATTAAAACTGGGTTCTCATATTTCAGCAGCGTCTCGGGAGGTTCAAACATGTTGCCTTAAAAATATAATAATAATAAAATAACACATCTACAGCGGAAATCCCAGACCCCCGCTCGGCTTCATGAATGCATACGTAAGTGTAGTCAAAACTGTCCATTCAGTTGTCTCATTTTGTCACTTCGCCCTCGTTTATGCGCGTCACCCTTGTCATCAAATTCGAGGGAGGAGTGTTTGAAATTGTTTCCCCTACGAGATGTCACGCGATGTCATCACTAATCCCCCGAGACGATGACGCGACGAGCTGGTATTTTCAATAATAATTATGTAATATAAGACGTTGAGAAATATTCATCCTTTTGCAGGCTTTCTGGTGTAACCTGCGAGAAAGGTCTGGAAAATGAAGACGTCAAATGGTGGTGACTGACTGAGCATTAAGCGGGTCACTTTTTGTTTTTGTCACAGTTACCTACGTTAGCATACGTCATGCTAGCCAAAGTAGCTGCTTCCGTCTGATTATGTCGGGAAATATAGCACGGTAAAAGTGGTATTTGTAATTATTTCTATATTCATGTAGTTAGCGTTGCAAGCGAAAGACAATATGCACCATCGTGCATCGAGCGAGCAGATCAGCTGCAGGTCCCCCCCAAAAAATCATCTGTGTGCAACTCGGATCAGTTTACAAAACATTCAACAGTCACAGGAAACCATAGAATTAATCACGATAAAAATGATTTGAAACCATAATTAAAATGATTTGGAAAAAATGCTTCTCTTTGGTGTTTTGATTGTCGTTTGTCAATTGTAAATTTGGGGAAATCTGATTAGTAGCCCATGTACTTGGTCAATACGAAATTATGAGATCGTTGATAAAACACGAACTATGTTGTACGTCATTAGTATTGTATACTAGCTGCCATGCCATTCATCAATCATGTGATCCATTTATCCTCACAAGGGTGGTAGACGAGCTGGAGCCTATCCCAGCTGCCTTTGAGCAGTAGGCGGGGTATACCCTGAACTACAGAAGTTGCCAGCCAATTGCGGGCCGCATCAAAAAGTCATTATTACATTATGTCCTCTTAAAAGTTGCCAGTTATTTCTTTAGATGATCTACAAAGTTATTCCAATTCCCCTCTCTCGAATAGTGCTCAGTGAGTGCACAGAAATTAAAAGAAAGAGACATACTCAACTTACTGTCCCCGGTAATCACTCCAAGCTTGGTCTGAGTTCACGGACTTGGAGGTTTGCTGAGGCCATCGGTTGGTGGACTTTTGAGGCACGACTACACAGCCTAGCAGCAGGGTGAGCGCGAGGAGACCAATGGACTTCATTGCCGTGGAGTGTCGCAGCACACACACACTGGATGATTTTATAAGGTGTGGGTCATGTTGACATCATAACCCTTCTATTTGCTTCCCCAAAACTGGTTCGAATGAAGCAATGAGAAGCAAAAGATTCTTAATTTCGGCTAAAAAAAGAAATCCCAAAATAGCCACAATCATTGGTACATATGAATATTTCACACTTGGCATTAATCCCTGGACAATCCCTGAGTGCCACATACAAATACAATGCCAACTTGTTTGAGCAATTACATAATAAAAACCTTGGGCGGGTCTGGATGACCGACGACTGCTGGGGTCACGCTATCTGTGTTCATCCAGCATTGACAAAATAAACACATGCTCTTAACTTCAAGCGCATTGGGCCATTGACGGAAATGTAGAGCACAATGTTGAATCTGTTCGCACTGATCGTACTTTGATGACATTAACTAGATGGTCCACTTTTAAATGGATATTGTTCGGTTTAGAGAGGTTGGGGTTCTATTGCTTGGTCACTTGATATTCATTCTCAAAATCATTCACTGGTTATGCGATGCAGCTAACCCTGTAATGAATCCATCCATCCATCCATCCATCCATCCATATTCTGAGCCGCTTTATCCTCACAAGGCTCGCGGGGGACACCTTGAATCGGTTGCCAGCCAATCGCAGGGCACACAGAGACGAACAACCATCCACGCTCACACTCACACCTAGGGACAATTTAGAGTGTTCCACTAACCTGCCATGCATGTTTTTGGATTATGGGAGGAATCCACTCATGGAGGCCGGAGCTGGAATTGAACCCCGTACCTCTGCACTGTGAGGTCGACGCGCTCACCACTGGTCCACCGGGTTGCCCTGATTCACTGCCCTGGGAATAAAATGACGTGGATGAATGAGAAAAGCTTTGGGAGAAAGACTACACCCCAAACTTGTTTACAGTCCAAGTCCTTCGAATCTTTGACAATCGTCCTAATTTTCATGTCAGACAGTACAAACCTCATTCGAGTTTTGTGCTACTATTTGCATGAATGTTTTCCTTGTCATTGTAATATACAAATGCAGTTCCCAGCATACTGATCAAGAGTTGCACAAAATAAATACTCATTTCTTGTGGTGCTGGACATTTCTTTGAAAAATAAAACTGACACTGTAAGCAAATGAATCCATAAACATGCTTGATCTGTTACTGTGACAGTGTTCCCTTTTTATGCAAAATTGACGACATGGGAAGCTCTCTAGATGTCCTTATTTTGTAACTTTCATGGGTTGGCTACAGTGCTGGGGTCCATCATCGATTGGCACAAATGTACTTTGGCAGAAGGCAGAGTGTGACATCTTCTGTGAAGGACAGGTGACCGTAACCCACTGTCAACATAACCTTTTTGGTGACCGCCATCTTCTCAGTACAGCTTATTAAAAAAAATAAAATAAACAGACACAATTGTACCTTCTTTCATCAGTTGCAGTGTTTTATATTTTCCAAATTATAATCTTCATCCTCCTATTTATAATAAATACTGTCTAGATCAGTGCACTTCTAGCTTTCTTTCATTGATGTCCATCCCTTCTAACATCTGTGCTGATTGGCTGGGAGAACACGCATGATTCCTATTGCCTGGTTTTGTGTTACATATTTAACCCTTTCACGCACCCTGTAACCCGATAACATGATCAGATGTCCACTGAAGTAACCGCTGTCCCTGCAAGGGTTAATGGTGCATACACAGCAAATTCAACACATTTGTCAACATGAATCCTTCGAGCCTTGCCTTGTGCTTTAATGCAGACTACTACTTCAATATCAATGACCTCTCACCATTTCTCAATTTTGAAGTTTGATTTTTCATTTCAAAATGGATTTGGGGATTTTTTTCTAAATACCCAAATTCAAGCCAGAATCAAGAATAAAATTCAACGACTATACACTACAGTGGTGCTGATCAGTTTACATACCCATTGCCGAGTTTGTCAAATATGAATGGAGACCACCATCTCATTATTTCCGTTGTTGCTGTTTTGTTTGATTATCGTGTGATTCTGAAATTCATTATAGTTTCATTTGAAAGATGAATAAAAAAAAAGAAATAAGAGTTTTGCCTGATCACTTATGTTTCCTTTCAATCCCAGTATATACATCTAACAATTTCTACCAAGGTGTTTAAACTTAGGCACAACTGTGTTTTCTCTGTTCAGTAATGCAAGTAACCAGCTGTCATTTGACATCTTAATCAAGAATTGATAATTTCATTTACTGTTTACAGTGTTGAAAAAATATCATATGGGTGGAAGAGATTATACATATTGCTACATTAGACTTTTACAATGTGATTTTGACAGTTACCAATGCTGTTCTATTTGGATCCACTGTGTTGCAGAATCTTACTTTGGGCCCTGGTTTAATCATTTCTTAAACTGTACTATTATTTTATTGCCTTATAGTGTGGCTTGTGGCAGGACTGTAGATATTTTGATCCTGTGTTATGCAACTGAATCGCACAATTTGAGCGGAGATCAGCGTAACAGTCAACATCAGTTTACATACCCACTGCCGAGTTTGTCAAATATGGATGGAGATCACCATCTCATTATTTCCGTTGTTGCTGTTTTGTTTGATTATCGTGTGATTCTGAAATTCATTATAGTTTCATTTGAAAGATGAATAAAAAAATGAAATAAGAGTTTTGCCTGATCACTTATGTTTTCTTTCAAAACCAGTACAGTATATACATCTAACAATTTCGACCAAGGTGTTTAAACTTAGTGTTTTCTCTGTTCAGTAATGCAAGTAACCAGCTGTCATTTGACATCTTAATCAAGAATTGATAATTTCATTTACTGTTTACAGTGTTGAAAAAATATCATATGGGTGGAAGAGATTATACATGTTGCTACATTAGACTTTTACAATGTGATTTTGACAGTTACCAATGCTGTTCTATTTGGATCCACTGTGTTGCAGAATCTTACTTTGGGCCCTGGTTTAATCATTTCTTAAACTGTACTATTATTTTATTGCCTTATAGTGTGGCTTGTGGCGGGACTGTAGATATTTTGATCCTGTGTTATGCAACTGAATCGCACAATTTGAGCGGAGATCAGCGTAACAGTCAAAACACAGCACCACACAACTGCGGTCAACTCAACTGGATTGGCTGACATCTTGTCTTATCAGCTATCATGGGAGCTGTCCAACGCAAGGGACAGGAAGGGGAGGCAACCACAAGGCCTGCTTATAAATGAGGTGAAAGCGCACCTCTGGTCCTTACAGCATCTCGTTGGGATCACTGGTTGCTGTGCGTCCATTATAATGAAGCACACTGCTGTGTGCCTTGTGGCACTGGCTCTGGTAGTCAGCCTCTGCTCCGGATACCCGAATGTAGACCAGGAGCACCACGATCAGCAGCAGGCTAAGCATGTTCTCGAGAGGCCGCTCAGCTGGACCTACCCTGAAGGGCCAACGGTTCCAGTTGAGCATGTACCTGATTTTCAGCTGAGGCACCCCATCGCCTCAAAGACCGTCTCTGTGGAGTGCGGGGAGAGACAAGCACGAATGGTGGTCCAGAAAGACTTCTTTGGAACAGGCCAGCTCGTCAAGCGCGCCGATCTCACTCTGGGTCGCTGTGTCGCAGTAGGTGAGGACACTCAAGCCCAGGTGTTGATATTCGAGACCGAGCTGCAAGACTGTGGCAGCATGTCACGGGTAAGCCGCAGTGTGCTTTTGTGAAACGATACCGGATAAACATCCCTTTTTAACTTGTCACCCTGCATTTTATTACATTTATTCCCCCCCTCTGCAGATGACAGATGATGCTCTCATCTACACATTTGTGATTGACTATAACCCCAAAATGCTGAGCGACTCCCCTATTGTGAGGACCATTGTGAGGAACATTGAAACTGCTGTGATTGTGGAATGTCACTACCCAAGGTGACACAATATTTTCTCAGGAAAATACATGCATTGTTCATAGAGGGAATTTTAGAACAATGTCCAAAAAAAACCTGTGGTCCAATTGAAAGTGAATAAAAAAGTGCACAATGTGCACCTTTTATCTGCACATGCGCCGAAAAATAATACATGTAGGTTCTTATTTCTTCTATTTCCCTGAAAAGCCATTATTCTATGGATTCTCTACAGATCAATCCTGTTCATAGTCACAGGAAAGCTGGAGTCTTATCACAGTTGACTGCGGGTGATCAGTGTGGTAAAACCGAGACTGGTTGTCAGCAAGTTGCATGGCCAAACAAACATTTACACTTAAATTCACATGATTAAACAAAGTATATTTTTGGAAAATATCGAAGGTTTTGCGGGATGCGGAAGGAAACTGGGCTGTCCAGAAAGAACCCAGGCAAGCACTTGGACCCAGGAACTTTTGACTGCGTTGCAGACATGCGAACCTCATGTACCAGCATCTTCCTGAAAATATTTTTGTGTGCAGTCAAGCTAATTTACAAACAATAAAACCTTCAACCAAAGAACAACCGAGCACCAAGAGCAACAAAAAGTAAAACAAGTTCAAATTCGGTCATCTTGAAGAAAAACAAAACAAAACTTGTAGTGCCATCCCAACTTTTACCCCTGTTTAAATCTTCAGGCACCACAACGTCAGCAGCCTCCCGCTCGACCCAAAATGGATACCGTTCTCCGCGGTCAGGGTTGCCGAGGAGTTTTTGTACTTCACTCTGACCCTGAGGACCGGTTAGTACCGCATCTGTTTTCCTTTTCTACGATTTTGTCATTTTTCAACATGTCTACCGAATCCGATATCTTCTCACAGACGACTGGATGTACGAGAGGCCCCGTTATCAGTACTACCTGGGAGACATGGTCCGTATCGAGGCCACTGTGAGGCAGTACCACCACGTGCCTCTGCGTGTTTTTGTGGAAACCTGCACGGCTACTCTCTCGCCAGATATGAACTCCAACCCCAGATATACCTTCCTTGATCAGGGGTAAGCACCCGTAGTGCTTGCCACAACTTAGTATCTTCATGCAATTTACAGAGCAATGATCTCAGCCCAAACACACAAAGCGAACATAGTTAAGGAAAGAAAAAAAAAATATCTGTTGAAAGAAACAAAAAACATCTTCAATGAAAAATTATAATGCTTTATATATACTGTAAATGAATAATCTATTTTTAAGATCCATTTCATCCCTGACTGCATTGCTTTTGAGAAATTTCTTTTTTAATGTAGATTGCAATGGACCCTGACATATTTTTAGAAAGATTTAAAAACCTACTGCACTGCAATCAAGAAATTTCATGTCAGAGATCTAATGATCAGTCCTACACAGAAATAATTTGTCAGTGCACCTGAGCACAGTACCGCTTTTCTCTCTACTCTGTACAATTATGTCATTTAAAAACTCACTTTGTGAAAGTCAGAGAATGTAAAAAGAGTCTATCTTGGAGTAATGTCGCCTATAAAATCCTGAAAAAGCGAAATTTCAGAACTGTTTAAAATGCAATTAATTGTAGTTTTAAGTCAGAAAAAAACGTTGCTTTTTTTTTTGTTTTTTTTTTACTTTGCTTCCAATACAATACTCATTTCAAGTACGTTTCAAAAACATTGTGAAAGTCAGAGAAAGCGCTCATTTTAACCCCTCCCAATCTCATTGCAAAAACAATTTATCAAAGTTAAGGGTACAGTACTTCATTTGAAACTTGTCAACTTGTCTTGCGTGCAGGTGTTTAGTCGACGCAAGGATCACAGGCACAGAATCTAGGTTCATGCAACGCACAGCAGAGAACATGCTCCAGTTCCAGTTTGAGGCCTTCAAGTTCCAGGGCGCTGACAGTGGGATGGTGAGCACCTCCGAAAGCGAGCCTGACTGAATTTTTAAAGGTAAAACTCCTGTTTAAAAAAAACAATAAATAAATAAAATGCCATTGACTCTTCCAACAGCTTTACATTACCTGCCACTTGAGAGCCACGTCAACCAGCCACGACATTGATGATGACCACAGGGCCTGCTCCTACATGATAAACGAGTGAGTGATGAGCATGCGTGTGTATATGCTTGCACGTGCATGATCGGGGCGCTTTGGTTGGTCACTTCAATAGCCGATCTTCGGTCAAAAAAGTTTGGCCACCCCTGGTTGACAATATATACTCTAATGATGTTTTAGAATTGTTCATCTATTCTAGTAGAAGATTTATTTTGCAAAGATTTCAATAATTCAAATAATTTGAATTATATTAATGATTTCAAATAAAGTATTCATTTAAATTAGAACAAATTCAAACAACATCATTGATGTGGAATTTTAACTTTTTGCAATCAATTTTTTTAATGTTAATAATTTCAAATGCCAGTGTATTAATGTCAATTAATTTAAACAGGTACACTATTAATTAAAAAAGCATGAATGATTATTATTTTCAGAAATAAATTTAGCTAATAATAATTATTGTTCCAATGGTAATTAATTGACATAACATAAATTATTATTAAAATATTAATGATAAATGATTTAAAATAAGATTGGATATTTAAATAAATAACAGAAAATAATCGTTGAAATAATAATCATTTCAAATAATTACTTGATAATGTCAGATGATCAAAGTATTTATCAGGTATTCCTGTTAGTAGTTCATTTCAATGGGTCGGTTCATTTTTGAGTGAATGAGGCATAATGTATGAGTTTGAACTACTGTAGGCAACATTTTCCCTGATATTCTCATTTATTGAGCTGCACCTATACTGCAGCACAGGTACTGACTGTTTTTATGTTGCTGCAGCTGGAGGGAATCCAGCGGCGTGGATTCGGCATGTGCCAACTGTGACGCTATTGTTGAACAACGACAAACAGGTGGCTGGGGCACCGGTGGCGGAGGCGGCTCTCAAACAGGAGGGGGTAACTGGAACACTGGTGGCGGAAGTGGCACCCAAACAGGAGGGGGTAACTGGAACACTGGTGATGGAGGCAACTCTCAAACAGGTGGTGGCAGCGGTGGTGGCGGCAGCGGCGGTGGCGGCAGCGGCGGTGGTGGCAGCGGC
>NW_017806236.1:2609352-2615955 GCF_001891065.2 Hippocampus comes
AGTAGTGGCGGCGGAAATTCTGAAGGAAGCACATGGCACACCAGTGGAGGCGGTGGTGGCGGCGGCGGTGGCGGCAGCGCCGGCGGCAGTGCCGGCGGTGGAACACAACCGGGAGGCAACCAACCCGGGGTTTCCTGGCCCTCCAGTGGCTCAGGAGGAACTGGCAGCACAGGCACTTTCTGGAGCACTGGTAGTAGCAGCGGAAATTCTGGAGGAAAGCCATGGCACACCAGTGGAGGCGGTGGTGGCATTGTCGGCATTAACGGCGGCGGCAGTGGTGGCGGCAGTGGAAACCAACCGGGCGGCAACCAACCCAGGGTTTCCTGGACCTCCAGTGGCTCCAGTGGCTCAGGAGGAACTGGCAGCCCAGGCACTTCCTCGAGCGCTGGTGGCGGCGGAAATTCTGGCGGCACCACATGGCACACCATCGGAGTGGGCGATGGACAAACAGGTGGCGGACAACCACCTAAAGTTTCTTGGAACCCCAGAGGTTCTGGAAGTAGTGGCACCTCAAGCACTTCTTGGACCAGCAGCTCAACTAGTAGCAATACCTGGAGTGGAAGGACGGGCCGTTCAGTGAAAGAACATCCAGGTATACATTTCAGTATTACGCTACTTGTAAGTGTCTGAAATTGACATGTGATTCATCTTTTCCATTTTTCTTTCTCAGTTTATGAATGGGCAGGCGTTGTCACACTGGGTCCCTTCGAAGTTGCAGAGAAGCTCGCTTAAAGTCAACATTCCAACGTGGCGATCGAAATAAACATTCTGACTGGATTATGGCTGACTGGATGTTATTACCTACATAGCCATAATGCCTCCATTAAAATGACAAAGAAAAGAAAAAAAAAACATCAAAAACTGACATGTGTTGGAAAGTGACAAATCTTTTTGTTTCGAAATTGTCACGTATTTTGCGTTGCCGCTGTGTAATGATATGAGTATTTTTGTATTCCCAAGTCAGGGTTTTGAATGGAAATAAAATTGCAATTGTGTGAAATGCTGGTGTCATTATGTGCAAATATTCACCCAACACAGTGTCTTAATATGTAACCTCCCTACATCATGGAAAAAAATGTAATAACATGGTAAAAGTACCCAGTTAAGGAAGCTATTTATGAACCTGGATTGGAACCTGTCCTCAGCTATTTGCTGCAAAACACACCTAATTTTGTGCGCTTTCTATGACACTCTAAAATGCCATAGGGTGGCACCAAAGCCTGAGCTAAAAAGCCAGTAGTACTAATTGGTATCAAGGAAGTATTTTGAAGCAATTCATCTCAATTGAGAAGCGAAATGCCTTTACATGCTGCACTTGGTTTTGTGGCTTTCAGCGATGGGTAGGAGGCAGGTCGCTGCATGGGCGACAATGGCCTGGCATTGGCACTGGTTGCTAAGGTACTGAACAGGTAGTAGCGTGGTGGCATTTACCACTGATTTGGCCAAAAAAAGTTACAAGTTCAAAATACTTTGCATAAGTGGCTTACTTATTTGTCACAAAAGGGTTTAGACAGTTCAGTTAACATTTTTTGGAACTTGTATGACAGCAAGGCATCTTCAGATGTTACTGTACAGTTGATTTAGGTTTTATGATGGCAACAGGTTGTTCTGATACAGATAAGGTTTTTTTTTGTTCCCCAGAACCTTTCCAGAGGCATTGAATGACAAAATGAAAAGGTATCAATTTCATTGCTCTAACCATCTCACCGAGTACCATTTTGACATTATCTAGTCTAGTCCTACATTGCAATGTATTAACTCAACGACAGTGGAAATGTGGTTCATCCTGACATGTCAAATTGACAACGCGATGAACCTTCACCCCTGTGGACAACTGTCCTAGTTTTAGGGAAAATAAATAAATAACATCACTGCACAAAGTATTGAAGTATGATTTCTTTCTTCTTCATTTAAAATAGTATTTTAATAACTGTCGAACCAACATTTGAAGAGTAATAATTTCTATAATGTTAATTTAAATAGTGTAAAATCTTAATATTGTAATAGTATTTTTTTTATTATATTAAGAATCATAGTCACTTTATTGTCATTGTTCCACATCGTGCAACGAAATTTAATAGCAGCGACAAGGTACAGAAACAACAATACAATACATTTCAATGTGAAATCTCAAATAGTCAATAATCATTTCAAAAAATAATATCGAATAATAAAAGTGAAAAATAAAGGACAGTACTCATTGCTTCTTTGTACTGTTAAAAAAAATCAATCAATTGGAGTGATTAAAAAAAATAATCGAGGTTTTTCTCTTCCCGCTGACGTCACTGCTGGTGGACTATCCCTCCGCTCCCTCTGCGTGCATCCCACTCGGTTTAAATGACGCTACCGCCCCACATCCTGCCCCCGCCCGTCTCCGCGCTACTGCCTGCCACCTTCCGTCGTGTGCCACCCGCAGCATCTTCAACCTCTCCACCCTCTTCATCGTCATCCTCGCCAGACGTTCGCAAGGGGGTGGGGGAGACACCTTGTCTGACATACTGGATCATACTTCGGAATATTGTCCTTTGTTTCCATGCAGATTATTTAAACCGAGACAGCACTCCCCTCTCTTCCTCCCCTTCTGCGTGGATGCTCGACTCCTGCTGAACGCGCAACATCCGCGACTCAACGAGACGGAGAGAGTGAGAGGGGGGCGGCGGGGAAGAAAGCAAAGAAAAAGCCACTGCGAACGCCCTTGCCGTGGATGGACTGCCGTTTCCCCTCCGTGATCGTCACCACGGCATAGTGGGCTCTCGAGTCAGAGAAGATGGCGGACCGGGCTGAGATGTTCTCCCTCAATACGTTCCACTCCCTCTCTCCTCCGGGCTGCAGGTAAAAAAAAAAAAAATCTCAATACGTTCCACTCCCTCTCTCCTCCAGGCTGCAGGTAAAAAAAAAAAAAAAAATGTGCTGGCTGCTGCGTGGTGTTGGGGGCAGAAGGGAGGGGAGAAAAGGGAAGGGAAACTGCCTGATTCTTTGCTTGCGCCTCATTCCAATGCAACATGCGGTTCATAACGCCATTCATATGTCAGAAGCAACAACAAAAGGTGGTGAATATGCTTTCTAGTGTGGTGTTATTGTCTGCTGTGGCCTTGCGGTGCTGTGGAGGCCCACGCCCTGATCCTGATTGGCGCCTTCCGACACGCAGGCTGATGCTAGAAAGTGTTTGTGATGATGCATGAAACGCATGAGTGTGAGTGGGTTGCAGGGAGCATCATCACTGCTGGGGTACACTTCATTGGAAATACATATATGGAATGGCTCTTTTTGCTCTTTGAGACGCTTAGAATCACCCGTGCGGTACTACAAATCGGTCACAACGTTAAGGGCCCGTACAAGCCAATCACACCCAGGGCAAGAGCTCAAATGAAATGATTCAATTAATTTGTTCTTGTCATATTCAAGTTTTGTAAAAGATGCACAGTTCAAAATGGGACAAAGAAAATCAAATCTAGATGCGGAACATCTTCTCAAGAACTACACGAGAACCCATGGTTGTGCTTTTCTCAGGGTAGCGGTGTTGCGATGTTTTTTTATTGACCAATGCAATATGTATTTATCTAAGGCCTGATTCGACATAAAGCGATATATTGCTTTTTTTAATGATACAATTCTTTACGATAAAGGCGATATCAATGTGATATTCTGAAACAGTGAAAGTGGCCTTTCTATAAATAAACTGGAACCAATTATGATATATTGCTTTTTTAATGGTACAATTCTTTACGATAAAGGCGATATCAACGTGATATTCTGAAACAGTCAAAGTGGCCTTTCTATAAATAAACTGGAACCAATTAAATATAACTCCATATTTAAAAAAAAAAGATTTTATTTCATTTTATTTTAGTTTAAAACCAGCTCAACTTTAATGATTCCAAAAATGTAAAAAACAACATTGACATCAGAATAAGCTCATCCTCTGAATATTATAGCACAGACAAAGTACAACAGAACAAGCAATTCTGTCTTTGTACAATAACTTACCTTATTCATCAGACTACGGTGTTTTTAATGTATTAGTGCATCAATGTAAACAGACTTTTGATGAAGTCATTCATCTATCTGAATGATATTCAACATTCTCGTTTATGAACCAAAAAAAAAAAAAGAATTAAACTTGCATATTTTCACATGAAATGAACCTGCTGCTGTGATTGTTCTGTATAACGAACAACTATATGTAACAGTAAATGATTTTGCCAAAGGCTAACATTCTTTTTCAAAAATATCAACTGGTCTACATGGTCAGGCAGCAAGACACTTCTCTATCCGCTC
Organism: Hippocampus comes; assembly: GCF_001891065.2. Taxonomy (NCBI): domain Eukaryota; kingdom Metazoa; phylum Chordata; class Actinopteri; order Syngnathiformes; family Syngnathidae; genus Hippocampus; species Hippocampus comes. The sequence continues at coordinate 2,613,631 of NW_017806236.1, forward strand.
ACAATGGACCTCATTTACGAACTGTGCGTACACACCCATTTGCACAAAACGTACGTACGTAATAAGTAACTCTTGGAGCATGAGGACATTTATGATTGAGTTTTTTAATAAGTAAGGCAGCGACACCTTTTTGGTTTATCCCATTACCTTCCATGGCACCCGCCGTTGTTGATTCTTCAGGTTTGTTGCTGTTTGTGATGCCCTGGCAACAGCTGAGACGAATTGGCGTGTTCCCATTATAATTCACTCGACATATGCAGAGGCTTGTCAAGACAATCTCCTTTCTTGCAAAATCCAAATTTTCCACAAAAACAAACGCATTACCTCTTAAAAATCTCCACACTGCCAGTATATTTGTATTTTTTCGATAAATGTCATTTCGCATAAAAAAATGACATTGAGAGTGCATTAGTGTGATGACGTATGATTAATATTCCAGAGCTATGAGCTACAGAATGCTAGACAAAGCCAAACAATCCAAAATCTAAAAAAAATCCTTCCATTTGACCTTGATGCATTGCCCAAAAGCAACTAAAACAAAATATGTATTATTATTAGCATTATTATTATTGTTATTATTATTATTATTATTATTATTATTATTTAGAGCATCAGAAATGATTCTGATGTCTCAGATCACACGTACACACAATCACATTAGCAACCCCAACGGATTTGTCATCCAGCGCTGTGCACTTTTGAGGGATTGAATTTCACGTTGAAGCTTTCAGATCAATGCGACTGGATGAAACGTGACCTCACAGCTCAGCGACAGTTGGTTGGCCGTGCTGCTCTTTATCATATCGGGCCCAAAAAAATGTCATCGTCACAATGTCAAATGTAATCACGCGAAAGAGAAGAACTATTTTCATATCATCCCAGTGATACAATATTAGGTCGTGGAACAGGCACAGTGTGACGAATGAGGACCAAAGCATGCACCTGTCATGTATTCCGCTTTATGTAACAATGCGTAAACTCATGTCAACAAAGCGAGTCAACATTTAAGCTGATGCATAGAAATACATAATTGTAGTTATACCTTATTCCATGTACTTTGGGCGGCAGGTGGCCAGTGGTAAGCACGTCCGCCTCACAGTGCAGAGGTACAGGGTTTGATTCCGGGTCCAGCCTTCCTGGATAGAGTTTGCATGTTCTCCCCGTGCCTGCATGGGTTTTCTCCGGGTACTCCATCTTTCTCCCACATTCATTGCAGGTTGCTGGAACATTCGAAATTGTCCCTAGGTGTGAGTGTGAGCGCGAGTTGTCGTTCGTCTATGTGTCCCCTGCGATTGGCTGGCAACCAGCTGAGGGTGTCCCCCGCCTACTGCCCGAAGACTGCTGGGATAATAATAATAATAATGATAATCCATTTATTTATAAGCGCCTTTCAAAACACTCAAGGGCACTTTACAATCAAGAACAAGAAAAGACACTAAAAATTGCGGGTAAGCAGCGGCAGCCAGACGCGATGCTCCAGCACGCTCATGACCCTCATGAGGATGATTAATTGCCCAGCTCCAATTTAAAACATGATTATGTATTAATTAATTTGTTAATGTATTAATTTTATCTGCATAGAGTACATAAACTGTAAATTAAGCAGTTGGAAACATTCCAATATTATATTTTGTGATTGATTTTTATACAAGTATCTATTTTAGCTGGGAGGTAAAGTGGCTTTGTTATTGTTGTGATGATTATGATTATTTGACAATTTTTATCGTGATTTAAAAACATGACCATATGTTTCATAATAATGCAGCTTTTCGTTTCAATCAATCAAAACTATACTAAGGACACAAATGCACACAGTCTATAGGGTAAAAGTACATTTATTTGCCAAACATACAACCTTTATGTCCAAAATGTTTTAATAAGATGACATACGACGCTCATTCATGCACTAATATCCACAGGATATGATTTATTTGCCTGGATATTCCCTGTTGTTTGGTGAGACAAAATGTTACCAACAGGGTGATTTTTAGTGTGCATTTTAAATTTGAGCTCTGAAGTCAGTCTGGTTGGGGTCAGTCTTGTGGCAAGGTGGGTGTACCATTGCCATTGATTTGGTCAGAAACACTTAGATCAGATCTGACTTGGAAATGGATCTTTGGCTTGCTTGAATGGATTTATAATGAAAAATAGTCATGGCATTAGATCATTTGATGATAGTAGTCCACGATGAGCTCTTATTCTCTAGTAAAATGGGAAACGCTTGACCAAGGACTGTTTCATTAGGTTGAAAGGGATGACTCAAAGTGTGCGTGTGTGTGTGTGTGTGTTTGTGTGTGTGTGTGTGTGTGTGTGTGTGTGTGTGTG
>NW_017806236.1:2617957-2697247 GCF_001891065.2 Hippocampus comes
CGGGGGGGAAGAAAGCAAAGAAAAAGCCACTGCGAACGCCCTTGCCGTGGATGGACTGCCGTTTCCCCTCCGTGATCGTCACCACGGCATAGTGGGCTCTCGAGTCAGAGAAGATGGCGGACCGGGCTGAGATGTTCTCCCTCAATACGTTCCACTCCCTCTCTCCTCCGGGCTGCAGGTAAAAAAAAAAAAAATGCGCTGGCTGCTGCGTGGTGTAGGGGGCAGAAGGGAGGGGAGAAAAGGGAAGGGAAACTGCCTGATTCTTTGCTTGCGCCTCATTCCAATGCAACATGCGGTTCATAACGCCATTCATATGTCAGAAGCAACAACAAAAGGTGGTGAATATGCTTTCTAGTGTGGTGTTATTGTCTGCTGTGGCCTTGCGGTGCTGTGGAGGCCCACGCCCTGATCCTGATTGGCGCCTTCCGACACGCAGGCTGATGCTAGAAAGTGTTTGTGATGATGCATGAAACGCATGAGTGTGAGTGGGTTGCAGGGAGCATCATCACTGCTGGGGTACACTTCATTGGAAATACATATATGGAATGGCTCTTTTTGCTCTTTGAGACGCTTAGAATCACCCGTGCGGTACTACAAATCGGTCACAACGTTAAGGGCCCGTACAAGCCAATCACACCCAGGGCAAGAGCTCAAATGAAATGATTCAATTAATTTGTTCTTGTCATATTCAAGTTTTGTAAAAGATGCACAGTTCAAAATGGGACAAAGAAAATCAAATCTAGATGCGGAACATCTTCTCAAGAACTACACGAGAACCCATGGTTGTGCTTTTCTCAGGGTAGCGGTGTTGCGATGTTTTTTTATTGACCAATGCAATATGTATTTATCTAAGGCCTGATTCGACATAAAGCGATATATTGCTTTTTTTAATGATACAATTCTTTACGATAAAGGCGATATCAATGTGATATTCTGAAACAGTGAAAGTGGCCTTTCTATAAATAAACTGGAACCAATTAAATATAACTCCATATTTAAAAAAAAAAGATTTTATTTCATTTTATTTTAGTTTAAAACCAGCTCAACTTTAATGATTCCAAAAATGTAAAAAACAACATTGACATCAGAATAAGCTTATCCTCTGAATATTATAGCACAAACAAAGTACAACAGAACAATCAAATTCTGTCTTTGTACAATAACTTACCTTATTCATCCATCCTCTGAATATTATAGCACAGACAAAGTACAACAGAACAAGCAATTCTGTCTTTGTACAATAACTTACCTTATTCATCAGACTACAGTGTTTTTAATGTATTAATGCATCAATGTAAACAGACTTTTGATGAAGTCATTCATCTATCTGAATGATATTCAACATTCTCGTTTATGAACCAAAAAAAAAAAAAGAATTAAACTTGCATATTTTCACATGAAATGAACCTGCTGCTGTGATTGTTCTGTATAACGAACAACTATATGTAACAGTAAATGATTTTGCCAAAGGCTAACATTCTTTTTCAAAAATATCAACTGGTCTACATGGTCAGGCAGCAAGACACTTCTCTATCCGCTCACAATGGACCTCATTTACGAACTGTGCGTACACACCCATTTGCACAAAACGTACGTACGTAATAAGTAACTCTTGGAGCATGAGGACATTTATGATTGAGTTTTTTAATAAGTAAGGCAGCGACACCTTTTTGGTTTATCCCATTACCTTCCATGGCACCCGCCGTTGTTGATTCTTCAGGTTTGTTGCTGTTTGTGATGCCCTGGCAACAGCTGAGACGAATTGGCGTGTTCCCATTATAATTCACTCGACATATGCAGAGGCTTGTCAAGACAATCTCCTTTCTTGCAAAATCCAAATTTTCCACAAAAACAAACGCATTACCTCTTAAAAATCTCCACACTGCCAGTATATTTGTATTTTTTCGATAAATGTCATTTCGCATAAAAAAATGACATTGAGAGTGCATTAGTGTGATGACGTATGATTAATATTCCAGAGCTATGAGCTACAGAATGCTAGACAAAGCCAAACAATCCAAAATCTAAAAAAAATCCTTCCATTTGACCTTGATGCATTGCCCAAAAGCAACTAAAACAAAATATGTATTATTATTAGCATTATTATTATTGTTATTATTATTATTATTATTATTATTATTATTTAGAGCATCAGAAATGATTCTGATGTCTCAGATCACACGTACACACAATCACATTAGCAACCCCAACGGATTTGTCATCCAGCGCTGTGCACTTTTGAGGGATTGAATTTCACGTTGAAGCTTTCAGATCAATGCGACTGGATGAAACGTGACCTCACAGCTCAGCGACAGTTGGTTGGCCGTGCTGCTCTTTATCATATCGGGCCCAAAAAAATGTCATCGTCACAATGTCAAATGTAATCACGCGAAAGAGAAGAACTATTTTCATATCATCCCAGTGATACAATATTAGGTCGTGGAACAGGCACAGTGTGACGAATGAGGACCAAAGCATGCACCTGTCATGTATTCCGCTTTATGTAACAATGCGTAAACTCATGTCAACAAAGCGAGTCAACATTTAAGCTGATGCATAGAAATACCTAATTGTAGTTATACCTTATTCCATGTACTTTGGGCGGCAGGTGGCCAGTGGTAAGCACGTCCGCCTCACAGTGCAGAGGTACAGGGTTTGATTCCGGGTCCAGCCTTCCTGGATAGAGTTTGCATGTTCTCCCCGTGCCTGCATGGGTTTTCTCCGGGTACTCCATCTTTCTCCCACATTCATTGCAGGTTGCTGGAACATTCGAAATTGTCCCTAGGTGTGAGTGTGAGCGCGAGTTGTCGTTCGTCTATGTGTCCCCTGCGATTGGCTGGCAACCAGCTGAGGGTGTCCCCCGCCTACTGCCCGAAGACTGCTGGGATAATAATAATAATAATGATAATCCATTTATTTATAAGCGCCTTTCAAAACACTCAAGGGCACTTTACAATCAAGAACAAGAAAAGACACTAAAAATTGCGGGTAAGCAGCGGCAGCCAGACGCGATGCTCCAGCACGCTCATGACCCTCATGAGGATGATTAATTGCCCAGCTCCAATTTAAAACATTATTATGTATTAATTAATTTGTTAATGTATTAATTTTATCTGCATAGAGTACATAAACTGTAAATTAAGCAGTTGGAAACATTCCAATATTATATTTTGTGATTGATTTTTATACAAGTATCTATTTTAGCTGGGAGGTAAAGTGGCTTTGTTATTGTTGTGATGATTATGATTATTTGACAATTTTTATCGTGATTTAAAAACATGACCATATGTTTCATAATAATGCAGCTTTTCGTTTCAATCAATCAAAACTATACTAAGGACACAAATGCACACAGTCTATAGGGTAAAAGTACATTTATTTGCCAAACATACAACCTTTATGTCCAAAATGTTTTAATAAGATGACATACGACGCTCATTCATGCACTAATATCCACAGGATATGATTTATTTGCCTGGATATTCCCTGTTGTTTGGTGAGACAAAATGTTACCAACAGGGTGATTTTTAGTGTGCATTTTAAATTTGAGCTCTGAAGTCAGTCTGGTTGGGGTCAGTCTTGTGGCAAGGTGGGTGTACCATTGCCATTGATTTGGTCAGAAACACTTAGATCAGATCTGACTTGGAAATGGATCTTTGGCTTGCTTGAATGGATTTATAATGAAAAATAGTCATGGCATTAGATCATTTGATGATAGTAGTCCACGATGAGCTCTTATTCTCTAGTAAAATGGGAAACGCTTGACCAAGGACTGTTTCATTAGGTTGAAAGGGATGACTCAAAGTGTGCGTGTGTGTGTGTGTGTGTTTGTGTGTGTGTGTGTGTGTGTGTGTGTGTGTGTGTGTGTGTGTGTGTGTGTGCGCGCGCGCACGTGCACATTAGTGTGAGTGACAGGACAGTGAAAAGCCTGCGAAATTGATCTCCTGAGTGACTCATTAAATAAACGTCCTTGGCTCCTTAAAGATGATGATGTCATCGTGGAGCAGGTGCTACCCTATTTGTTATTAAAGCCTTGTTCTTTCTTTCATTTAATATTCACAATTTATGGCATAATGTGAATATTTGCAATTCAGCATTCAGAAATGTGCTGAATCAGAACCTATCCTCTGTTATTCACGAAAAAAGCTTGCTTAGTCACTGTTTTGTGATCAGGCCAAAGCCATGTCTCATATAAAATGAGTGCTTTGTCACCTTCATGTGGAATCAATAGGCAATAACAAGCATTTTTTTAAATTACTCACATTATTTTCTTGTACCCTATGGTCCTCTCTGTTTGTCTAATAATTATGTGTGTTCATGTACACTGTTTCCCACCTATTCCCAATTTGTAACTTGAAAATTCACATTTTTACTGATTTTTTTTTGTTCGGTGGGAAAACTATTCTGTTATTTGCTTTTTTTTTGTGCTTTTTATGAAATGCCTATGATGCCACAAGAAGATATTAAAGCACTGTCTAATAGCAATGCAATGCTTTGGTGCTTGCTAGGTATTAGCACTCTATGGAAATCGCCAATAACAACAGATTTAAAAAAAATATGATTGGTTGCTGATAGCTTAAAAAATAAAGTTGGTCAGTGGGTGAGAAAAGTCGCCAAAGACAACATCAGCAACAATTTGGATCTGCTCACTTCAGTGCAAAACCTCAGACCAGCCATCATGGTCAGAAAAGTCATACCGGCATTTGTGTGAGACATAACCAGCCCCCCAAAAAGTCTTTTGAACTCTTTTAACCATTACATATTGCCTAAATTGACATTTGATAGCAGTAACAATGCCCTCAATGTCAATTCTTTCATCTTGAAAGTTGCTCACTTGTCCAAAATGACCCAATAAACAAAGATGAAAATATTTAAACACGTCATTCTTTTGTACAAGACACTGAGGCTACCACAATGGATTTTTGATTCACCAACGGGTGTTAAATCAAGGAAAGTGGTAATGGGGAGAATCTTGAAAATGCAACTGTCCATGCCATGTTTTTTGTTGTCGTTGTTTTTTTTTTTTTGATGGAACAGTGATAACAGTGTTCAAGAGGTAGCTTCAAACAGTCCAGAGAACTGTCTGTGTAACCACCACGCTTGCACGGACTATCACAGAAATGCACCTGTTGGTTTTTGAAGGCTTGTTAGGGAATCTCGAAACAGTCAAAGAGAGCATCTCAAATGCTTTTGTTGATCGACTATACTAGACGATATTAACTCAGCTGCCGATTTAATCAACTAAGCATCATGGCCTTGAATTATTGATTTCAACACCATCTTTCAGCATTAGCCAACAGTTTTTTGAGAGTCGCAACATGTAGTGTCACACACAATTTGACAGCCGAGGCATTTGGTAGTCGGTTTGAGCGTCCCGCAGAGCCTTAATCGATGCCCACGCACGTTGGCAGAGTTTGAATCTATCCGACAGTTTTAATGGAAGGACTTGGAAGGTGTTGTGAGGCACCCAGTACACAGAGCCTGTGCCAGTGCTGTCATCGCAATGTTGTACAGTGAGAGAGTTGTATTACTCAAGCAGGTTGACATTGTTATTTATTAAGGTTTGCTTCATTTGGACATTTAGTAGTTACTACAGGAAATATTTCAGCAGCATATTTTTGATAAAAGAAAAGAAAAAAAGCACCCAGTGCTGAGGAGGCTGCCTGGCTGGCCCCTCCCTAACTGATAGTGTATATATTTTCATGTCACTGTAGCAAATGAGAAAATATGGAGAACATTTTAAATATAAAGTTTGTCACTCATAGCATGTATTTTAATAAGTCCAGTAAGTGACTGCATTGACTAAGGTAATAAGGAGGTTAGAATAATACGGAAGTATGAATAAGGGGTGGGAGGAAATAAGTTTCCCTTTTTCCTCACTCCTAATTACTAATTCAATTTGAGTTCTTCCCTATCTTTTCCTTTTTTTCCGTATTTGTATCTATTTTATTTATATTTTAAGATTTTTGTGTTTGCTGCGTACAACAACTCTGAACAGTAGCATTCGTATCAAGACGAATGTTAGCACTAGATAAGAGGTGTCCTGGCTGGTCCACCAGTCGGTCAATATGTTAGGTGCTACAGGGTCACCATGACAACCAATACAAAAATTTGTATTCGCTATTTCGAATTGTTAATTGGCGATTTTTTTTTTTTTTGGGGTTACGGGCCAAATATCAGTTATGCGTGAGTGAAGCCCCAAAAAAATAGAGCAACTAAGGTTCCTTGGCATGTGGGCAAGGAGAGCACACTTTCACCCATTTGTTAAATGGGGCATACAGTCAAATACAAAATAACAACAGTCATAAAGAGCTGCCGTAGACCACCACTCATGCCCAGATGCTTACATGACCAACTGTATATTCTGATATCATTCACAATACCATGCCCCTTGAAGGCATAAATACTACAGTATATACAGTACTTACATGATATAAAACTAGGTCATTTTTTGACATTGTTTTTATACAGTGCAGAGCAATTTTTATTTCAATTATGCTCATCCGTTATGTCATAAAAGCTGCCAACTTTCACGTGAGAATTTGCTCCATGACATTGTGCACAACATAAGCTTGCTTGCATGCACAGTGCGCGCGGTGCCCTTTCTCCTCGATTAGAAATACTGCAATGCAGCATTTCCATGTGACACAATTGCAAGACAGCTGCTGTGGAAAACGAATGCGTGCCGCAGCTAATGGGGCGCCGTGGAATTTGAGGCTAATGACGCAAACTGGCCATGGCTCATTACAGGCCAGATCAACTTTATGGACTTCACCTGCTGTGAATTGTGAAGGCGAGCAGACCAATTCTGCTTTTGCCTCATTCTTTCCCATTTCTTCTACACAATGTTGAATACAGGTATTGGCTAAAAATAGTGACAGGGATTTTATTTGTTGATGCCAAAAAGATGAGGAGGTCGGGAGAGAACTGCAATTTTTGATTTCGTACTTTTTATTTATTTACGTGGTGGTTTTGTTTTTATTTTTTTGTTATTTTGTCTTTATATTTTTTGGGGGGTGGGGGAGTAGGATTTTCAAATTTTTTTAATTTGAAAAAAAACAAAACAAAACAAACAAAAGCAAAAACAACTACCTAACAACCAAACTCAACAGAATACCATAGTAGAGTTTTCGTTGTAGTATTTGACATGGTTTTGGTTTCTATTTTTGTGGCAGTTTTTGTTATCATTTTCTAAACATGTTGTTTTTTGGTATTTTAAACATAGAATAGTTTTGCGGGTTTTTTGTACTTTACTTAATTGTATTTTTCATGGCAAAAAAATCCCCCATATCCATGTAGCCCAACACAATTGAAAAATCAATTTTGGTTTGTTTTTTATTTTTGTGGAATTTTTGGTTTTTATTTTTCAAAGGAAAAAGATGCAGTATGTAGCTCAACAGAGCTAGTTTTGGGGTATTTTTATTTATCATGATTATTTTTTATCGTATTGTTATTATTCCATAGATTATGTTTCCATTTGCGGTGCCTTGTTGGTAGTTTAGGTTAGTAGTTTTTGGGTAATTTTCCTTTATAATGTTTGTAATGTTTCTCAAATTTTTTTAATGGATTTTGGGCAGTTGGTGTGTACTTTTTAATAAAAAAACAAACATAACAGCTTGGCATTGCAGAATTGATATTTAGTTATTTTTGTTGGAAGTTTTGGTATTTGTTGTTTTTGGTCCAAACTTTTGTTTTTCCAATGTAAAATTTTGTACTTGTGATTGGTATTTTATTTTATTTTTGGAGTTTTTGTTCATATATTTACTGCAAAAAATATGCAGATGCAGCAAAGTAGTTTGAATAACAGAAAGGATATTTTGTTTGTATTTCATTTTTTTAAATTACTTTTCTTTTTTGGGTCTGTTTGCAATGCATAATGTGTGGGTGTGGGTGTGCGTCCACTTCAACTATATTCAGTTGCGTTGCTTGTTGTCCGGTGGGCTTCATGTAGTTAATTTTGCTTGGGAAAAGACAGACATATATCAAGCAAAACACATGAAGCTACTTTGTACTCGAACATGTGTTGACTGTGTTGTATCTACTGCATTTGTTAGGCCAGCCCACGACATTAGCCTGGAGGAGTTTGACGACGAAGATCTCTCCGAAATCACAGACGACTGCGGAATTGGTCTCAATTACGACTCGGATCCCTATGAAAAGGTGAGGCTACCATGGTACTTGTTTTTCTAATTTCACCCTTGATAGCTGGCCAAAACTATTTGGGTTCAGTTTTACTGAGAGACTGACAATGGTGATCGAAATGTGTGTCACGCATCACTGTTTGCACAAATTGCAAGAAGCCTATGGTTGGAATAATTGCGCAATTAGAAAGAGAATGTGTGTTTAATTGCGTCATTAGATCTATCATCCCGTGTTTACCCCTTAATTAGTTCCTTTCGAATAAGTATCCTCTCATATCCTTACTATATGCTCGACGCTCCCTCTCTCTGTATCCATCCTGTAGCGCGTAAATGTTTGATGTCGGTGGCTCAGAGCCACGACTGCAGCAGAGGGCAGCCGACCACGGACGCTAAGACTTCTATAGTTAGTAATAACCTCCTTCTCTGCCATCTTTCAAGTCCTTGCAGCTCCCCTCCATCCTTCCCTACCTTTTGCTTCATGTCTCCTCCTTCCCTCGCTATCTCCTCTTATATGTCTTCATACCTTCCTCTCTACCTCCTCTGTTGTGCTAAATCCTTCTGTACCTCATTCCCCATCGCCTTTAACATGTCCTTTCTCCTTCCATCTTCATGTCCTACTGTATCTCCTTCCCTCCCTACATTCTCTTTCATGTCCTAACTTTTTTCCTAGCTCTTTCTACCGATCCTAGTTCCTTTCCTACATTCTTTTTTACATGCTATCTCTTCCTTCCTTACCCCCTCTGTAATGTCTTATCACCATCTCTCGCCTTCCTTCCCTAGCTCTTCCTCCATGTTTGAACTCCTTACCTTATTACCTCCTCTTTCATGTCCGAGCTCCTCTCTCTACCTGCTTCCTCATGTTCTCTGGTCGTTCCCCCATAACTCATTCCTTCTGTACCTCCTCCCCATCTCCTTCTTCATGTCTTTGCTTCTTTGCCTTTTGCCTTCTTCCCTACGTCCTTCATCACATCCTATTTCTTCCTTCTCTACCTTTTTGTTCATGTCCTTACATTTCCTTTCTTTTCTGACTATACTTAGTTCCCTTCCTCTTCTTTCACACATCTCCCTGCCTCTACCTTCTTCCCTTCCACTTTCTTCATACTCTTGCCAGTTTTTTTCATGTCTACCTCCTTCCTGACCTCTTTCTTACCTCTCTCCCTTCTTCTGGCCACCACACCCACTCCCCACTCCTTCCATCTGTCTGACGCCACCTCTTTTCTTTCCTTTTGTGGAATCCTACCTTCACGTTGTCCCTCCCTCTCCTTGTTCTCCCCTTCTTTCTTTCTTTCTCTTGTTCCTTCTCAACTCCATCCTTCAATTCTTTCCCTCCTCTGGAGCCATTTCCTCCCTTTCTATAGCTTCGAACCCTTCTTCCTTCCTCCTCCATGAATGATCTCAGGTGTCATTACTTGAGAAGCTTTAGCTCATGTCTTAACCTGCAATATATTTGTATTTCCTAAGAGCAACAACAAAAGCCCGCTCAGGCCTGAAAGAGATTTCATTTCCTGATGTACAACTCTTGCATTGTGCGTATGACACACAGGCAAACCCATCAGACTGCTCCCAGTAAAACAAATCAGGATGCACCGTAGCCCCGGGGGATCCATCTTGCTGACAGGAGCTGGATCGGGCTCGGCCAGCTGTCCCTGAGCCTGCACAAGGACATTTAGGAATAAGAGCAGCAAAATCGAGAAAGGGAAATGTCACGCACACAACCTTTCAGATTAGATTTTCGCTTGTTGTCACTTCAAGCCCCTGTGGCAGTCGCTCGTCCATGCACTAACTCTGCAATGGGTGACGATCATTACGCATTGTGATTTTTGTTGACAGATGCTCCAACCTTGAGATTATCCTTTGACCCCAGTCCCCAGACCTGATTCATTACAATTAGTCATGGGGAGTCAGTTTTTAATCTGCCTTTGAAACGAGTTTGTGAAGAGATACAAAAAACAAACGTACTTTTAATGACTACTAAAGTGGGTTATTTTAATACAAACCATCAACCGGTCATTGGTCAATACATTAAACTTTGTGTTTCCAACAGAAAACAAGTGAAATATTATATTCCAGGGTTGAATTTGTATTGGACCTCATTAGTTTGCACAACCAATACATTGTAAGAATATGTACAGTGGACCGCTATATTGCTTTTTTGAGGTGAGGGGGGATATGTGATCGCATCTAATGTCACATTATATTCACTGTAATGCCCTCTAATGTGGGAAAGGAGAGCCACAATCAGTCATTTATGAAACACCGGGAATATGGTCAATCACGTAACTCAATGAGCACACTCATGCAGAATCTGCTGTCAGCCACTGATAACCCCCCACATACTTAAACACAAACTGGCCGAAGTCACATGATCACACAGACACTACAAAATCAATATTTTCTTTACAATTCCTGCTTGTCATCTTTTAGGTGTTCAAATATATTCACAATATGTTACAAGTATGTTTAAATAAGTTTAACTATGTATTTATTTTTATTGTGTTTGATTTGCCTGGCTGATTTGCATGATTACAAGATGTTGACTGTCTTAATGGTGTTCAAACTGCCATCTAATGACCTTTTGGACTGCAGCAGAGGCATCAAATTAGTCTTGCGGGTCTGCTAATTAGACATGTAAAAGTTGTGCTGACTTTTTTTTCCCTCCGTGCATGAGCTATTTGTGCTAACTGATCAGGGGTGTTGCCCTATCAAGGTGCTTTTGCAGAGCACATATCAATTAAGGGATATCTGCAACCCTGTCAAATTATCCACCAGTATGACCGTGAAGCAATCCTGTTTGTGCTTATGTTAATTAATGAGAATGACCTGGGGAGCAAATGCGTTCTGCGTGTGCAGATGAACCCCAGTAATGACAATGAAAGTGTCTTATTTTCACTCTTGGAGTCAGCACTTCATCGCCAAGCCTTCAGTTTCTATTACTTCTTCTGTCTACTTGAGGTCACCATCGTAGACCCTAGTAACTATGACTGTGAATGTGTGTCTTGACTTTAAGAGGCAGGTCTGTTCCGCTGGGTGGCATGTTATAAAATGTATGAGGGTGTACTATTAAAGAGTGGTTCACCGAGATAACAGTTTGTTTACTTTACTGGAAGCGTGTATTTGGGTAACTGTGTTGTACAAAAAAAATCCGCAATGTACTCATCCCGAATAAAGGAACGTGATATAGCGAGGGTCGACTGTATTCAAGCATATGCCATTTATTGGAAGCTAACGCTGTTAGCCAATATAAATCTGTGGACCAAACAAAATTCTGCGGCTCTGCTTGCGTCATAATTCTGACACAACAGTGTTTCAGACAGTGGATTCTGGCCTTCACTTGAACATGGCACATCTCGGTAAAGCCTCGCTGCCAAATCGTTTGTGTGGAAACAGGCAGTATGATGTAAAGGAACCACAATTTGGCAAAATTCATTAGGGCTTGCATCCAAAAATCTTTTCAGAAATAGTCAGACAAAAAAAGATGTACCTGTACTTGGTTGTGTCATTTCACACTGGATGGATAGGCAGGCATTCCAGATGCAACTCTTTGAATTCAAGTAATTAAAAAGTCAGTTTTCTATAATGTGTCCCATTTCCCACATACACACCGTTTCTATTTATATTCATGTTTTTTTTTTGTTCTTTTTTTGGTGGCCTTGCAAACAGATGCATCCTGACAGAACCCATTATTGGTATTATGATCATCATCCTCTGGATGAGTGGCACTTACACAACACAGCTGAGGCATGTAGATTGGTCTCATATCCTCACGAAGGCTTTTATTAGAGCGACAGGGAATGAGAATTGAGTCGCTGGTGGTGGAGTGGTACACTTGCCTGACTTGTGTGCAGGCAGCATGGGATCGGTTCCCACTCAGTGACGGTATGTATGTGGGTGTCAATGGTTGTTTGTCTCTATCTCTGTAAGTGCCCTGCTACTGACTGACGACCATTTCAGGGTGTAGTCTTCCCTCTGCACATAGAAAGCTGGGATAGGCTCTTGTAACTCCCCGCGACCCTGTTCAGGATAAGCAGTGTTGGAAATTGAAATGCAAATGGAATGAGTATTTTGACGAGCACAAGCGCATGAATATCAACTCAGAACAAGGATTTGTTGCTCTGCTGGGAAAGGATCGGGTGTTTGTGTGGCACATAAAGCCGGTGTCAGCTGGATTGTGATGTGAGAGCTTTTGATTGGTCCATTAAAAAAAGACAGCAGTGCGAGAGCCAGAGAAAACTGCTGCGTCGTGCAGACTCCAAACCTGATCAATCACCTCTTGTAAAAATAGATATCAAATCCACAAAGATCTATGAAGTTGACTTCACCAATGGCTGTGATCTTGCATTTTGTCATCAAAACACTGCTTCATTGGATGGTGGCCTAATGTAATGTTTTTGGATGAGAGATTGGTATAATTTCCCTACAATTGGCTGGTGACCAATCCAAAGGGTGCAGTAGGGTCTGAGAGCTCGTCAACACCCATGACAGATTATGTCCCAGTAATTTTGTCATATGGTGTATGTAAGGTTCCCTGGAGAAGGGATGATGTGTCATGTTGTGAAATAGAACAGCTGCCTCTCCGGAGGGTTACACCACTGAGCTTGACATGTAGAACCAGATGAGCACAGGGCCTCTGCCCAAAAACATCATGAGTCATTAGTACAAGTGTATCCATCCATCCATCCATCCATCCATCCGCACTGTGAAAAAGACAGACTTCATTCTTGACTGGTTGCCAGCAAAGTTGCATAACATCACTTTACACTCTGACTCTTGTTCGCGAATCCATCGAAAACCACTAGCTTCATTAGCGAGCAGCATTCACTAAATAGCGACTCTTTCTCAAATTATTATTTGGACGGTCGCTTTTTACTTGAGGCGTGTTATTCTAAAGTAGCTATCTCACTTGAATACAATTTTTGGAGTACACTTTTTGGCTACTTGACCCACCCCTAGTC
Organism: Hippocampus comes; assembly: GCF_001891065.2. Taxonomy (NCBI): domain Eukaryota; kingdom Metazoa; phylum Chordata; class Actinopteri; order Syngnathiformes; family Syngnathidae; genus Hippocampus; species Hippocampus comes. The sequence continues at coordinate 2,631,051 of NW_017806236.1, forward strand.
ACCAGTCATTATATTATGAGTATCAGAAACAACTCGCAACATGATGCAGTGCAGTTGTACACCACTGAATATCAATAGCCTGTGTACTCAAATATGGGGATGAAGGTGTGGTCTGTTCATCGGGCCTTCCCGTAAAGCTTGTGAAACCTGAGAAGCATGTCAAATTGATTTGTCATCAACCCTCCCTGGCTCTTTGTTTTTCACCCACATTGTTTAGTCAGTCACTGTGTTGTTCGCAAAGCTTCCTCACGGCTGTGCTGCACATTGTCAATGGATTTTTAACACCTTGACTGATTTTCGAGAGTGAGTGAGCACCTACAGTAATAACAGCAAGAATCCACAGGTGGCAAAATAATACTTTTATTGGTTTGGACTGAGCACAAAAACAGCAAATATAAGAAAATTTCAGCAAAAACTGAGGTTAGGTTACCAACCAATCTGTGAATATGCAAAATCATGAGTGCTGGGCTGTGAATGTGTGGGGTTTTACTGTATATGACTGATGGCATTCTTTTTTTTTCTGTTGTACATGCTGTTAGAGCACAATGCACTTTAATAAGCATGCATACCACCAACTGCGCTGCTTGAGTGCATTAACTTGATACCATCCACTCTCTCTGTCAGGACTCCCTCATTCTAGAGAAGAATGACATGCACCACCCAGTGTGCTCCTTCCAGGACGACTTCCAGGAGTTCGAAATGATTGACGACGAAGATGAGGATGATGAGGAAGAGGAGGAAGAAGAGGAAGAGGAGGAGGTGGACCCTGATGCACCGCCGTCTCCCTCAGCGTCACCTCCCCCCTCCCCCATTCTCGGCACCCTGAAAAGCAGACCGACGACACTAAACCTCACCACGGCAGTATCGCAGGTATACGTTAACATAAGGAAAACTACTGTATGTCATGTACAGAATATCCAAGTGAGCCTGATACATTTCTGTCCATTTTTTTTTTTGTCATTAGGATTCACTGAACAACAACAGCAGTCTGTCACCAAAGAAAGCAAGCTTGCAGGACTCGTTGCGCAACCCATCGACACAAGGTGAGATTAGACTTCATTTCGGAGGTCTCAACATGCCCAGAAACACACCATACAGATGCAGTAGGACCATCCAAAACTCACTTTGTATTATATATAGTAAGTCATTTCGGGTCGAATAGACCATTTTGGTTACATTCCAGGTGTGGTACTTGAAAGAAGTACCAGTACTACCTGACAGATGGACGATACAAAATTGTGACGTTTTTGTTGCCGACGTCATCGAATATAGCGCAGTGTAGCTAGCGCATGTCAAAGTGTGTGACGGCCCATTCATCGCTGCTTTAATTTTCATATTCATTTGACTTAATATTACTATTTATAAATTATTTTGTAAAGTCTTAGGCCATCAGTAGCTTTAGTTTGCATCAATTAAAAATGTACAGTGTTCTATCAATTTGAATTTGCCCTCACCAGTCATGACCTATTCTTACTCCAACTCCAGGCCGCACGACTCCAACCCACTCATGTCTGGAGGATGATAGCAATGTCACAGGCCAATTTCCAGCCTCATCGCTTTCCCAGCCACCAGGGTCCCAGAGTCAAGGTACTCCAACAAAACAAGCAGAGGAGGGTGGGAACCCCCATTCCCCTCACAGGCCCCTCCTCTGTGACATGGAGGGCAACAGGCGGGAGAGGCTTGAATACGGTAACAGAAAAAAGGCCTGCCCAGCTAGTTTAGAACTCATTTCATCCAACATTGGTGATGCCCACCAACTGATTACTGTAAATTGTGTACATCTCATACCACATATTTCTATAAAACATCTTTTATTCTACTTTGAAGTAATTCATTTTTCTCTGTAAATGTTATCTTTTCAGGCTCATTTGGTCAATTCAAGTCCCACCCTTGCCCTGGGGATGCCACTCAACCAAAGGCCGACCCTTTAAGCCACACCACCAGAGTACCTTCTGTTGATGAGCATTCCCAGTGTTCAGACACAGAGGTGGACCATGACCTCAACAACGGTCACAACCACAAACACTTAAATCGCCTTGCCACTGACACATACACAATAACAAGCGAGTCTGGAATGGAAGCTGTGAATGACCTGGATCCAGATGGAACCAGTCACTGCTTGTCATCGACTGCTCCTTTGGGAGGCAATGATGGTGCCGACACCCCCTTGTCTGAAGACGAGCTGGACAAGGACTTTGAAGTTGAGTTCATGCGCAAGGAGACATATGATATGGTGTGCAAGGAGAACCCCTCGTCGTATGTGGAATTCCCGTGCATTGAACCTTACGAGCTGGCTGCCTTCTCTGGCTTTGTGTCCTCCAGTCACTCAGATGCTCCTGACCAGTCCAAAAGTTTTGATTCTCCAGCCTTGGCTGCTCCAGTGGTCGCGGCACATGATTCCCATTCTCCGTCTTCAGATCCTGGGATCGCAGACATGAACCAGCAAGGTTACGTGACTTCAGACCTGGATAAGGAACTGAGCTCCCCAGGCTCTGACTCTGAGCTTGATGGAGAAGTGGACATATCATTTGCTTGCGAAGGTCCCGTGCACTCAAATATGATCTCATCTATCTCAGAAACGGAGCTCGACTTGACAAGTGATGATAGCAGCAGTGGACGCTCTTCTCACCTCACCAACTCTATCGAAGAAGCCAGCTCACCTACATCAGACCAAGAACTGGACCCAGATACAGAGTTAGAGCAGGACAGTGGGATTGTGGGAATCAAATCATCTCTAATTTTGGGCCAGCCTGACCCAATCAAAGAAGGTTCTCCTCTACCCTCTCCATCACCTTTACCCTCACCAACGATCGCCACGCCATCCCCTGTTGACTCCCGCTTTTTGCCACCCAAATCATATATTGATGACCAGGCTCTCATTGAGCTAAAGAACATGGATGACGATCTTTCTGGCGATCACCAGGCTGACCCAGATGAAACCCTTCCTCCTCAACAATGCGAGGACACCATGTCCAGACAAATGGTGCTCAAGATAGAACCCGACCACAGCCTTGAGGGCTTCAAACGGTCCTTCTACCTTCCAGTGGGACCCAAGCTTATGCCTGCCACAGATGATTACGATGAAACTAGTGAAGGGGATTCAGAATCAGAAAGTGAGGATGACCTGAGTGAAAACTCAGACTCACCCTGGCTGCTGAGCAATTTGGTCAACAGGATGATATCAGAAGGCTCCTACCCAATCAGTTGTCCTGAGGAGTGCTTCAAGAGGGAGGCGTCTGTGTCAGATACCATTTCACCATCCTCAGAAATTGGTGAGGGAGATAGTTTTGCTGATGATGATCCAGAAATGGTGATTTCAGACAAGGATGGTGAAGGACTGAAAAAAGCTGAGGAATGTCAGAGAATTAAGATGGTGGAGCCTTCAAATGAAGGTGTTGCCAAAAACACTTGCCTGTATATGTGTAACCCCACCGGTGACACAATCAAACCACTGAGTCTGGATCACTGTGCAGCGAATTCACGAGAAACCAGAGATTACGCATCATGCGCCATCAAAGTCTCCACCACTGCAAAGAACGTAACAGATAAACTCTCCAAGAACACCGTGAGACCAGAGGAAAGCCGTGAGCCAAATAATGACTTTGCAATGCCAGAGGAAAGGAAGCACATGGACTCTCCGAGCCTTCGCGAGAGTATCATAAGTGATAAAGACATTGGACGGGAGATGGAGCCCCAGACGACAAGTCGCTCATGCGCTTCTCTTGAACGAATCACTGAGGTCAAACACAGGCTGACACTGGACATACCTACTGCTCAGACCAACCGTTGCTTCAGCCTCACTTATTCCACAGACAATGATGAAGAAGATGACCAAGGGGACTCGTACCCATTCTTGGATGACTTGAGGAGACGGTCCTACAGGGGGAGCGATTCACAGCTTGACAGTTCACCTCCCTCCGACCCCTGCATGCCGGACCATCCTTGCCCCGACCGTAACCTCCCGCCATGTGAGAAAGCCCTGTCTCCGAAGCCACCCAGCGAAGACGATGGACTAGCTTATGACTCCATGAAATACACACTTGTGGTTGATGAGAACACAACTCTGGAACTAGTGAGCCTCAGAAGGTATGCTATGACAGATTAGCATTTGGGACGTTTTGTTTTGTGTATTTAAAAGCCTTCATCTTCTCAGGTGCACATCAGTCCTTAGCGATGACAGCGAGCTCTCCACACTATGCGACGAAGAGCCTTTGCGAATGGGTCAGGTGGATTATTATTGCGATGGAGAGGAGGTAAGGCCAGAACTGCTCAGTTCTTCTGAAGACTCGTCCCCTGAGGCGGACCTCCCGTTTTCCAAGAAGTTTCTCAACGTCTTTGTCAACAGCACATCACGCTCCTCTAGTGAGTCACATAGCACACTAATAACATTTTGCTTTGGTCATTTGCTCACATAGGACTGCTATTATGTGAACATTGTCGTTCAATAGTCAGAGGGCCATTCTGTTGATGGCTTTTACTTTCGTTTTTGGGGGTTTGGTATTTTTTAACAAGAGGATAGGATCCTGTATTAGTGTTATTTAAACTTTGTAAAATATTTAGGACAACTGCTGACTGACCGTTTTTCACATAGGTACCGAATCCTTTGGCCTTTTCTCCTGCACCATCAATGGGGAGGAGAGGGACCAAACACACAGGGCAGTGTACAGGTGAGATACATTGCTGAATGACATCTTCAGACAAGTCCCTCGTCAATAAAATGGATGTTTATCTATATGTGTGCTGCATTTGTCTTGCGACCAATCCAGAGTATACCCGGCTTCTTGCCGAAAAGCCAATTGGCACAGGTTGCAGCTCACCCGCCACCTTTGTGTGGAGATACAGTTATGGATGGAAGTGATCTGCGGTAATTGTGGTATTGTAATCCCTGAACCTCCCTGTGTAGGTTTATCCCCAGACACGCCGACGAACTGGAGCTGGATGTGGACGACCCTCTCTACGTGGAAGAGGAAGAGGACGACTACTGGTACCGAGGCTACAACATGCGTACAGGAGAACGCGGAATCTTCCCCGCCTTCTATGCCCACGAGGTCATTGGTCACTCCAAAGAGATGTTGGGTGAGCGCAGAACCTCGGATTTTCAAGGTTCAAGATTTTTTTCTCAAATTGTGTGCTAAGAGGACAAATTTGAATATGTTCTCATAATGCCAATAACTACCCCATGGCATCAAAATTTTGTGTGTGCCGGATCCGAATTCGACACTTGTACTCCTGTCCTGTCCAGCCATGAAACGTAATCCAGCATGGATAGAGACATTCGACGTGCAGTTCTTGGGTTCCGTCGAAGTCCCTCAACATCAAGGCAATGGAATTCTTTGTGCTGCCATGCAGAAGGTAAACAAAACAGTGAAACACAACAAACACACGCATTTTTGTGTGATGGTACCTTGACTTACCAGCACTTGAATTTAGGAGAGGTTTTTTTTTTTGTGTGTGTGTGTGAAAAACCTCTGTTTATTTGTGACACTATCTCTTTTGCCGAAGATTGCACTGTCCAGGAAACGGACTGTGCACGTGCGACCCCCCTCCCTGTGTGAGTTGGAGATCAGCTTGCAAGGAGTGAAGCTGATCATGAGTCTGGAAGATGAATACGACTGTCTGGACGAGGTGATAATAACATAGAGCCTATAGAGCCTTGCTCAAATTCAGTGTGCTCGTCAACTGACTTGGGCACCAGAAGTAGAAAACATGCTACAAGTAAGATGGCTATGAAGGATATTGAATTCATTCTCAAACGGCTTTCCATAGCACAATAACTGGCTCCTATTCTTGTGGTATGCTGTTGGTCATGATTGAAGAATAGAAAGCTTGACATGTGCAGTAGTTATAAAATTGATTTGGGACAGCAAGGAATGAGGTTTATCAGAAGAAATGGCCATCAAAACCTTGATCCAATTCAAAAACTGATAAATGCGGTTGATAGAATGCTTTGTTTGTCTTTTTGTCATCAGTTTGACAGATGCAGTCACTTCTTCCAGATGAAGAACATCTCCTTCTGCGGTTGTCATCCCAGGAACAACTGGTAACCGGACATTTTCTCTGCCCGTTATCCGCCGCTGCCGATGTACAGCCTGATTTTTGCTCTTCTTTTGCTCAGCTACTTCGGCTTCATCACAAAGCACCCCATGCTGAGCAGGTTTGCGTGTCACGTGTTTGTCTCCCAGGAGTCCATGCGACCTGTAGCGGAGTGTGTTGGGTGAGTGCAAATTCTCTTATGTTGAAAAACAATGCAACAAAAAAGGAAATAATCTGCTAGGTTTGTCATACTCTGGCTATAATCACAGCATTCGGAAAAACTTTCTTAACCGTCTCACTAGTGGAAAAAGAAGGCAACTACTGTAAAGCGTAAACACAAAAATCAAAACAACAAAACAACAAAACACTCCACCTTACATTTGCGAACAAGTGATGATGTGTATGGCCGTATCTGGATACAATGATTGAAATTGAATAAGGACAAAGGTACTGGGACATCACGTTGTGTGCCAATTCATTTGTCCACATGGTGTCCCCTTACTGTACTGTTGTTGTTATGGTGTCCAAATATTATTGTCTATATTGTTTCCCAATAGTTGTGTCCTTATGATGTCTTGACAATTGTGCCGTTTTGGAGTTGGGTCGGTGACCATCAGGTTTTATGATGGGCCATAGTTTGAGCCTAAAGCAAATTAGACTGGTCAATGAATTTTTTTAAAATCAGAGATGCAAGTTCTCTACATTCATATCTTCTGCTGATACCGAATCTGTCCTCGTTTTTGTCTCGAGCACATCAGATAAAAAAAAAAAAACAAAAAAAACAACAACATTAAAAAATATAATAATAATAATAATAATAATAATAATAATAATAATTGTTATTATTATTATATATGTTATATAAATGTTGTGACACTGTTTCTCCTTTCAGGTGTCACCACAGTGAATTGCTCATAAATATCGATATAACACAAATTGTATCTCCATAGAGTTACGTGTATGAGTTGTTTGGGATAGTGGTCTTGGGAGAATATTTAAATGAAAATTTAAAAGCCCCAAAATAAAGTCTTACTCGTAAGTATCAAGTTGAAATTAACAGTGTCATTTAAATGAATCTCGTGTTTTCATTGAGAATGTCGTTTATGTTTAAATGAATTCATAGAAGCACCTATTTCACAGCATATTTAAATTAAATGTTGGTTATTTGTTTTTGCGTGGGCTTTATTTTTTTTTTATCACTTTTGTTGGTTGTCAGTCGCTAGTTGATGACGTCGACAAATAGCGCCTTCCTCAATGTTGGTATCTTTACAGCTCGTGCGTGCGACCTTTGACTCTGCGTACTGTTAGAATTTTGTACTTTGCCCCCCCCCACCCCACATGATCTCGAGATATCGAATATGTTCCTTATGAGGAGAGCTGTATTGCTGCCCCTCACGTGGACCAACTCCTGTCGGACATTTTGCGTCTCCAAAAGTCTCCAGATGGAAAGAAAAGTGAGTGACAGCAGTAGTCCGGACATAATTCAGCATTTTAGACACTCCTAATTTTTTTTCCGACCGTGTCTCCTCTTTCCGGAAATGTCAGCTTTTAATGAATTAAAATATTTCATTGTTTTTTTGCCCTTCGCAGGGTTTGGTGCTGGGATTCAAAAAGACGGGAAAAAGAGAACAAGATGATGCACTTGTGCTCACTTCCCGCTTAGGGTTTGGCGTGCGGATGTTTTTGAATGCCTTTGGAAGGCATGTGAGCACACTTGTGATTGCTCTACTTCTGTTTACCCTGCAGCCATACAACAATGGAACTCTGGATTGTGAAGGAATTATTGATTAGGATTAGAATTTCAACTAAATGATCATTTGTTGGTTTCATACAACCCCTAGTTGCACTAGATAAAACATAGGGTATGATAATAATATAATAAAATGCTACATTTCCCTTTCAGTCATTTGTCCATGTTTTCATTGAGAGCAGCCCGCAGTTTCGAAGTTATTTTAACACACCTGGCAAGTGTTATAGATTTGATTAACTCCTTTACACTCTTTTTCGTAGGAGGCAGGGTTAGAAAATTTGGCAAAATATCTGCACAAAAACAGAAACTGCGAGCACAAAATACAGCAGTACTTGCACTGCGAGGTAACCATGTGAACTGATTGTGGCCGGATGTTGTCCCCATGAAGTTCAGTGCCCTCTTCCTAATATTCATTAGGTTGCAGTCGTTTTTTTCTTGTCATGTTCCAAAATTCTGTCCGAGGATGTACTTACTACTTTATTCTCTCAAAATTATGATCTTCTCACAAGGTTATGACTTTTTTTTGTCATTTACAACTTTAAAATAATGCACATTTTCATATCATCAGCCACATAGCAGAATTGCTGAAGTCAATTTTCACTCTTTTTGGAAAACAAGAAAAAAAAACTCTTTAACTCATTCACTCCCAAAGACGTTTTTATGTCTTTTCAGACTTGGTTTAGAATTGGCTGGTACTGAATTAGTTTTAACAGACACCTTGGTATTTTATCATTGATATTGTAACAAAAACTTCAACCAGATGGGTGAACAAGTAATCGAAGGAAAAAAGACTCAACAAAAGATTCCGATATGTGTTCAAAAAATAGTTTTCTTGTTTTCCCCCAATTTTTTTAAAATGACTGAGGCAATTATGCTATGTGGCTGACAATAGATTTCTCATACATTTTTTCATTAATATTGTGATTTTTCTTATCTAGAAATATATGGATTTTTTTTCTGAAAATATAGTGCTTTTTCCCCCCTAATAATATTGTGATTTAACTGACGTAAATTCGACTTTTTCACATGAAAACTCTTAATTTTTTTATTCTTCTCAAATAGGACACTTTACTCCCCCTTTCAAACAAGCGCCTCATCCACACTCATAAAGGAAGCTGAGAGTTTTCTCGCGGTTGCTCAAGGCAGAGGAATATCATGTTAATATCATGAACTGGAATCATTTTGGACAATACAACTTGGTCGTATTAGGCGCCACACTGAAAAGAAAAAAATATTCCTAAAACGACCAAAAAGAATAAAGTCGTAATGTGAGTGGGTAAAAAGATGTAATATTACGAGGGAAAAAGTCTGACTGGTTAAAAAAAAAAAAAAATCACTCCCCTAGTTGCACTAGATAAAACATAGGGTATGATAATAATATAATAAAGTGCTACATTTCACTTTTAGTCATTTGTCCATGTTTTCATTGAGAGAAGCCCGCAGTTTCGAAGTTATTTTCACACACCTGGCAAGTGTTATAGATTTGATTAACTCCTTTACACTCTTTTTCGTAGGAGGCAGGGTTAGAAAATTTGGCAAAATATCTGCACAAAAACAGAAACTGCGAGCACAAAATACAGCAGTACTTGCACTGCGAGGTAACCATGTGAACTGATTGTGGCCGGATGTTGTCCCCATGAAGTTCAGTGCCCTCTTCCTAATATTCATTAGGTTGCAGTCGTTTTTTTCTTGTCATGTTCCAAAATTCTGTCCGAGGATGTACTTACTACTTTATTCTCTCAAAATTATGATCTTCTCACAAGGTTATGACTTTTTTTTGTCATTTACAACTTTAAAATAATGCACATTTTCATATCATCAGCCACATAGCAGAATTGCTGAAGTCAATTTTCACTCTTTTTGGAAAACAAGAAAAAAAAACTCTTTAACTCATTCACTCCCAAAGACGTTTTTATGTCTTTTCAGACTTGGTTTAGAATTGGCTGGTACTGAATTAGTTTTAACAGACACCTTGGTATTTTATCATTGATATTGTAACAAAAACTTCAACCAGATGGGTGAACAAGTAATCGAAGGAAAAAAGACTCAACAAAAGATTCCGATATGTGTTCAAAAAATAGTTTTCTTGTTTTCCCCCAATTTTTTTAAAATGACTGAGGCAATTATGCTATGTGGCTGACAATAGATTTCTCATACATTTTTTCATTAATATTGTGATTTTTCTTATCTAGAAATATATGGATTTTTTTTCTGAAAATATAGTGCTTTTTCCCCCCTAATAATATTGTGATTTAACTGACGTAAATTCGACTTTTTCACATGAAAACTCTTAATTTTTTTATTCTTCTCAAATAGGACACTTTACTCCCCCAACTAGGACTTTTACCATCACAGGTTAAACGTTTTTTCCTGTCAAAAATTGTTCTTGTAAAAATAGGACAAAAAAGTTACCTTTTCCCTTGTGATATTCCGACTTTCTCAAATTAGTAGGACCTTTTTCTGCAGTATTGCATATTTTTTCCTGAAATTATAGGGAAGTTATTCGTAACCCTTTCAGGGACAGTGGTCACTACAGTGAACAGCTTATTATGTTATCAGGTGACAGGGTGCATGAAAGGGTTCAACAAAAAAAAAATCTGGCTTTTCCCTTATGATATAAGTTTTTCTCCTCATACACATCACAACTATATTCTGGTTTTCTGGGTTTTTTTTCTCTTCAGTGTTGCCCTTTAAACTTCACACTCAGCTCACGTTGTGACACGATCATTTGTTTCCTGTTTGTCAGGCAGCCAAGAGGCCCACTGAAAAGCCATATTTCCACTACGACTGTTCTGGCGTGTAGTAAAAACGTCATGTCTTTTGTTTTTTTTTCTGAACCAACTTTAAAAAAAAAAAAGGCTTTTAATTAAAAAGGCGGACAAAAAAAAATCATTAAGGTCGTCATACGTGCTGTCACGTTTTATTTCTTGCGTTTAGAGGGTGAGCATCAGTCATATAATCTCCAGTAGGAAGAGTATTTAATATCTTATGTACATGAGGGAAGGGCACAGTGAAATTGGAAGGACGTTTGAACATTTATTCGACATCACTGATATGCATTTTAGGCTCCATGTACTAGTATTCTCACAATTCGGCGCACTAGTAGAATGGCTATCAAGGATATTGTATAGATGCTCAATCAGTTGTATGGAAATTGTTTTGGTAGGATTTTGGCAGGGCTTGGCTGTTTTTTTCATCCATCCCACTGCTATCATTTTGCTGGTGTATATAACCATAGAGACTCCTAAGTAGTGCTGTGTCCGTTTTTTCCCCTCTGTTATTCAACTACTGAGTATGTCATGGATTCAAGAGTCCACCACAACAACAAAGAACAACACGTTCGTATATGTGATCTGCAATATTTGGGACGTTTCAACATATTTTTGGCATTACATTTAGGACATAATGCGGTGAATGCTGGTGCCCTGATACAAAAAAAACTCAGGCAAAAATGGGTGTTGGAGACGATGAGGTACCGCGTGGCTACATTGCTAATTGGCTTGGGTGATTGTGTATACTACATACATTAGAGGGAACAGTATGTGACTGAGCAACATATCTTATCTTTTACCTTTCAAACTTGTACAACTCAAGGGAGGGAAAAAAAAAAAGAATCCGCTTTGTCATGAATTTGGTCTTAAGAATAAAATATATGCTTGATGTCCAAAACCATTCTTCTCGTTTTTATTGTGACAACACATGGAACCAACGTGCTATTATTTTCTTCTCAAAATGTGCAATAACTTTATTCTCTTCATGTAGCATTTGAATTTTTATTCATAATCAGATTTGTTTGAATAGCATGACTATTTTCTTAAAATTACAACTCTTGACTTCATGACTGAGAATCTACACAGGCAAAAAAATAAAATAAAAATTTAGCCAGCACATTGCTATTGTTTTATCACTGCTGTGGTACTAAATTAAAACGTGACTTAAGCCACTGCTTCTATAACTTTTTGAATCAAGTACAACCTCAAAAAATACTTAGCCATGTTACCTAAAAATGTACCAGAATCAATTTTCAAACAAATCATATTTTCGTTAAATGTTAAATCCAACTGAACTGTACTTAACAAATGTACTGCACTGGATTAAAACAAATGTTGGAAGTCACTAACATTATGCACGGTTTGAATATCAATTTTTTTTTTTCACGTACCATTAGAGGGAGCCTTCATATTATTGGTGGTATTTGTGGGATTAGAAACACAACATAGAAACAGTGCAATATTAAGAGTCAACAGAAATACCGGAATGAACAAAGATAATTGTACTCCTTCATGGATTTTTGCAATACTTTTGTTACGAGCCGTCAGCATTGACAGCAATGAGGTTTCGGTCTGCACTGCGGACTGCAGCAAGGCTCCAGTTGCGGGTCGCTTCCTTTCCCGATCTGACTCTCTCCAAACAACATGGAGGCTTCAAAACGCTCCTTGACTTTCTTGATTCTCTCCAGCAGCGCCGGGATATCCGTCTCGCCGCTCGGCACTAGCGGGTAATGCTCCGAGGGGTCCGCCTCCAGGTCGAAGAGCAGCGGCGGATCGTGAGCGGTAAGGACGGCGAACATTGAGCATTCTTTGTCGGGGGTGGTGCTGCTTAAGGTTGAACCTGGTGGATGGGAACAACGATGATGAATACGAGCAGGGTTAGGGGAAAGATGGTTGTGGTTGCCGAAGGGGCTTGGAAAATTATATGTAGTTTTGAAATAGACCCTGTCCGAATGCAGAGTGGTTCAATTGTTCAAACATGCTCTCTAATAGGGGTTCATGAATGCCGACGAAAACATTTCTATCATTTTCGACTCTAAATACTATCAGGTTTAGTTCCGTTCGGCCTGTTTGAACTAGACTTCTCATCTGCACTCTAATTGCTGTGGCCAGTGTTTCCATACTTACCATATTTTCTGACGTATAAGGTGCTTCGGATTATAAGGCACCCCTTCAATGAATGGCCTATTTTAAAACTGTTTTCATATGGAGGGCACACTGCATTATAAGGCGCATTGAATAGAAGTTACAGTTGTGGCTGCAGTTGCACTACGCATCCACTAGATAGAGCCACACTATAGGAAATACAGTACAATACAGCTTTATTTTTTTTTTAAGAGCCTTCACAACCGCTGCAGCTGTAATAAAGCCATTAGAACTGGTCACAAACACAGACATGAAACATATACATACAAATGGCATTAGAAAACAATAAATGAAAGTCAAAAGTTATGAAGACAATTGATTCAACAAAAAGGCACACAAACCTCCTAGGCTCATAGCCACAATGGGCTAAACAACCTTACAACCTTCTTTAAAATTGCGCCTGGCATCATGTTTTGTCCACAGTTGCTTTGAAATGAGGTTGTCATGGTTGCCGGAAACATAATATACATTTATAAAGTTTCTATGTTTATATGTACATAAATTTGGAGTTTGGGGTTCGTATTGGGGAGCCTGGGTCAAGTATTCTCGCCGCACTGAAGATATGAAGCTCACCTCGTGTGAAGAAGTGTGCCTTGTACTTTCCAAGTCGGAGTGCAAAGAGGCCCAACTTTTCACTGGGATCAGTAGGGTAGAACATCATAGCCTCCCTCTTACTCTGCAAATCAAAGTTGCCAAAAAAAAAAAAAATCAACACATGGCTTTCAAGGTATTCTTGAATGCAATTTCAACTGTTAAAAAATTCCTCATTCTATGATATCAACTTTTTTCCAGGATAAATGACTTTTTCTTGTCAAATTGATATTGACATATTTTATATATTTTATACCATATTTTCTTGCATTGGCATTATTTATTTGATTAAGTTTTTCATTCTCACTTTTAAGATGACTTTTTTTCCAGTAAGGCTGCAACAGTTTTTTTTCTTTCTTTTGCTTGAAAAACATGTCACCTTTTTCTTGGAAGATTACCATGATATATTTTTAATATTGCCCGCAAGCCTCGCGAGGATAAGCGACTCATAACGGATGGCTGGATATTTTTTTAATGTTACTTTTTCTTGTCATCAACATTTTTATTTGACATATTTTTTTTTTCTGTTTTCTGAAGCTGACCCATGATTGGGTGTTACCTGAGCAACATTAATGTAATTTTCAGTTGAAGGCAAGTGGCAAAATGTCTGCTCCCTGAGATGGACAAAAACAGGTGGACTTTGATTATGTTTTAAGAGTTTTACCTTTCCATGATTGATCAGGATTTCAGTCATATCAACACCATCCAGCTCAACTGGGGGCGATTTTGCTCCTGCAAGCCTAGCGATGGTTGGCAGGATGTCCAGAGTGCTGGTCAGCTCACGTGTTACACCTGAACACAACAAAGGAACAGATAGCTCTACTCAGGCTATATGTAGTACAGTCAATCGACTCTAAATTGTGCTTCCTGGGTTATAAGCAACCGTTCCTTTAATAAAATGGGCATTCACAGCTACATAAGTCCAAATTTAGAGCTGCGCAACTTCAATATTGTCGTGCTGCAACATCTCTTGGCAACGCTGTTTGGATTGTATTGAAAGAACGTTGTGGGGTTATTGCAGCACACCTGGCTTGATGGTGCCTGGCCAGAAGGCGATGGCGGGTTCTCTCATGCCGCCCTCATATGTGGTGCCTTTGCCGCATCTCAGAGCTCCGGCGTTGCCGCCGCGGGACATGCGCATCAGCGAAGGCCTGACACAACAAAATTGAGGGAAAAGTTGCAAACTATGACAGTTTTGGTGCCAATTTTAAAAACGTGTGTGTGTGTGTGTGTGTGTGTGTGTGTATGTGTGAATTCCTGACCCGTTGTCTGCCGTGAAAAACACCAGCGTATTGTTAATCACTCCGCTCTCTTCCAAGGTGGCAAGCAGGTTTCCAACAGTGTTGTCAAACTCCAGCAGAGAGTCTCCGAATGGGCCTCTTGATGTCTTTCCGGCAGCCCCCTCGCCAGCATACTGGGGGTAATGGGTGTGCTGGTGCGAGACACAGAAAAACATGTAAAACACGTAAAAAAAAGCAAGTTAAAAAGCTACCATATGTCGTTGGCTGCCTACGTGGGACGGATAGTAGAGGAAAAAAGGTCGCTTCTTCTTGACCGAGGTGGTGATAAAGCTTGCGGCGAAGTCGCTGTATGCCCGTTCCAGATCCAGGAAGTTCACGGGCTGCTCCTTGATGACTTCATTGTGCATCAGCGGGACCAGAACGGTGCCCATGTCGCATTGGCCAAAGCATTTAACATCCGGAGGGAAGCAGGTCAGGTTGTGACACGGACCCTACAGGGGGAAGCAACATGGATAATATGCCACATTACTTTTCTTTTACAAGATTTTGTTCTTCACTGAAAGAATTGATGTATAAAATAAAAAATAAAAAAACATGGTCATTCGAAAAAATGGACTCTTCTGCTAAATAATTTGGCCAATCTTGTTCTCAAATAAATAAACTGAAATGCATTTTTAATACAAATACATTTTTCATTGTATTATTTTTACATGGATGTCTGCTTAGGACAAAACAAAATATGATATTTCGCTAATTATTTCAAAAATTCCCCAGTTTAACTTCCTATGGAAGTTTACCGGAAATTTTTCAGTCTCACTGGTTTCAATACATTTTGCAGCACTGACCATGTCGTGTGAGTACGGTATGCCAAGGTACTCATCGAAGCCCTGCTTGGTAGGAAGGAACATTCCATTCGGCCCGAATCCCAGGTGCCACTTCCCCACGGCAGCTGTGGCGTAGCCCAGAGGCTTCAGCACCTCGGCGATGGTGGATTCGTTGAGCGGTAGTCCGCCGATGGAACCGGGATACAGAACTCCGGGGTAAACACCCGAGCGGGTCTGATAGCGACCAGTCAGCAGCGACGCCCTGCACGGACAACGGTGAATATAAAAAGCCTACGCACCCTGTTCAAATGACAAGTTTTTGTGATGTAAATAAATGAGACCAAGAAAAATAATCTCAAAACCTTCTCCACCATTAATGTGAGCTATAAACCGTACAACTCAATTCAAAAACAAGTACGAGAGATAAAATACCGGTAAGCAACTGCGATCACATGTTTTAAGTGTTTCATTAACCCCCCAAAAAGTTCTGATGTTGTTGTGGGTTTTTTATTTTGTCCCGACAGGCTTTCAAAATAATAAAAAAAAGTCATTTTTTTAATTATAAAATATTACAGTTGTGTATTGTGATTGTTTAAGATTGTTTTCATTAAAAGCATTAATGCAGAATATTTGTGTGTTTACAATCCTAAAGTCATTAGTAATAATAATAATAATAATCACGATGTAATCAAGTTAACAATAAAATTAAATCTAATATTTTGCTAAGTTAAAATAAACTATTTTATTACACTTTAAATTATTCATCATGATACTTATTTTCCACCAGTTAATAATCGGTTACTAAAGAAGTAATATAAAAACACAATACAATACGCTGACGAAGCTTCTGTGAGAGAAGCGAAACGTCCTTTTTTGCTTTTTTTTTTTTGTTTTTTTACCCACAGGTACAGATGACGACTGACAGAACCCTTTCTACGATGGAACTTTCCTGTACGACTGAGAGCCTCCACAAGCAAAAACACAATACTATTATTTTTTAATTAATTGAAAAAAATGCTATTACCTGTAATTACTGAATAATTAAAGAAATGTGTAATGAAGACGCATTTTAATGTCCTACACAATTACAACGCACATTTTGTATTACAGTGTTTATTCTTGACTGTTAGCCGACGTGTGCACATGTTGAGCATGACGTCTCTGATCCACGGGTGAAAGGACACTTTGATTCTCTCCTCTTTCATCTCAAACTGCTTTAAACAACAAAGTGTATAAGGGAAAAGTGCTTAGAATTGCACGACTGTCCGTGTTTTATGTTATGTGTTGTGTTAATTATTTTACTTGGTTAACTGTTTTATTAAGCGCTTTGTTATGCTGCAGTTGTTTTGTGAAAGCGCTATATATAAATCAGGATGTATTGTACTGTTTTCCTTCCGCTCTTTGTGTAAATATACGTTATTAATTAAAAACGATGATGAAAACAAGTTAAACATATGACATTTGCACAATTACAAGATATATTTATTTATCCACTTATCTACTAAATAGAAATGGCAATAACAATAACACAATATTCTCGTCGGTGTATAAAGAATGACACAGTTGCCGATGATCTTCTGTTGCTTTATTCCCACAAGCGGCAGCAGAATGTTAAGCAAATAAAATAAGTGTAGTTTGTGTTAATAGAGAACAATTTATCACATTGACCTGGACGGACTGCAGACGGGACTGGTGCTGTAGAAGTCCGTAAAGCGGAGTCCCTCCGCTGCAAGTCGGTCCAGATTCGGTGTAAGCGAGCTGGGGTGTCCGTAACACCCCAAGTCCCCAAAACCCACATCATCGGCAAAGATCACAACGAAATTGGGCAGCGAGGTTGCGTGTGTACAAAGGCATAACAAGGTCACAAACACCATGCGGGTAAATTCCATTCTGAAGCTCGTCACATGACAGAAGAAAGTCCTCAAATGAAATCGGACTCCCACCAGAAGCGGAACCAAAACAAACGGCCTGTTTGTCGACGCAGTGTCGCGTCTTTGTGACGTACACATATGCGCAATGTAGTCTATCGTCATCGTCTTGTTCGGACTACAAAATCAAAATCCAATGGATTCATTTTGTAGCCAAGTCCAAGACGATGTTTATCACACTGTATTTCTGTGCCTTCGAATATCATCTAATAAGATTGTAGTGATAGGATGGTGCTAATTATTTTTCTAATTAAGCATTTACATACCAGTCTTTGGGGAATTATATACTGTGTGTGTGTGTGTGTGTGTGTGTGTGTGTGTGTGTGTGTGTATATATATATATATATATATATATATAATTTTTGAGTCCCCCAATTTTAGTTTGAAACACTAACCTGTCTTGACACCCTACTTCCAAACCCTAGCCATGACTCGGATTCTAGTTTGACACTTGAAACCCCAAGCCTTTATTGAAACACTCACTCTGAAACGCACAATTTTGGGGGAATTTTTTATTTCAACCCCGATTTAACACCCTCAATCTGTTTTGAAACCCTTATGTGAAAACTGAATCCTACTTTGATTCCTGAATCCCTCTGTCTTGAAAACACAAATCTAAAGCCCCAAACCTTGATTGAAACCTTAATTTTCAACCCTAACCCCAATTTGAAGCCCTAATATGGGCGTTCCGGGACGGAGCGCTTTAAAAGAATGAGGACGGATGGGGATGGAGGACAATTATTATATGACTAAGGGCGGAGGGACGATGACGGCAGGGTACCCATGTCGTGGACGGACGATGGACCGGCAAATACTGACTAAAATTAGACTCCCAAACCCATATTTGAAACCCTCGGCCCTGTATTGAAAGCCTAATGAAAAGCCTTTACACTACTCTAATTCTAGTTTGAATCCCTATCCCTCGCTTGAAACCCTACTTTGGAGCCCTAACCTTTCCACGGTGCAGACCTTATGATTTAGACAACCAACCTCCTTCAATTCTAGCGCCCTATTTTTAATTTGCCAAGACATGGCACTACTTAAACAAAAATCTTGAATTCCAGTGTGTGGTGGTTCCATATGAACCCCCCCCCCCCCCACCCCGACATGTCCTCTGTGGTAACCTTGGCTTTGTCACCATGATTGGACCCTGCACTCGCTCCATTATGCCAACATGAGCAGAAATAAATGGGTCGCAGGAGAGGACGTCACTGTTGATTTCAGTGAAGACGACACTCTGCTAGCGCGTCTATTTATCCATTTATCTATTCCGAGCCATCCATTGCCACCCTTTGAGGTGGACAGGTTGAGATTGGAAAGAGGAGGAGGTTGTGGGAGGAAGACAGGAGACACCGCCTTCATTTAAAACGCACAGCAGGTAAGTAAGTGTCTGGAAGCTTTATTGCTACCACACCAAAAAAACAAAGAAAAAAAATGTCAATATCACATTAAAACATAATTTATCATGTTGAAACATGATAAATTTAACTTCCATATTTGACAAAACAAAACAAAACAGTTCCTTCCGGTTCAGGAATAGTGGTAACAATTGCATCACTGTACATATACACTGTACATACGTCTACTTCTCCCTTTCATAATTTTGCTGCTGTAAATTGGGAATTTCTCTATTGTGAGACAAATAAAGGTTTCTTATCATATCTTATGTCTTATCTGACGGAGTTGTGTTATATTAATGCATTTTGTTATTTTATGTTACCTGTTCTGTAAAGCGCTTTGTTACAGCTGCAGCTGTTGTGAAAGCTCTATATAGATGTATTGTATTGTATAAAACTTGAAATTTATCACATTATAATGTGAAAACTATCACCTGACAATGTGATAGCCTACTGTTAAAACATAAAAACCTATCACCTTAAAACTTGAAATTCATCACGTTTTAACGTGGCAAGCGTTAACTCTAAGCTTGAAGTGTGAGGCATAAAAAACTGGCATCAGTGTTTGTGCGCTTCTCCCTCACAACTGCAGTTTAGCTTTGGGGGGTGGGGGGTTCTGTAACATCTGCTGATAGTTTTGATTTACTATTCACTTTCACATTTCTCTGCAGGACTGACCTACTTTCAGCTTCTAATTCTGCGTGTGTTTGTGTATGTGAGAGAGAGACTGTGAAAGGAGTGTATTAAAATGAGACACTGTATAGCCATTGACGAAATGGCGCGAGCGCTTTTATTTCTCACTTGGGTCCTTAGTAGTCAGTTGTGTGTGTTATTCACTGTTTTTTTTTTTTCTTTTACAGTGGAAGCTTTACGGTCGCAGTGTCAGTAATTTTTCCCCTGAGAAAATAATGGAAAATTAAATCACCTCTGTGTGTGTAATGTAAAATGTGTGTATTTTTTTTTATGATGAAATATCAATGCATGGTCATATTTTAAATAGATCTAGAATGGCTGCAATATTGTAATTTGTGATGATTTGGGCTGCCACAATTAAATGGGCCTGATTGTCTGGGATATTTGCATTTGAAAAAGTCTCCAGCACGCCCGCAAACCTCATTAGGAGGATAAGCAGTTGGGATAATGGATGGATGAAATATAAAAAATATTGATATCAAAATATCTAATCAAGCACTTTCTCAACCAACAATCAGCCAAATTCACTTCGCCCGTGGTCAGTTTTTAATTCATGGCTTCATTGGATTGTTTTTATCATCATTTATTCTAAAATAAAAATCCGTTCATTAAGAAGTTTGATTTTTCACTGAAAACTCATTACCGGTACATCTTCTTTGCTGAAGAATCGTGCAGTAAAAATGTGTGTTTTGTGTTTTCGATGCCATGATGAGATGGATTAGTTATCAAAACAAACACCATTAGCATTTTGGCCATAATCATTCAGCCCTAATTGATAATTAATTTATTTACGCTACAGTGTTGTACAATAAAGCAATACCGTCATTATGTAATTAAAGAGACTGCCAAGAATTCAACGGTTTGTTCGTCAAGATTTATTATGCATCTCCTTGTGGCGTGCACGCTTTGGCCACCAGGCGGCAGCATAACGCAGAGACACATAATCCGCAACGATCGTGTGAGATGCACAAATGTTTCTTTTTTTTGCAGAGTATAAAGAACATATGCCCGTGAGTATTGTGATGTTGTCTGCCAACATGTCTTGTGCACAATTTGTGTTCAGAATCCGTTGCGTGGTGGGTTTTGTCTACCGCAACATCGATGCTAGTTCAGTTAGCTCGTCTACGATGTTATGCATTGTGCGATAGAAGACTGAGATGGTTTTTTTTTGACAACTGTAACAACTTGTAATGCTCTTTCTTTTGTGCACTTGACATTCGACTTTAAATCATTATTAGTTCTACGTTAGCAGTTTAGAAAATCCAATCGATGGCTTTAATTGAACATGTGGAGCTAAGATGACTGCATGTACTTGGGAGGCAAGTATTTTCACTTAAACACAAGTGCAAAACTTTTTTTCTAAATTGTCCAACCTCAGGGCCGTGACTGTTGTGCATAGTTTTATGTAATGGCCTCTCTCAGAGGAAGCTACCTCATTTGCCTGACTGTGCTGAAGTAAACCGAACACACACACACGCACACGCACACGCACACATCACTTGGCATGTCTGGAAGCTGCAGCTTTTTGGCTTTCAACGTGTGCATCCTGTGATAGGTTGACGAGTCTTCTGATTTGTAATTCCCTTGATGGAGCTTGCAAGTCTTGAGTAGCTTTGGATCTGTTTTTAACATCTGCTTTCACAGCTGTGTGTGTGTGTGTGTGTGTGTGTGTCCACGGGTTTGTGTCTGCAGGCCAGTTGAATGTGCGCTGGAAAGAAGTAGCCTGCAGACAAAAATGTTACATCCTAACTGACACACCATCATAAATCCCCCAAATCAACCCCGATTTAATCTTGAAACCCCAATGGGACACCTTCACCCATGTTTGAAACCCAAACACTTCCATGATTCCCCCAGTTTAACAGCTAAACTCTTGTTTAAAACCCTAAGACATCTTTGGAGCCTAATTTGACAACCTTACCCCCGCCCGAAACCCCAACCCTCGTGTATGCATCCATCCGTTTTCAACACCGCTTAAGGTCACGGGGAGTTACTGTAGCGCCACGGTAGTGTAAAACCCTAATTTGAAACCATAACTCTAGTTTCAGATGCTGAACCTGTCTTGAAACCAGAATTTGAAGCTTCAACCATGACTTGAAACCATAATTTAAAACCATAACTCTAGCTTGAAACGGTTGTCTTGAAACCTTAATTTGAAGACCAAATCTGACACCTTAATTGTCGTTTGAAACGCCTAACCTGATTTTAGACCCTAATCTTTGTTTAAAACCCCAACCCTGGCCTTAAAACTTAGTTTGAAACTCTTTTGTGACGCCTTAACCCTAATTAGAGACCCTAATTTATCATCCTAGCTGTGTTTCATCTTTTTCTTGAATATTTCTCAAATGGGCTGGTTGCTGTTTGGTGCCTGGCGTTGATTTTCCAGTATAAAAGCTGGGACTTAAACCATGACTAATAGTATGTGCAAGGCTTAGGTGTGCAAGAGCATTAAAAAAGTGCAGGCTATTCTATGAACACTAGTGGGCGCTAAAGGATCACAAGTCGAGTTAGCAAAGGGTTCTTTTTTTTTTTTTTTTTTTTTCAACAAGAGGCAATAAACCTCCTTTCATTCTGCTTTTAATTATCAGTTACAACCGGAAGCTGTCAGATATGATTTGTATGAAACCCCAGACATGACATGGATTTTTTTTTTTTTTTTGTCACCGCAATATGGATTGAATGTGAGAACATACTCAGTCGTGGGTTTAGTATTAATTCCGTCGTACAAACAATTTGGACTGGCAACAGCAATCTGTGATGTTCTCTATTCCTGCCTTTCTTTTTATATAGCAGGCGCTCCGGCATTTATGTTAATGCAGATACAATGCATGTAAAATGTCCACACACCCCTGTTCACATGCCAGCTTTTTGTGATTTAAAAAAAAAAAAAAATGAGACCAAGATGAGTCATCTAACTTCTCCACGATTAATGTGACCTAAAACCTGTACAACTGAATTGAAAAAAAAGAAAATCTCATCAATTGTGTAAGAAAACATAAACTGTGATTACGTGGTTGCACAAGTGTGCACACCATCATTTTAAGTGCATCTGATTAACCGCAAGTACATCTTGTTCTAGTGGTCTTTTCCTGACATTTTTGTACAGACGTCCCTAATTTTAAGAGAGTGTACAGACATGTGTAACCACATTGATTTCAGTTATTTATTTATACTAAGACTCGAAATGTTTTTTTTTTAATTTGCTCAGTTTTGTTGTGCACACTGGAAGTCCCTTTAATGGTGGAAAAAAGTTTCAAAATGATTTCACTAGGTGTCATTTTGTGATATCACAAAAAAACCCCCAGCTTTTTAACGCGGGTGTGTCGACTTTTTATACCACATCTATATCGTAGCCACAGTAAAAAAAAAAAAAAAAAAAAAAAAAACGAGGCTCTACTAATTTCTAAACGGTTGTAAAGTCAGCAATAATTATGCAGGCGCTGCTTAAGGTACCCACAGGGCATCTTACGGAAATAAAGCACAATGTCAATCAAAAGTGAGCATGAAGTGTTTTATTTACGCAAGAGATTGACTACGCTACAGTGACAGCCTGAGGTATTTGCTCAAGGCACATTTTGTGGCCATCCACTGTTTGAGTGGAGATCAAGCGGTCCTTATGATGAAAGTTATTGTGCGTCTGGATCGTGCGCCGCGGGAACGGGAATGCAGCGTTGGCAAACATGGTGGCAGCTCTATCTGGCACAACAGACGCTGGAAGAGCGAGCGAGTGGAATCATGCAGTGAAATCTAACAGGCCTCGGTGGAGCAACGCGAGCCCAGGAACTCATTAATGTTTGAGGAGTTGCTGGGCTAATATTGACATTATTAGCTCGCACTGTCGCGCTGTCATTGTTCCAAACTCGAAGGCAAGCTGAAATCACCTATTCGCAAAATTGTCAATGGACATTGCATTTGTGATTTCAATAGTATACTGTAAGTGGGGGATTCGAGACTCATGAATTGACTCCAGTCAGACTTAAGTCACCCATTTTTGGACTAATTCGCTTGGCCAAAGCCTCGACTTCATTTTGACTTGGTATCGCTGAGACTTGAACTCCATGATTTCCATGTTTACATTTGAAATTCTGCCTTTTCAAGGTAATGCGCCATTTGTTAAAAGTATGAAGGAGGGCGCTTTGAGGATTATTACATTTGGATTTATTTGGGATAAAAAGAATGGCCAAGTTTTGAAACTCCTCGATAAGAGACATAACAATAACATTTAAAGGCACATGGTTTAGAGTAGACAGTCGACGCCAGGGGTGTCAAACATACGGCCCGCGGGCCGGAACCGGACCCCAAGGAGGTTCCATCAGGCCCGCGGGATAATTTAAAAGTGAAAAAAATGCATAAAAGACACGGCATTACTATTTTTAATAAGGTGCAGTTCATGGAGTATCCGCTAGGGGACACACTGTTTTGATCAGAGATGAAGACAGCAGCCGCTTCATCTCTCACTGCGATAGCAGCATGCGAACAGAGCTCTTGCGATATATCTTTATTGATTTATTTATTATTACTCTCATTCAAAGTTGGTTTTATCTGCAATTCGCCGATGGCATTGACAACTGTCAGAAATCTGTTTTTACATGAAACCGGTCCATGCCATAAAAATGGTTGGTGATTGCTGAACTGTCCTGAAAAAAACATCGATGAGGTCATCGACCAATCGACTTAGACTCGACTTTTCATCACGTTAGTGATTACTTAAAAAATATCAAGTTGTCCGAGACTTGACTTGCTTGATTTTTGCTACAGTAACTTTGGACATGCTTGGAACTTGAACGTCAACACGTGTACATTTGTGACTTACTCCCACTTCAGCATTTTGACACACTTTGCCAGATTGAATCAAATTCAGTGATCCATTCACCATTTCCCTTTTGGGCCTGCCTGGTGATATTAAAAAGTGAGGCGGCATGACTCGCCCTTATGGCCACTCTGCTTTACTCTCCAGTCTCATCCTGCGGCACACAGCCAAGCTCCAGAAGTGATTTATTCCATTTCAGACTGACTCCCACCTCAGCCTCGGCTTCTGAGCAATTGACAGCGATGGCTCCCATGGAAATATGAGTTTACCCACGTGTGTTAATATGAGGAGTAGATTTATGCCTCAAAGAAACTACCTAAACATGTTTCGATAAGTGGGCCCAACCCTAAAAGTAGGATTTGGGTGTGAAAATTCATCATCGTCGTCACCTTGAGATTCGCTTTGTCCTCAGGTGCTCCACTCTGACCGTAAACAACTCTGGCAGAATTGATCATCATTTGCAATGAGTGTGCCATCACCCAAGACCCGCTCCTCACCTCGAAATTTCTAGACTCACCTCAAATGCCTTTTGTTAGAAATAAATTGTCTCTTTCATTTTCCAATCCGTGGTCACACAACGGATGATGCGTACAATAATATGTGTGCGCGCGCGCGCGCGCGCGCACACACACACACACACACACACACACACACACACACAAATAAATTGAAGAGCTTTGGTGTTCTTTTCAGGAAACAGTTATGAGATGCCACAGACACTGTTCTGTATAATTTTTTCACTGAACCACTAACAACATGGTGCGATAGTCAAGGAACTATTTACTGTGATAGTCTTGGCGTTATGCCTTTCTCGTTATATTTAAACTGTTTTGTTTTATGACTTCCAAGAGCGGGGCGACCCGGTGGGCTGGTGGTTAGCGCATCGACCTCACAGTGCAGCGGTACCAGGTTCAATTCCAGCTCCGGCCTTCCTGTGTGGAGTTTGCATGTTCTCCCCCTGTGTGGGTTTTCTCCGGGTACTCCGGTTTCCTCCCACATTCCAAAAACATGCATGGCAGGCTGATTGAACACTCTAAATTGTCGCTAGGTGTGAGTGTGAGCACGGATGGTTGTTCATCTCTGTGCGCCCTGCGATTGGCTGGCAACCGGTTCAGGGTGTCCCCGCCTATTGCACGAAGACAGCTGGGATCGGTTCCAGCACCCCCCGCGACCCTTGTGAGGATAAAGCGGATCAGAAAATGGATGGATGGATGGACTTCCAAGAGCAGTAACTTATTTTGTTTTAATACTTACTGAATATAGATTGTTTCCAAATCTTAACCAAGCATGTCCTTCGAGGCATCCCTCTACTTTTCGCACAGTCTGGCTTTCTTTCCAGTATTGGTTGCACAGTAACTTAAAACCCCTCTAGCAATGCATTCAGAGTGTCAAACTCTTAGCATATTCAGATGAATTCACAATTTATACTCTTCACATGGAACAAAATGATGTCAAACCCCGATAAACACTTGCAGAATATATTTCACACTGGAAGATGTAAACAAAATTGCCTGGCTCTTCATTAGCAGCTTCATCGCTTTGCTCTTTTACAGTGTGCAAGCAGATCACGCTAATGACTTCAGAGGCGCGTACTGTAATAAATGCAAAATGCATGAGCAAGCCTCACGATTAGTTTTTGCCAGTCCGAGAGTTTTTTTTGATCAGCTGCTGGTAAACATGGCTGATTTTGCTGCTCATGCTGGGCACTGGGATTATCCTATTAAGAGGATATACTGTACCAGGACTTTATCCAAAGAACCTTGCATCGATTCCAGCTCGTTTAGTGAACGCTGCTATCGCGCACATTGGAAGGAACGCAAATAGTTCATGTAATGCGATGTCAATTTACCGGTAAGCTCCAGAAACGACGGTCGCTTAGTTTTTTTTCAGCCATAGATAACTCTCTGGTTTTATGTTGGTTACACCTGTAATGAGTATAAAAATAGTCTTTACAGGCAAATCTAGACGACAGAACAAAAAAAAAAGCAATTTGCCTCACTGTTCCAATACTTTTGAAGGGGATCATACGAGTGAACGTGTCCTTAATAATTAGGAGGGAAACATTTTCCCTTTGCTTTTGTGATGTAACCTTTCGGATCGCTAAACGTGATTCCAAATGAAAATTCATATATGGCATTAAATTGAAATAATTCTTTGAGGTGCTGAATGTTTGTTCTTTCCGCTGAATGGTGACTTAATTGCCAATGCTCTCGTTCTTTACTCTGGCAGAGGATTAAATTAGTGGTCAAACTTCCACATTGGAATTCCTCTGCTGCATAGCGAGGCTTCATCAGTGTCCCCGCTGACTCAAGGAGCGGCGAGCGGCAGCTCATCATTCTCGTTACCATTTCCGGCGTCGGCTCGGCTTAATCACATGAAATTCATTTGGCGAGGAAGCCGGCAGTTTAATGAACGTAAATGAATTAGCAAGTATAGCGTCTCAGAGTGTCTAATTGCATTCTTGACTCGGAATTTGCATGGCGAGCTATTAGCTACAGGAACTCACCGAATCGCTATTCAGGTCTTCACAGTGCATGTCAGCTGCCATACCTTGAATCAATTAGCAATGTGGTGGCCACAGAGTGACATCCTATTTCTTTGTGTCACGCTTGATAACGTCTTCTCGCATTGTTCGTCTTGCCGTGCTGAAGCAGCTTCTCGCTTGTCTCACGGATCTTACAGGCACTGTCCTTGTCACAAAACACTCACAGGCCCAATGGATCGAGTATAATTTGCGCAATCCAATGGAGTCCAAAGCCAGAGCCATCGTAGTCTGATTGTTATCCATCCATTTTCCGATCTGCTTTATCCTCACAAGGGTGCTGGAGCCGATCCCAGCTGTCTTCGGCCAGTAGGCGTGCACACCCTGAACCGGTTGCCAGCCAATCGCAGGACACACAGAGACGAACAACCATCCGCGCTCACATTGACACCTAGGGACAGTTTAGAGTGTTAAATCAGCCCGCCGTGCATGTTTTTGGAATGTGGGAGGAAACCGGAGTACCCGGAGAAAAACCACGGGGAGAACATGCACACTCCACACAGCCGGGATCGAACCCACGACCTCTGCATTGCGAGGTCGACGCGCTAACCACTGGACCACTCCGCCCTCTGATTGTTATTATCTCTCTAAATGCAGTTTTTAAGAACACTGCTGTATGTTAGCTGATTACATTCACGAGTGACACAACCTTTTTCAAGATTTTCGTGATTTTTAATTATTATTATTATTATTATTTTTTTTAATTTCACTAACCGATTATCATGTTTTTGTGTTTCTTTACGTTTCACTTAATTCAGTCGCATTTCAGTCCGGCGTCAGCTCTTTAGCAAACCACCCGCCTTCTCTTATTGTGACTTTACAAGTATGTTAGGGAGAACTATGCCGCGTTCCATCTTCGCATCCAGAGGAACGGAACTTCGGCATACGTTGCTCTCCCAGCTCAATTCTACCTGGACCAGTCTGAAGGCCCTCCGCTCAGCTTTGAAGTACTTTGTGAGGTCACTTCCTCGCTGCTATCATCGCCGTCATCATCGCTCCAAATCGAATGGGAATGCTACGCTCTCAAGAAATATTCATCTCATCACTGCTGATCACAGTGAGCCTGATTGTCCTCTGTCAGCGCGTGAAACGTCTCGTCTTTAAAATACGCCCACGCCTGCCTAAATATGCTGCTGCTCAACATTTTCAAACAAGAATGATCAATAGGCGTCATCACCAGAGAGCGCTGTGGGCCTGGTACACTTTCTTCTGGGCACAGAGGCTACTATTGTGTTCTTTATTCACGATGCGAATGCTGGCCTCTTCTTTTCTGACAACACAGGCTTACATGATCCCCGGCGAGACAGATGGATATGTACATCAAGTCCTTTGCTGTCAACAAAATAGAAGCGTCACACTAACTGGAAAGGGAAGAAAAGCTCCACCAGGGGATAGAAGTCGTGATGGCGTAAAGAACACAACACACTGAACAAAGAGCTCCATGGAGAGAGGTTATGCAGTGGCGCATTCTTTGAAAGTGGAATGAAGACAAATGCTTAGCTTAAGAGCAAAAACAAATAGATGGATTGTTAATAACCTAAACGTAGGATGACCAAACCCTCTTTCCATCACAGGGTAGCTACTTCCATCCATCCATCCGTTTTTGATAACACCCATCCTGGTCCGCTGGACTCTATCCCAGTTGACTACACCTTAAAAGAAAAAAAAAATGGGACTAAACCTTTTTTTTGAAGCGGGGGGGGGGGGTGACGCATGTCCTCATAGTCAAATAATGACTCCAGTGCTTGGTCAGACTTCAGATTCAACATCCTCAATTTATTAACGTAATAAAAAAAAAAAAAAAAAAAAAAAAAAACAAATCACAAAAATGGTCTTGCGCCCGGAGTCTGAAGTAGGATCTTGGCAAAGACTGAAAACATCCGATTCCACCTCCACTGTTACCAATTGTAAGCATGACTTCTGGTAATATCATCAGACCCTGCATGAGTTCAGCAAGAAATGAAAAACTTAACTTGCTTCCAATTCATGTAACTGTGACAATCCATGAACTGTATCAGCTATACTTTTCATGCAAGCTACATGGACCATATTTAGCATTTAAAAAAAAAAAACAAAAAAAACATAAAAATGTACATTTTGAGACAGGAAACGATTCACATTCACTGAGTGGGAGCTGAACTCATGTTTTCCGCACTTCAGTCAGGCAAGTGATCCACTACACTACACCAACAGTGACCTTAGTTATCTTAGCCTGCTCACTGTGGGTTCTTTTGCATTTAATGTCAGATAACATTAAACCTGGTCATTTGGGCTTCTTAATGGGAGAAATTGACACCTGAAGTTTTGTACTTATGTCCAATCTCCTGCATAGTTTAGTTTTGGTTGGCTTCGTAAAATACGATTTTGGAAATAGAAGCATTCTGGGCTTATTTTGAATGGAGTTGAGAAACCTTAATTTGCGAGCCTCTTGCAGTATTTTCAGGAGGACTAATCTCGTGGTCTGCTATTACAAAGTTGAGAGAAGATGACGTCTTACAGTACTGTGATTTGGTTTTGATTCATGACGATCAATTTAAAAATACATATTTTCGTGTCTTTGTTTGGCCTGGTACCAAATGTCCCATGTTGGTGTTTGGAGACAATTACCTTGCATGGTAGGTCTGAAGGTCTGCTGCACTTAGTCTAGTTCATGAAGCTTAATAGAGAATTAATGAAAAAAAAAAGTCAATCTCCATCCCAGCAGGAATCAACTTTCCTTGAAGGTGACCCTCATCACAGCCATGGTTATGTTATTTATTGTGTTTTGTATTTTTAGGGGGAGTTCAATTACAGGCCACATCGGTTTAGAGGAGGGCCTATTCACAGACTGTGAAATAGCCGGGAAGCTCATTGCCATGAGTGGCAGGCATTGCCCTTCTGAAGTGGGAGAGTGAGAAGAATAAACTTGTGTTGGGGTTCGGGGATCCAGTCCTGTGCTGGTACAGTATCAGGAATGAAGTTTTGGGTGCAATTTATGGGATGGTGGGAACACTGCATGCGCGCATGTGTATATAAAGTGTGTAACTGCGCTGATAACAATGTCACGCCACTGCTTCGAGGTGGTAATTATCAGAGGCAAATCCTTATCCCCTTAATTCGGAGCTCGCAAATTGTCAACAAAGGAGCGGCGTTTTCCTGAGTTTTTGGGTGACAAAACTTCCACGGTACGGATGGAGAGGAAACTTTGGATCCCTCTCAGGCACACGCGCACGCGCACCCACATGGTACTCAATTATTAATGCAGGTGTGGATCACTTCTGCCTAGAGTGGGAGAGTTTACACATTGTTTAAAAAGTGATCTTTCGTGCTGTTTACCCAATTTCCTCTTCAAACTTTCATCTCCTACAAAGCCAATCTGCTCCCCACGTTACCTTTGAACCTGCCCCGTGAGGTAACACACACACACACACACACACACACACACACACACACACACACACACACACACACACACACACACACACACACACACACACTGATGGCTAATGACTGACCAGGCTGACGGGCATGTCTGCTTTCCAGTCACACAGGAGGTAGTCAGTCAACACACACACACACACACACACACACACACACACGGCATTTAATATACTGTCTGGTCTGTTCAAGACTGGTCCAGCGTGACTCAGTTGAGTGTGTTCACCTCCGTTTGAACGGCCTGATATTGTTTCATCAGTAGGATCCTCTTACTGCGGACAACAAAGAGGCCAGCATTGCCTCCTTACACACACACACACACACACACACACACACACACACCGGGGAACAGACTTTGGGTTGGTAGCCCGAGAGCAGTAGTCACATTTTGCGCAGTCGTTCATCTGGGAAGCTGACTTACAGACACAGTAACCTTTCTTCTCCATGGTGATAATTAATTGCTCTTTCTTTTTTTTTCTTTTTCGAATAAACAATTCTCATTTTTTTTTTTTCCATCCGATGCAAATTAGCTGCCAAGACCCAGAAGCTCTCCCACCTCTTGATGTTCAGCTCTGCAGGTAGGAAATGAGTCAACTATTTATGTGTGTTAATTATTTGGATTCTTACATCAATCGATGTATTTTTCTACGATAGTTTGGTCATGCTGACATCATTTTGAAGCAGTCATGTACCAGTGCCTATTGCGGACACTTTGCCCTTGCTTTT
Organism: Hippocampus comes; assembly: GCF_001891065.2. NCBI lineage: Eukaryota > Metazoa > Chordata > Actinopteri > Syngnathiformes > Syngnathidae > Hippocampus > Hippocampus comes. Next base: position 2,661,919 of record NW_017806236.1, read on the forward strand.
GATCTACATTTCTTCGTGGCTGCTTTAAGGGCCTCTCAAGGCCATAATGTTTGACTATCTTGACATTTTACCTGCACTAGTATCTCGGGGCCACAAATAAAAAAAAAAATATGTGCTCCATATTGCACTAGCTATACATGATGCATAGTTGCACAGCGAGACAGAGGGGGATAAAAGCCTGGATTTCATGTCAAAAGCCTGCCACATTCAAGTTGCTCCTGAAGGAGGCAGCTGAATGTCAAAGTAGCACATTTAGAGGCTCATCATTCTTCTGTCCCCCAACAGCGCCCTTCACCATATTTTTGTGGTATACCTTTTGAAATATATGCAAAGAAGTGAATGTGTATTTTTATTTTCAATTCAAAAGGTTTCGATGGAGCAATTTCTCAGGTGGCGAAGGATAGGAATTTTGTTAGTTCAGAGATATTGAACCAATCTTGTCTCTATGCCAAAGCAAATGGATGGAGAGTCACTGTTTGAAGTGGACGGGTTCAGATTCTGGTAAAGCAGAGAGAAAAGAAAGCGTGCTTGAAAATGGAACCTATATTATTAACTCAGCCATGAAGCTTTGCAAGCACAGAATGTCTTCCAAACAAGCTGTGAATTGCACCGGCAATACTTGATGTTATCGTTGTTTTTCAGATAGTCAGACAAAACAAAAAAAAATCCAGATTTTTCCATTTTAAAAAAGAAAATACAGTGCAATGACTTTTTCTTTTGGCCACTTTATATGAGATGAGATGACAACCAGACAATACCAAACAGTAAAAACAAACAAACAAAAAAAAAACAATTCTTTGTTTATGTCTGATCAAAAGGAGCATTGTAAATATTTCCACACGTAATTGTCATGTCATGGGAAACTGCTATCCTGGCAGGAATGATGAAAGCTAGAATCTCACCTTTTACTGTTCCCAGTCTCAATGTGTAAAGTTATAGTGCCGGTTGAGCTTATAAACTCAAATATTTCATTTTCTCTGCACCAAAAGGAGTGGAACTGGACAATTTCCTCAGGCACGCTGGTATCTTGTGAGCTACTATTTAGCTTTTATTAATTCCACTTTGTCACAAATGAGTGATGATGTCATACGCAACAAGTGCTTTTTTTGGTTGTGAACTTTTCCTATATGGCATCACGGCAGACACTCTTTAAAGCTTAACTATATCAATTTTATGCCAAAAGAAACAATACGCTGGCTATTACATCTCTTGCAAAGCTTTAATCGCATTAAAGAAGGGGGAATGTTTCCATGATGTAGAAACATCTTGAGTACTTGTATTATTATATCATGTGATGACATACTGTGTGCCATGACGATGACATAATTGATATACAGCATCGTTTATTTGTTTTGTTTTTCCAGTCCCTAATCCACTGACTATTGATAAAGAATGAGATCAATCAGCAGTATCACTAATGGAATCAAAATCGCCAAAGCCACCCCTATTAGCGAGTCATGAATTATTTCTCATTTTCTCCCATGGCTCCTTTAATTGGAATGGAACGTTGCTCAAACCTATATTCGCTCTGCTACTTAATTCTATTTTCTGAGTGGTAGGCCAAGCCTTTGTCTTTGTTTGTGTCCACATACTGGACAAGTGAGTGGCACCTGAATGTGTTACGGTCGCTCTTAACAACCTCAACATGCTCTGCGTTCTCGCCTCTTCTTCCATCACCGTCCCCCTCAGGGCCGCCTCCTCCCGGCCCGCTCCGGCTCCTCCATCTGTTTCAATTAAGCGGAGTGCGGGGTGGAGCCAAGAGGTCGATAGCACGTGCACGGCGACACAGGTGTGCCTCCAGTGTGAAAAACAAGGAGTCGCCGTGTTTTGTCCCTCAGTTGGGGCTGCGCCGTTGGATCTGGACGAGTAAGACAAGGCAGCTGCCACGAGTGTTTGCGAGATAGCAAAGGTAATTCGGGGCCCACCGTGACAGGCAGTCGGCAACAATCTGCATACGAAACACTCGGATCCTTTATCTGCTGCCTCGCTCACTTACTGTATCTGCGCTCGCCTCCGTCGGCTTTGTCTTGTTCACGCTGGACTTTCAGTCTTTTCATTGCATTGTTGTATGAGAGTGTTTTTCAGCTAGTCTGCTCATTGGATTAGTGGTGAATGCATTGCCCAGAGCCGTATTCTGGTGTTACAGTATTGCCAATTAGGAGGTGAACTGGTAAGAGCATTTGAAAAGCCGCTGTTTTGCTTTTGCGCAGACCTATGCATCATGTGTTACATTGTTACCGGATTAAAGCGACACCGCAAAAAGTCTCACAACGAACTAGCTTGCACAGCGGCGTAAGAATAAGTCGAAAGAATGAAATAATATTCAGAATTATGTCAGATTTATTTGCCGTTTTTTCGGACAGTTGGACACTCAAAGCAGTCACAATGGATACAAGGTTCATACAAATACGTATTCACACTCCGGTGGCGGTAAGCTACGTACGCCGCCACAGCTGCCCAGGGGGATGCTGACGGCAGCGTGGCTGCCAGTGCGCGCCTAAGGCCCCGCCGATCGCTACCAAGCATTCACCCCCAGCCCTACATCAGTGTGAGTGGCACCGGAGGCAAAGTAGGGGAAATGTCTCGCCCAAGGACACGACGACACATGACTGAGATAGAGCGGGAATTGAACAGTGGACCCTCTGGTAACTGGACGACCCGCTCTTCCTCTTGAATCACGGCCGCTTGTTTTAGTTTTATGGCCTCCAAGTGTTTTATGTACACATTTTATACTGTCTTAGCCAGGTTTGAAAAAGACAAAACAATTAAGACAAATTCAATTCCGCCTCCACAGGATCGGAACCCCTTTGTAAACTCAAGATCTGCTAGCCTGGACACTCCTTAAAATTTGATTGTTGCCACTGAGAATGAAATAAAAGGTCAATGACTTTGTTTTTATTCCAACAATATTCATGTTAATGGCGAAATTCCGGTTTCTGAAACATTGAGGATAACCCATTTACATGCGTTGGAAGACAATTACTGCCGTATAAATGCTAATTGTGATTCATTGCAATATCCCCATCGAAACCCCAACACGCGGACAAGGTCTCGTCATTTCTGCTTCTTACTTTCTACCGTCAATAAAAGACATTACATTCATGTCTTTCATCACCCTAATGAGGTAGCCGTTTTTGTCTTTGTTCCAAAAGTCTGGTGAGGTGCTGCGTATGACGTTTTCCAAATTTGTATACCTCCGCTTGTGTATTTCCGGTGGGTACTCGTTCCTTTACTGAAAAGATCCAGATTCCTTGCAGATGGAACATGCGCAGAACAAATTGCAACTCTCACCTCAACTTTATAGGGCGCTTTAAAAACAACCATCACTGCTTCCAAAGTGCTGTGCATGGAGTAAAAATTTGACAAAGACAGCTAAATCAATAAATTAATGACATGAGAACATTCAACACCATAAAACAGTAAAACATGCTGTGTAAAAAGCCATAGAGTAAAAAAAAAAGTGTTCATAGATGGCCGCACACAGTTGTTGAAGAGGCTACTCCTGAACCCATTTGAATGGGTGTGAACAAAATCAGCAGAGCCAATCGAGGCACAGCAATTTCTCGGACTGATTAAAGTCTTCAGTTTTACCGGTTTGGATATTGTAAACAAGTTGCCTGTGCAGCATTAGCGGTAGCTCTAAATTGAGGTTATGGCATGTGGAGACAATCTTTCATTCATAGAATTTTTCAGCTAATAGATTCTCGCAATTATTTCTTGAACGGACATTTAATATCGTTTTAAACTCCAGTTTGACATTAGTCACAATGGTTTTGTCGCTCATAGTTATTCTCAGCAGTTGGGTGCATGACTAAGTCTCCCTTTATGTTGTGAGGTGTTATTGTGTCTCCAGGCAATCTTTCTTTTTTTCAATTCAAGACAACCAACTCTGATTGCGTTGCAGTAACTATAATCGAAGAATTCCAAAAACCTCAGCCAGCTCTGTATTTTCAAGCGGAGCATAAATATTCATTGAAATATCTCTTCTTGCTACAGATGTCTTTGCCGGTGTTTTGCTAGAGGAGAAACATGCAGTTTAACCAAATCGAGACTATCCCTCACTTGTTAGCGCCTTCCTTCGCGGCGGGAACAAGATTTTGCAAATAATCAAACACCCAAATGGAATCACGTAAGAGTGATGGGCTTAACTTTTTGCCCTCATCAGCCAAAACAAATGATTCTGTCGCATTCCAAGGAAGTCAATTTGAACACGAGCCATCCGCTGCTGCCGGCGCTTACTGCAAGCAGTCATGGAGGTGATGAACAATGCTACCAAAAGGGCTCGTTTTGACCAGCCGCTCAAACAAAAACAGCTGACCTCTTCATTTGTAATCCGACCTCATCTCAGCTGCTTCACTTGCACGCCAAGTGCTTCGGAAAGGAATGACGCAAGCGCATGGGCAGAAGCCCTTTTGACATAGGGTGCAGTCCTAATGACGTTCCCTCAAGCGCAGAGGAGATATGAAATAAGGAACACTAATGACTTTTACTTCTCTGGCCGCTCGCAAGCCTGCAGACAGTTTGTTAAATATCACAGTGGAGGCAACTGGAGGAGAACACCGCACAGAATATCTGGCAATTAAAGGCAAGACTGCACTTTTCATGGTGATATCCAAACCTGTAAATGCGAAATATTCACCAGTGTGCCCGGTAACCCCAGGACCGATCGTACAACTCATAGTTGTTTAAATGGCGTACACACATACGGATGTTCAACATCGCTAATGACATACTCCACGTTGCAAAACTTTTAAATGGCATCTTTTTAAAAGATGCCCCATACAATTGGAGTATCGGAACACAACGGACACGCATTTGGTCATTCCTGAATCTCAAAACAACTTCCAAGACAGACCAAAGCACCTCAAAGGGCTTCAGGACTCAAAGCAGAGAAAGGTAAATATGGAATATGAAGACATTGTCCAAGAACAGACCCAAGCTCCAGAAAGAAGAAACAGTCTTTAGTCTTAGATCAGCTCCCTTGGCAAATTGAAGCAGTTCTTTGTGCTTACAAAGAGACGGTGGTGCTTCACTATATTATATATGTGCTGATCATAGAACTGTTGTTTGATCAATTTGTACTTAATTTTCAGAATCAAATGAAGGCACATAGTGTCTGAAGATACCACGCATCCATCCATTATCTGATCCGATTATCCTCACAAGGGTTGCGGTCGTATTTGAACCTATCGTAGCTCTCTGCACGCACCCTGACCTGCTTGCCAGTCAATCGTAGGGCACAATCGTAGGGCACACATAGGCGAACAACCACTCACCGTCACAATCTCACCGAGGGACAATTTAGAACATGCAATCAACCTACCATGCTTTTGAAATGTGGGAGGAAACCGCAGTACCCGGAGAAAACCCCCCCACACAGGCACTGAGAGAACATGCAAACTCCACACAGGAAGGGCGAGATTTTTTTTTTTTTTTTTTTTTTTTTTTTTTTTTTTTTTTTTTTTTTTTTTGAGGCATGCTCAAGCAAATTCCAATGTACTGGTAATGCATCTGCGTAGAAAATAAGTCATAACCTGCTCATTTCTCAATCAATTTTTATAACGCTGAATCTCTTGTTCATGCCAACGTGTGTGCTTTCAATCTAGAAATTGCATGTGGGAATTTTTGGTTTTTGTGACATCCATGATAATGGAACGTGGCAGGTTAAGCTTCTCGTTTCTCAGAATGCATTACGTGGCACAATATATTTAATCAATAAAGTTAGAAGGACGTTAATCCTTTGTACGTAAAATAGTGACATCCAGGTCATATCCAACAAAGCATTGACATAAATCTTACAAATATACATACACTGACAGAATTTGTATCTTAATGGGCATTCGTCAGACATGTTTGCCTTTTATTTCCTGATGGTAAAACCGTGGCAAGATACCAGTCTCGGCCGCCGTCACGAGTATTGAATTAAGGCCGGATATCAGCCTTATACCTGATATTGGTACTGTCCCATCACTAATTCTTTGTGATCAAAAACCCTAAACTGCCCATTACTTGTTAGGAGGAAGCCTCCAATTTCCAGTTTTTATGTTGAGCTACATTTACAATTTTATAGCTTTTTACGTTTTAATTGTAAATGCTGCGTACATTCATATGGCGTCGACATTTTGGGGTACATAATAATAGTGTGTGCTGTACGATGCGCCTCTCTTTTGCAAGTTCCGTATCTCCCAAACTAATATCGGTCACCGTTAATTGCAGAAGTTGGGAAACTTAGCTATGCGAGAATGTCTTCCTCTGAGAGTCCCTCCATGATTAAGGAGATTACCTCGCCTCGGCATGGGATTGCACAACAAAGACACGATATGTGAAGACAAAATATTACGTGCATGTTGTGCAACTATGTCATTAAGCTTTTCCTTGCTCTGAGCGTGATGTTATTCTCCGTGCTGTCACGACAAACTGTATAGAGTTGACAACAACAGCCTTGGCGTATTGCCACCTAGCCCCTTCTATAAATTGAAGAGGACGGCGGTAGGAGAGAGAAGTGGCAGTAAAACAGACCAAAATGCTAATTTATTTTACTTGTAAGGAAGCTTTCTCTAAACTGTATTTCACTCTTGTTATTTTCTGTTTTTAACATATAACATAGAATAATTAAATCAGAAGTCATGGAACGTAGTGACAAGCAAATATAAATATGATTTTTCAAAGCAGGGGTTAGTTGGGAAAAAATGCTTGTAATATCAATAAAAAGAGAAGAAAAATATCATTTTTTTGGACAGATTTTCTGCCAAAATGAAAGGGGAAAAAATTCAATTTTGCAAGATACATGAAGTGGATACGTTTGAGTCTCCTTCGTGGTGAGACAGATCGAGCCTTGAGTTTGTCATGTGATGTAAGGTGCCTGAGGATTACCCAGATGAAACCCATAAGACAGGAGAGTGTATGATTGAGTTCTCTTGCTGTGAGGGGCCAGCACTACTGGACTACAGTGTCATTGCCACAGCTGCCTCCGTATAATTACAGTCTTTATGTAATGGGCTTGAGCAATTCTGTAATTCACACCCGCAGTGCTATTTGAACCACTTTTTGGGGACGAGAGTGCAAGCAAAAGTGGTAGTTAAGTCACGAAGGTCACATCACTGGGCTGTCAGCTGTGGTCTGAGGTGGTGAGTGTCTCCGCCCGTCACTTCAGCCCTACCACCGATGCAGCCATCACTGTAATGGCAGTGGTGACTTTGCCTCTGGCTTTGCTTTGCTCCGCTTGGTTGTCATGTTTTTTTCCCCCGCGCTCATTTTTTTGATCTTCATTATTTTTTGTCCTCTTTTGGCAGTTTGTATTATCCTGTGCGATTGACCCCACATTCGCCATCTGTGTTATCCTTTTATGGCCCCTGTGCACAAGGTCGACAGCTGGGATGTCCAGACATATTCTTCTTAGGGCCACACGCAGCAAAATTGAAGGATGCAAGGGCTACTTGGACATTCTTTAACTTTCATCTATTAAACAGATGGAAATCATCAAGCAAATATATATTGTTTGTATGTACAGCGCTGGAGTGAAGAGACCACTGCAAAGTTGTCTGTTAAATTATGTGTATTGCATTGTGCTCTATTTTCATTGACAGTGCACGTATGCTCAGTGTAAAAACTGGTGCATCTTTATTTTTGTGCCGGGGTAAGTCTTGTTTGCAGTGTTTGGGAATTTGGCAAATCACTCTGCGCCACGCTGGCCGTTCCCGTGGACCGAGACTGTTTTCTTTGACACGCCCCCTGGTGCAACTGACAATCTGGTGACTGAAAATAGACCAGACTTTAAACCAGGCAAAACCAGGTCTAAGTTGTGGCACATGTGGTGCAATGGGATTTTGGTGAATTTGATCAAGGAGCATTGAGGCAAAATCTGTGCTCCGCTGATGTATGCGGTGGATGTCATTGTATTTCTTACATTACTATGACACTGGCGTGCAGTGAGTGTTGTGACTTTAATGAGTAGCTTGTATAATTTATGCACCAGACAGGTGGAAGGGCAACACATGCAAATAGCGCAAATCACATGATTTTGATGAAGATGTTCATCTTTACCATCATGCACCTTTGTTTCGACCGTGCTGCAAGAAGTGAATTTTAGTAGGCTGCCACCATTTGCTCTGTCAGTGATTGCCTTTTCTGTCAATAACATTTTTTTCTTTCTTTTTCAAAATGGGACATTAAGCATGGTTGTTTCAGTATGGAATGCATTTACACAGATAAAATCAATGAGACAAAAAAAGCGTAAAATTTCAGTTTTTTATTTTTATTTTATTTTTAAAACAAATTTCTTTACTTTTAGTGATCAATTAAATGAAAATGGACTGTGGGTTAGAAATGACTCACAGACCGGATTTGGTCCAGGATTTATTTGCTGTACATGTTAGAAGTGCTGCAGATGAATGCACATGGCCGAATTCCAATCAATATTTCAAATACACACAGTTTGAACAGGATGTCTTGTATCACTTTTGTTCGATGCATGCCACGTCACATGAAGATCAATAAAACAAGAGGTTTTAATAAAAGCAATGGATTCTTTTGCCATGTAATTACCATGCAGTCACCTCAGCATCTCGTGGTGCCGCACGCTGTGACGTCACAGACAACTGCTATCGAGGGCAACACTTGTGTCGCGATTGCATGCTGTGTTCTCTGTCAAATAACATGCGATCATGCTGTGTGCGGGTGCGTGTGTGTGTGTGTGCGTGTGTCTGCGTGCGTGGAAGGAAATACCACAGATTTTCAATTAGTTGGGCAGCGTTACAACATTGTTTGAACACCCTATTGAAATATTAAGCTTCTTGTCTAGCATGTTTAAATTACAGTGAGTACAAAGCATTATGGTCATAACAGCACAGCCTCATGTCGTATATTTTAAACAATGAACTGGCAAACTGGAGCGCAAATCCTGAGCCATGATACACATTGTAGTCGATCAAGAAATCTCTGCAGGCCAGGAAAACCGTCGACATCAAGTGCGATATAATGCTTGGCTTGTAATATGATTTCCCATAAAATCTACTGACTCCAACTGATATCAAGTGTTCCACAAATGTTAACTTTTATGTCTGCTTATTATCGTCATCAGGAATTCATTAATTCCAAATATCCAGAGTGGTTAAATCTCATGTGGCTCTATTATAATCAGGGTGAGTGGCGCAATGGCAGACGAGGTTGTCAATGCGTGGATGGAGGGCCAACTCTCAGCCGCAACCCGCTGTTTAGATGCAAGAACTCATTAGCATCCGCGTGGTTGGCCTCGCTTGCGGAAGACAACACAGTTGGACATTGATTGAAAATGTGCAATTGACATACCGCTGAGGCGTTGAACAAGTAAACACAACCTTTTGTCTGCACTTTCAAGTAAACGCGATGCCTTTTTTTCCCCAAAATGGCCTCTCGAGTATGTTTAGGACAGGGCTGAGTGAAGCCTGGAACCAGCTGCTCGTGGATCTGGCTGCCTGGCAGACACTGAGCCTGCTGTGTTACCAAATGTGACATTAGGCAGATGTTGATCTAAATATAGAAATACTACAATGGTCCCAGTTTTCACCCATCATGGTCAGGAGCTTAATGAATACCAATTACTGGATTTTCCACACTTTGAGGCACTTCGGAGTATAAGGGGCACCTTCAATGAATGGCCTATTTTAAAACTGTTTTCAGATACAGGACGCACCGCATTATAAGGCGCATAGAATAGAAGCTACAATAGTGGCCGGGGTTGCGTCACGCATCCAATCGATGGAGCTACGCTAAAGGGAATACAACACAGCTTTATTTATTTAGAGCCTTCTCAATCGCTGCAGCTGTAACAAAACACTTGACAGAACATTTAAAATAATACGTCCAAGAAATCAGAATATTGATCCATATATAAGGGGCATCGTATTATGAAGCGGACTGTCGGCTTTTGAAAAAGTTGAATGCTTTTAGTGTGGAAAATACGGCACTTACAAAATGTTAGGCCTACTGGCCTAATGACCTTAAAATGCACACTAACACTTGTGATTGAAATTCATTTTACCTTCTCTAAACTTTTGAATGCACAATTCCAACTGTTCAGTAATTCAGTACTTTTTGCAAAACTTGCTGTTTTCTAACAAAGAGCTTAATTGCAAAGATCAAAACAGGTGTTTGATCCATGAAAATTTCCATGAATATGAAAATGAACAGATTCACACTGTTCTATATTTAATTTGAGAATCTTATAATTACTGTTGCACTTACTACTGGTAGGTTGCACATTTTTATGTTATCATTTTAAATGCATTTACAGTAGATTTGTTTCCCTACTGTATTCGTCGTGAAGTAAACCAGGAGCTTAAAAAAACATGAAATCCATGAACTAGTAAAATAGTCAGTGTACCATACAAACGATTTCAAAGCCGCTATTTGAAGTTAAAACAAAATGAACCGTAATGTACTTAGAGTCCGGCGTCCACAGTCTGTTCTGGAACACAACAGTCGCACATAGCGTGATGGTGGGGTGCAGACGGCCAGGTGCTAATGGACACGCAGCCGTCATGCATAAAGGCACCCCATCATACACCCACGCACACAAACATATTGGCGTGCCACATTGCGCTCTTACAAATTGGAGAAAATGACAATATGGATTGGGTGAGTGCAGTCTGTTTATGAAGCACATGATGTGTGTGATTGCCGTGCAGCTCCAGCCAAATGGCGAGCAAACAATGTGTCATCTTTCATGGTTCCGCCCGTCGAGCCCGTGTTGTGGTAGCAAACTCAACACAGATCACAATTCAGCCGTTGGGCAATATAAAGTGAGGAAACTGAGAATCTCATTACTTCTTTTCTGGCCTTTTGGGTAGATTGTTTTCTTTTCCAAGAGTGAGTCAGGGAAATGCTGTGTGTCTGTGTTGCCATGTAGACGCTAGTGAGTAGAGTGAAGCTTGGTTGCTTCTCAGAGAATCATACCTGTCAACTTGTACGTTTTCCCCGTATTTTATACGTTTTTTTATCATTTCAAATCATGTACGGCGTATTACAACTTTTATACGGGAAAAGAAAAATTGTGAACCGATCTCACAAAGACCATTTTGGCTCAAATCCAGATCGTCTCACCTGCTGGTAGCCAACGACAATGCCGTCGTCGATCGCTACTATTGTCACGGCTAACCAGCAATTAAAGTGATCCTCAATCGTATGTTTTTTTTCATCACTGCGTATGGTAGGCTTGATAAAGCATGATGTGCGCATGCGCGGTAAGCCGTTGAACGTTTTTTTTGTTGCTTTGTAAGGGGAATCGTAATCATTTATAAGGGCAGCTATTAGCCGAGGTTGACAGGTATAGAGAATAATGTGTGTCGAGTGGTACCTTGACTGACCAGCTTGAGAATTTTCCTAGGTATAGAGCCATTGTTTATTATTTATTTGTACGATACTTTTTTTTCACTTTGTGTTGTGCGACCCAAAATTTAAAGTACCAGTAAGGTTCGCATAGGCGCCCGCTAAACGATGGCAGAGGAAACCACAGCAACCACCCAGTATCACATTTCAAATTGGTAGGAATCCAAAGGCACCTTGTTGTTAAAGGGGAACATTATATTTAGAAATGCAGATAATCTGCAGGGGAGCATATACATGGAGGTCTTAGTTGCACTAAACACAAAGTCATCTTGCAGTTAATTGTTTGCTTTCAATTTTGTGTGTTTGTGGATAAAAACTACCGTATCATCATAGTGTTTGTAATTAAAATTTTAATCACTATTTGCAGCAAGCCCTATCACAGTCTCTTCACATACAAATCAACTTGGTCACCAAGCCAGAGACAGAACAAATTTGGGAAAAATAGCATCACTTTTTCATATTTTTGACCGACTGAAACATGTATTCATCGTGCCACTGATTACATCACATCGTCGTCTCAATCATATTGTCGTTTTTGTTCGCCAGGAGTTAAGAGAAACACATTCCAAATGAACCGCACAGGGAGTTTCCACTCTCTTCATTATTGGCAGCAGTGAATGTGTTCTGTCCTCAGCAATGACAACTTCATCAAGATTCAAATCCACAATTCAGAACTCTAACAATTGCAATTTGCCAAGCAATGCTTCAGTCTCACTTCTTTGTGACCAAATTGCCCGCTCGGAGCAGGGGTGATTAGTTTGCCGTGCAATAGCACTTTATGTGCCAGTCTTTGTGTGAAATTGAGAGGGGTCTCGTCATTGCCGAGTCGCCGTGCCCCTTACTCAATTGAAACTATGAAAAAAAAGATTGCCTTTGGGTGGTTTCCCAGACCTCATTACCCAAATGCTTCCGCATTGGGTAAAGGTTACGCATCAAGATTCTGACCAGGATTCTCTGATGGCTGCCGTCAGTGAGTGGCTTCAGCAAGCCAGCATACACAAGTTTCACTTTGACTCTGCAATGTGCTTTCCTCGCAAAACAGATGCTCTGGGGAAACTTTGAGTGCCTGTTTACTGTAGGTCACGGAATCCGTGCCTTTTATTAAGCAGGTCCGTTTTTGCCCTCTGAATATTCCCAATGGCATTAGTTGCTAATAATCATGAAACCTGTTCGTTTTGACTTTGCTATGTCCTTCTCAGAAAGTACTAAGGATATTAAATTTTACAAGTGTTTCCGAATTGTTGGGTCGATTCCGTTCAACGATGTCTTTTTTTGGAAAGAAATTGAAATTTCTCGTATATATGTGCAGATAGAGACAACCACGTTGTGGTTATCTGGAAAATTAAATTACCGGTCAGGAAACTGCACTCTTTTTTGTTGTTGAACATAAACTTTACCAAAGAAGCTTTTTGCATTTGAAGATGAAACAACCCCGACAACCAATAAGAGTCCAGTCATCTTGATTCATGACCCTGTCACCGTTTATTAAAAAGTCAACATTCTTGAGTCACACAAAAGTAGCTTTTTTTTTTTTTGACTGTATGAACATTTCAGTGACACATATCCATTTTAAAAAATGCTCAAGAACAGAGAAATGTTCTCATCAACTCATGGAGCCTCAGTAAAGATAAATCAGACACGACAGATATGCATAAAATCTATTAATGACTTAGAATATTAAATCATCCCTCTATTGCCTCTCCCTGAGTCATGGTTCCTTAATGACCAATTACTCATACGAGCTGTGTTCCTCCAAAGAGGAGTGGCCCATCATCCAAGAGTGAGTATGCAGGTCTAGGCTGACAATCCCACTTTTTACATCAAGTGTCTTGGAGTACCCCAACCTGATGCTCACCATAATACTGGCTCTCCAGGCAATATATTAGGCTTGGCAGCTAGATTGTGTACATAACCACAGTGACATCATGCCAGGGGTGACGATCCCACTTCTGACAACTACTGTCATGGACAAAGCTCAACCCAGATTGAAAGTGTATTTACTAGGTGAAAACAGACAGACGGTACACCGTCCACAGCATCGAGAAGCAAGGCTACCTGGCATGGTAGCCAGATCATGTACACAATCGTAGCAACCGCACGTTCCGACTTTTTCCGGATTGGGTCGGCCCCACATCAGTCACACTTCTGACAAATATTTTTTCTGAGGTTCCCTCAACCTGAATAATGTGTTGAAACACCTGTCCTGTGACAATGACCAAAATCCGTGTCTGACTCTCCAGATATTGAACCACTCTTCAGTTGAATGTCCGTGCTTCATCATTCCTTCAATACTAATTTCTTAGTCGATCGTTGAAGAGTGAGCCATTCAACGGAGCGCGTACGAGGGTCTAGTCCTTCATGCTCACTGTCTGAGCACAATCGTAATCGTTTCTCATTTGAGTTTGACGATTTTTAATTTTTATTAGTGAACTCATTTTAAACTCCCCCCGACTTTGAGGGAAGCATAGGTGAAAACAGGAAACGGCGCAGTTGGGCACGAGTGGGAAAAGAGGAAATGAAGAAAGGACGAGTGTCAAATCTGGTGCAGTGGAAGTGGTCTTGGCAGGAAACTGAAGTTACCATAGCGACGAGCGAAACCTCTGCAGCAAATGAGAAGAAAGAGAAAAGCGGGGTGGAGGGGGGGGGGCGAGAGTATGGACCTTGAGGTTTTGTGTCCCTCTGCGTTCACGTGTTCTGCTGAGGCAAGTGTTCTGCGCAAGTGTATGATGGTGTAAAATCACTTCAAATATTGCGGCTTGGTGCGGTGCTGTAACCTCCTCCCATTCATTACAAACGAGGAATTAAGTTCATCAAAGCACTATTAAGCTCATCAGTGCTTCGCTGATGACAGTTCCTGATTAAAAGGATATGAAGCGGCACAACTTTCATTAACATGTGAGTGCTGGTGTGTTATGTCGATGGTAACTGTAGCTTTGATGCACCGAACTGCCAGAAGAGTTTCCTTTTTATTTATTTATTTTTTAACTCATTCACTCCCAAAGACATTTTTGTGTTTTCACACTCCACACGTTCAACCCCAGATACTTTTTTTTTTTTTTTTTTCTTTTCAAGACTTAGGGTAAAAAAAAAAAAATTAAATAGGGGTCTAGAATTAGCTGGTACTGAATAAGTTAAGCTGTGCGTGAGGATTATGCAATGGATGTGTGTAATTAAACACGGCTGCACAATAAGGCTAAATAGTTAGCATGCACTCGTATATGAATAGACTTTCATGAATTTACTGACCCCCATCAAGCGATTTTTTTTTTAATGGCTCAGTCAAGTTTTGTTTAGCCCTTAATCACAAAAGAATCTCAAGGGCTTCACAACCCCACTGATGACAAATATTAGCGACATCTCCTGTTTTAAACCCCCTCAACCGGTAAATGGAAACTAAGGATAAAGGAAACCAACTTTTTGATTGTATGCTTTTAAAGGACGCAAAAGAATCGGGGGGGTGGGGGGGAAAGCATAGTTATTAAACTGGATTTGAAAGCATCTGTACGTGGGACTGACTTGACTTCTCATAGCAACTTTTGCAATTTGCGTGACGCTCACTGCCACTTCACCGTGTTATATATTATAAGAGACCTCTTTAGCGCAGTTGGCGCACTAGCTAGTTAGCCTTCTGAAGGCGTCAGTCATGAAGTTTCCTCAGCCTGGATTTGAAGCCCGTTTAATGGGTTAAACTAATGTGCCCTGATCAAGATATGAGACAGATATCGGCTCATGCTATTCGGAACAGTAACCAGGTGGTTCACACCATCTTCTGAATCCCTAAGGGTCACCTGTCCAAATGTTCCCTCAAACCGATCACACTTCTGATGCCAATTTCATTTTTACCTGGATTTCGAAACACAAATTCCTTTTCTGCGATATATTAACAGACTGTACTAGTCTGAGTTAATTTTTGAAAACATACTGTAAAAGAGACATTACAAGTATACCCAGCAAGCAGAGGGACAACTAAGAATGAGCTTTATTTTGGTTCACCTTCTGCCATTGTCATTTATCTATAAGTTTAACACAACTTTTAAAATCAGTTCCCAGACAACCGAGCCGGTGAGAAACTTAACAAGCGGGTTTGTCAACAGTTTCTTTACAAGCTTTAATGGAACAAATGGGAATCATTGATCTCAGTCTAGTTATCCACACACATTACTTGTCTAAGTCTTCATTCCCTCCCTTATCGTCTTGTGAAGCAACGTTCCTTGGCAGTCGCCATCACTCTTCGTATCATCTGATATGGTCTGGCACCTGCTTGCATATGGTGGGAATTGTGGTATGTGTGTGTGTGTGTGTGTGTGTGTGTGTGTGTGTGTGTGTGTGTGTGCCAGTCTTTGTACAGTGTCATCTGGGACCGTGGGGAAAAGAGATTAAGAATTTTCCGCCCCGAAATTAAAAAAAAAAAAAAAAAAAAAAAAAGAAAATCACGTCTCTGTCCACTACTCTTTTACAAAGCGTTTGTCACCATCGCAACAAGTCAAACCAAATCCCTTCCGAGGAAACAGACATACACTCACAAATGTGTGAGAGTATGAGAATGGTTTGCAAGTGCAACGAAAGACTCTCGTGCAAACACTGGCTTTATTTCCATGGAGATGTCCCTCAAATTCACTTTTTGCCAGCTGGGTATTCACTGTTCATTCGTACAATTGTTGCAAGACAACAAAGCATCCTGGTCATTTGGAAAAATATCTTAAATTGATGAGGGGGGGAAAAAAGCTTTCATTTTCATCTCCAAGGTTACCAGCAGAATGCTCTCTTCTCGTCTCCTCCCATGAGAGTAAATCAACACTGGTCCTCTCTTTCCCGTAGGCTGAAACAGAACCTCCTCATTCCGACACTGTCCGCTTTTCTTCATGTTGTTTTGCTGCCTGCGCCATCCCAACACAGCCAATACCTTTAGAAACTGTCCATTTACCCCACTTGTCTGGATGAGGTAGAAGTAATATTATAGTGCACCTCAATGGAAACTACCTTGAATCAAGCTTGAAACCTTCCAAAACAACAACAGACACTCATACATAGCAGATGGAGAATATAGGGGACCATGAACAGGAGGTAATTGGCAGCTTCTCTTTCATCAGCAAGCGTTTGTTTTGATGTCAATTAACAAAACAAGGGTTCAGCCGAATGAGGCTAATGAGGACGCGCAGCATTTAACTCCGCTGGTTAAAAGATCCGAACAGAACGTTCAGGTGCCCACAAAAGCACACTCGCATGAGATGAGTGCAATTTTTTTTTTTTTTTAAATCCACATTGTGGATTTGACGTGTTGGAAAAAAAATCAGTGAATGTCAGCATGGGAGCAAAAGGAATGATGCCTTTTTTTCACGCAGAAGAAGAATGTCAGTTTTGGTGACAAGTTCAATAAAAGAGATGATTTTGAGAGAGAAAAAATTGGTGGCCCGGTGGTCCAGTGGTTTGCGCATCGACCTATATATATATATATATATATATATATATATATATATATGGCTCTCACTGAAATACATTTCCAAATATTTTGCTTTTATGGCTCCCTTAGTCAAAAAGGTTCCCGACCCCTGCCTCAAATGATCAGTCAGCTGGAGTCCCCATAACTAATAACAGGTGTAATCAGAGTGATTTGGTTTTTTTTGGCTGATGATGACTGTACTCCATCTTCATTATCATCATTGGTGTAATTCTTTTCCTAATCTACCACATAGTGTCACGTTCTTAAGACATAACCAGCTCAAAAAGGGTTCCGACAACTATCTGTGCTTACGTGTTGCACTTTTCCTTGTTTGTGATGTCCAAGTTATCCTCCATTGGCTTCACTTCCTCCCGTGAGCGGTGATCGCCACCTTTTGCTGCCCGGACAAAAGAGGCATAATTACTTTAAATTATCCCCAGTTAAAATTCTCGTCAGGTAGGACTCTTGAGGGGCTTCTCGCTCTTCTTTATTGGCTTGGGGAGCACTGTTGTCATTTCCATGTTGCCCTTTAAACAGAGATGATAGGTTAAGCGCAAAGGATAATGGCCTTTACATCTGTAGGGAACAACAGCAAATGGAGCGGATGGAGAAGTGGGGAAGGTGGATCTTGTGAATATACAGTGGAACCTCTAAAGTTGTCCGCAGTTTGTTTCTCGAAAGATTCATACCGTAATCGAACAACATCAAAGGCATATGAATGTAACTGTTGTGCTGTATATTTTCAAAAAAAGCTAAATGAGCATCAGAACAGTTTGATCAATAAGTTAGCAGGTTGGGGACCTTTTTTTTTTTTTTTTTTTTGTGATGGCAACTAGTCACTGATTTTTCATTGAGGGTTTTTTTTTCTACACGCAAAATCTTTAATGGCAGACCAGAGACTGAAGCGCGCCAGGTTTAATTGCAGGTGTTCCAGTTTGAAATCGCAGTGGTTTGTTTTTCAACTCTGTTAGAGTGCTGTTCCTGTGTTCTGCATGGCTGAACCCTGAGCCCCACCGTTCCATTTATCTAGTCTGCTGCTGCACAGTAAACACACACAAGCACACGCACACGCACTCGCACACACACAAAAACAAAGTTGTCCAATTTATTAACACTACCAGCTGATTCAACGACCAAAACTGGTTGCTATTGGAAACTCTGCAGTGTATATGAGACACAAAGGAACCGGAATATTTCATCGGATATTATCTGAGAGGTGTAATTAGTTGGAAAATTACATATTGTGTTTTTTAAAACACCGGTAATTCATTCTATTAAACTAATAAGTAGGTTGAAATGATAGCAATATTGAGGTTTCAAAGCAGCACTATTTGCCAATAACAATTCACTGTGAAATTAAGGTGGAGTTGGACGCAATCCTCTTTTGTGACACTGTTTTGACTTTCAAGTTGCTCTGAAGGCAAAACAAAATGCAAAAGCTTATGACTTAATTAAATGTGTAATGACTCGGGTAATGCAGCCGCATTAGTGAGTTCAAATGCAACCCATTGGGGCATTCGTTAGCTTGTCACAAAATAATTCGCATTCGTTTGACTTTTTGGATCACCTGTCACTCTTTAAATTCTGAGCTATTTGGCCATCATGTTCCTTCCTGTAGTCTGCGTGGCTTTCCGGGCATTGTTTAGTTTGTAGCATCGCTTTGCCCTGACTGTTGGTCTTACAAGCAAAAATGTCTTCACTTCTCTCTCTGTGCCTCTTTTTTCCTTAATCACCTGCCGACGGGCACTAAAGCTTGTGGCCATTTGGAACACAAGCTTTGGGGACAAAGGAGCTGCTCACTATAGAGAGTGCTGCATGAAAGCAGCCAAGTCTGTTTAAAAAAAAAGGGAAAAAAAAGAAAAAAGATTGGGACAGCTTATGTTTAAAGCGCGTGGGAGAGATAAAACTATATACACAAGGTTTTTCATCTTGTCTGTTTATAACGTGGAGTTTCAGCTATCGCGGGTGAATCTGGAACATATTTCCGGCGAGATACGAGGATTTACTGTAGGATTAAGTGAATTAATTTGTCCCTGGCCAAAGTGTCACCGTCATAAACCTTAATTAACTCTACAGGGGGTCCTCGGTTCATGACACTGAAACAACGGCAGTAGAGAAGAAGGCTTAAATTATCATTCAAGTCATTTCCCGTGTTTTCTCAATTGCTCTCTCATGGTCGAATGGAGTCTCATCAGAGTTTTTGCCACCTGGAAGTACAGTTGACATCACGGCTCAAAACGTTCACCGATAAGAACATCAACGGTCACAGTTTTTCCTATTGTGACGAGTTGGTAGGTGTGAGATGGTCCGTCGCCAAGAATGCGAAGATGAGCCGCCAAAAGTAGTTTAGTGATTGTCCAGTAAGTCAGCCTCATTATCCGGTGTGCGGTGGGCCTTAGACACCTCAATGACTTCAAAGCTGCCACTAAATAAATATGAAGTGAGGTGACATCATGGTGGTTTGAACATTGACATTCTCCCCAAAAGTTCAGGTCAATCGATGATTCACGGCTTTAGTTGCAGAACGGGCCGTTTGTGTGCTCTCTCACTGGGTGTCATTTATCAACTTGTGTGTTCAACTCAGCACTGCACACGCATTCCAGCCTGGCAGTTTGGAACAATTGATGATGGATTAACAGAGGAGGACACTGGGGTTTGTCTAAAGCCAGCAGATGTGATTGTATTACGCGTGCCACTCTGTCCAAATCTCCTGTTCTTTTCTTAGAACATTCATCTTACATTGAAAAAAAACAAAACAAAACAAAACAAAATAATCATGTCAAAGCCGAAAGGTAAGCAGAGTCGCATTGAGTTTTGTTGACTCTTGTATTTGTGTTTGCCGATGTGACCTCCACAAAGCCGCTAAATTGACAACCGTATCAAGTATAGAGCGGTGTTTCCCAACCTTTGGTGCGCCAAGGCACACATTTCACATCGGAAATAAAAAAAAAAAATGTCACAAATACGGATATACAGGTTAATTATGCACCTTCAAGTGGAACTACTCTTCCACTTGTTCTGCCCATTACGATGCGTGGTTGGCACAGAACATGTGTCAAACTCAAGGCGGTTAGTTCTGGCCCACCACATCATTTTATGTGGCCCGCCTATTTGTTGCAAGTGCGTTGAATCGAACCGAATCATTCCACTTTAAAATATACCCAAATACATATTGAGTCATCTTTGTTTGCCAGTGTGTGTGAAATTATATGCATCCACTTCATGTTTCTTGCTGAAATACCAAAATTGCTAACTGTCTTCACTTTTAAAAATGTTGAGATATTGCAAGCAGAACAGCAAAACTGTTTTTATTGGCCTCTGATTTCAAAACTAGTTATTCACCAATTTGTCATGGAGCCTCCACGTCATATGAGACGTTCTACATGAATTTGGGTTCATAGTTCTAATGGCCCTCCGTACGAAACCATAGCTATGATGTGGCCCGTGACAACAATGAATTTGACACCCCCGGCATAGATGAATATATCTGTATTTTTTTTTAGAAAATAATAGGGGTGGAAAAAAAAAAAAATATATATATATATATATTTTTTGTTAATTTTTTTTATTTGTTGCAAGTGCGTTGAATCGAACCGAATCATTCCACTTTAAAATATACCCAAATACATATTGAGTCATCTTTGTTTGCCAGTGTGTGTGCAGGTAGTAAATGTTTTATTTTGTTAGGTTTCGTTCAAGGTGGCAAATAGTCGCAAAGATGTTCGCCACCAATTTTAACGGTCGCAGTTTTTATCATCGTCCCTGATGAACATCTACTCGCCAAACCCTCGTCGCTCAGTCAAACGGGCTTTAAGCGCTCGTTTTTCTCCCATTTACTCTTGTCTGATTTTGATGAAAATAAATGTAATTTGCCTCATTTGTCATAGCCAATTAATTTAACGCACAGGGTCTACTTGTCTGTTTCCATTATCACACTTTTTTTTTTTATCTTGCTCTCCGAATGACTAGAGAAGATGATGTACAGAAGCAAACCTTTGCCCTACACGTTAGAGCCGCGTACTGGTCATGTTAAACAATTTCTTTGCGTGGAGGAATTCTGAGGAACCTCAAAGTGAATTTCCCCTGAGGTTCTACTCTTCTGAATTTGACCTCTATCATGAGTGTTACATGTCCTTGGCTGCTTGGATAATGGCTATAATGACCAAAATCTCTGACTATTTTTTTACCTTTTGAGATTTTCCAGCAAGTACCTCGCTTTCACGTTATTTACTATGCTCAGAGAAGACCTCCTGATGTTTTTTTTTTTCCGTTCTACCCTGTGGTCAGTGTGTCTTGTTATCTTTCGCTTGTTTCTACTGAGCCCGCATAAAATGATCAATGTCCTTACTCAATCGCTGCAAGTGCAGTCACTCTGTCCGTATACAGGCACTGGTCGCTCGATAACAATTATCCCACTTCATTTATATGCAATGCCGGAATCACTCTGGCACGATTTTGTCGGTTCAGTGCAGATGTCCTTGCATTAGTGAGACTGTATGATTAAAAAGTTGAGGGAAAGGGCAACTCATTAAGAACACTTAATTACATATACAGTAATCTACTCACCTTTGTTCAAATGATTTTTTTGATCCATAAAAATGACACCAAGACATATACAAATAAAGGAAAACAGACACATATTTTTCGAGGTAGGAAGTAAAAAGAAACAATAGCGATAATTTGGTTGCAGAAGTGTGCACACCCTCATAGCTTGTGGATACGGCTGTCTTCGGAATTAACCAACGACTTAATTCGCAGAACACGGCAGAAGGCAGGGGCCTCTTAAGACACTCAACAAGAACAAGGGCAGGATAGGTAAAGGAAGTCCAAGGACAGAACACAACACATCCACAAACAGCGGCAGACACATGTCGCTAAAACTAAATAGCCAGGAAGCAATTTGGATCAAGTAACCTTGAGCTTAAATAAGAGTCCAAACAAGACTGCGAGTTCTGGCCTTTCTAAAGGGGCTTTTCCAAAGCATGTTGGGAAAGAGTCCAGCAGAAGTCTTGAGAGATGGCGACAGTGGGGACGAATTGAATCCGAGGGGGAGCGTCTGCCAAGCCGACACAGAGGGTGACATCAATCTTCATCTGTTTGTGTTAGTGCTTCCTTTGGCCTGAATGCACGTGAGCGTCGCTTTGCCACATCACACAGCCACTGATGAGGCAAATGCTGCCAAGATGGCAACCAAACACACACGTCTCTATAAAAGCACTCAGTGCTCAGCAGATAATCATCCAGTCCGAGTTAACCCCTTGGCGAATATTGGATACTCTAAGAACTTCGATCATTTTCATTGAGAGTGAATCCCCACTTTGCCGTGGTTCATCGTTTGCGCCCCCGCTATAAACCTTTTCACTATGATGATGACACGTACTTCCGGGTGTCAAAAGATCAAACAATCCCTGACAGCACCCACTGGCGACTGATCAATAGTCAATCACTCCAGTGTTGTGTGATTAGCGAGGCCTTTTTGGTCTAGGGCACAACAATGTTTGCATTTTAATAGTTAAAATAAGCATGTAAACTGATTTAGTCAAGCTCATCAAATTTCAATCTTTGTCTGCTGGAATGACTAATTATTCATTTCAAGTTTAAGTCCCTTCGTGCAACTGTGATTTTTAAAATTAGTTTGCTAACATTGGTTGCTAGCTTAACGTTCAATGCTTAATGCCATTGCTTTTGTGATTACAAAGCATTGTAAATATAAGTAAAAATGTTCTCTGCATGACTGTTATTTTGATTGAAAGACACACATACTATTAAATTGTGAAACAATGTCTAAGATTTGGAATTATGGGGCTTCAGTGTATTATCGTATTGTGCTGTACCATGCCGCATGAGCAGCAGTAACGTGCGACTGTTATTTCGATCGAAAGACACACATACTATTAAATTGTTAACTCAAACAATGTCTAAGATTTAGAATTATGGGGCTTCAGTGTATTATCGCATTGTGCTGTACCATGCCGCATGAGCAGCAGTAACGTTGACTGTAACATAATTAACAGCAAGAAGAAAAGACAGAGAAGGGACCAAGTCGAAGTAAGCCTCATCGAGTCCCGAATGGCCCCACTCAAGGTCACTCGTGCTCATTGTGCTGCTCGAGTGACGCTCGTTTCGGGTTTGTGTATATTAACATCATTACAGTTGTTATCCCACTTTGTTGTTTCAATGTCATGGACACTCAAAAGAAATGTATTCACACCCATAAACACACGCTCACACATGCGCTACCGTAACACTAGCGCCAGTGTATGCCGGCTTTAGCACTTTAGCAAGAGCCATGATTTTCGATTTCTGAAGTGTCAGAGTTAATCTTTCAGAAAGACAGGCCTTGAAAGTAAAGTAAGCTCTTCCATCTTTTTTTTTTTTCTTCATTCTCCTGGAAACACTTGGCACTCATTTTCCTCTCCAGCACTCATCTTGATACAGTCCAGTGCACAAACTTTTTTTTTTTGCACCCTGGTACATAACTAACTGAAAAGCAGATTATTCAGCACTCAACCATCATATTTCAAATACAACACAAAAAGATGAAGGAGTGTACACATCACTATGATCCGGACCAAATTTGTCATGATTATTGATTATTGATGTATTGCAATATTACTGAAATAAAACAAAAAATGCAGACATGTTCTGAAAACATTTCATCAGTTCTCCAAATTAGAAGCATGGCGTGCTTGCTTCAAGCTGTTTATTTGTCACTCTCAGTTCAAGTTTGCTGTAAAACTGCCTCATAAAATAAAAGAGAAGTACACTTTCTACTTTGTATATTTAAATATCTAATTTCAATTAACCAAGTCTGTCATCTTAATGCTTACATATAAGGTGAAATGCCAATGACAATTTAACCGAATTTAGCATAGATGTTACGGTGATTATAAACCATCAAACACAAACGGAGCAGCAACACATCTAAACAGAGAAAAACAACTCCTCACAGGCGTATATTCTCTCTGCTCTACGATAAAATAAGACAATCGCCTTAAAATCCACCATACAGTTGATGTGCAAACGATGAACCTTGATCTAAAAGGGAAACACTTCTGCTGTATATCTGTTAATAATTAAAGCCACAAGCACATTTATGGTGTTAGACAAATTTTGGGTGTTGTTTGATAACATTTGGCTCGTTGTTGGTGTTCCCTACACAAACAGTCAATTTTATTTCATCAATATACTGTATAAACAACATTGTGACAGCTGTGACTAACTCCATATGTAATGATATAATAATGAGCTTTAGCGACATCAATGTAATTAAGCTAGACACTATTATAACGGTGTCAAAATGATAGCCAGATGTCAGAGGGCTGCTGAACATATTGCCGCATCCTGTCAGAAGGCATCGGAGCTAATTAGGATACCAATAATGCATTCCACATCATTACTTTTCTCTCAGCGCCGGTACACATGTACGACAATTTCTCACGTCTTTACGCCAGTGTCGAGGTTTTAGGTCCTAGGCCATTTAGTTTTCGGACGCCAGCAGCTGTGAGAGCGAATCTCACGAGCCTC
Source organism: Hippocampus comes (assembly GCF_001891065.2). Lineage (NCBI taxonomy): Eukaryota > Metazoa > Chordata > Actinopteri > Syngnathiformes > Syngnathidae > Hippocampus > Hippocampus comes. The sequence continues at coordinate 2,686,250 of NW_017806236.1, forward strand.
GTCTGACACTTTGTTGGATTTTATTTGCCCTTGTAAACTGACAGGTGGATGTCGTTTTGCCGCCCAAGTGACCCAGAATTTCCTAAAATGTGATTTTGAACACCAATGTGAGGAGGATATAACTCAGACACTTCAGAGCTCCCCCAATGGTGTAGCTTAGTTTTCAACCCAAATCAAAATTGTAATATGAAATGCCATTCATCCATTCTTACAGGTATGTGTTTTTAACAAATAAACTGTATGTAAATATACCACTTTCCCATGACTCATTCCAATTTGGTCATTGTGTGGTCGCATCACTAAAAACTAAAAAAACAAAACGGAGTGAAGCCAAATCTTATTAGATTTGAGGTTTATCTTTGTGACTTTCATTACAAGCCACTCTACCATCCGCATGCCTTTTTAAAATGTATTTTTATTTATTGTTGTTATTTTAGGAACATGTCTCAATCGTGAATATTTATGTCACTGAACATGTCAGTGCCATCCGAACCTGCCATGCATGTTTTTGGAATGTGGGAGGAAATCGGAGTACCCGGAGAAAACCCACACAGGCACAGCGCGAACATGCAAACTCCACACAGGGAGGCCGGACCTGGAACCGAACCCTGCACCTCCGCACTGTGAGGTCGATGCGCTAACCACTGGCCCACCGGGCCGCGCTGCACAACTGACAATGATGTGAAATTGAACAAGTAGTTTTCAGAAATTCTGATCGGAGAAATGTATCTATGCAACTGAGAAAAGCTGTAGTCATTTAAAACCAGAGCGAGCCTCACGTTCTGCTTTGGCTTGTTGTGAAATATTACGGGGAAAATGCTAAGAGGACATTAGCACACTTTGGTAAGGGTCATTCTGGAACTGAGATGGAGACTCAAGTCATTGTGACTTTGAGTCGAGTCAACTCGAGTCACTGCTTCTGTGACTTGATGACAAAAATGATTTGAAACATGACTTGCGGTTGGGAGATAAAGACTGAGGATTTGATTTTAATTGAAACATGATTACTTGAAAGACTGTTGTTGTTCATTTTCTTTGGGTTAAAGAGAAAACATTTACCAAGATAGATATGTAGATAGCACTACTTATAGTCAAAACTGGCCTGTCTAACACAAGCCCCTCCCATGACTTTAACTTTGTTGACACTGATATTGCATAAAAGGCACCAAAACACTACTTTTTTTTCAATAGATATTGTTTTAACACAATTTTGTGGCACTTTTTGGGGCATTTCAGAAAGGGCATATATAATGGGTGTGTTTGTCATCAAATAACAGAGAATGGGAATATCAGCGAAGAGGTGAATTTGTAAGCAATTAACCGTGAATTGGTGGCGGAATACTGGATTCATTTTAACATACTTATGATTATGAATTAGATGGCTAACAGAGTAAAGTAAACGTTGGTATTGTTGCAAAATGGTTACGTACATGCCAGTCTGTGTCCTCACATTTTTCACAATCAAATCATGTTTGAGCTGCTTTCAATGTGAATGTCGTAAGAAGAGTTTGAATTCATATTTAGATGTATCAGGTTTTGTTTTTTTTCAGATACAGGTAATGATGCATCATTTCGCCAATAATTGCAAGTCACATGATAGCGAGGGTTCACTGTATACAGTATGGCATTGGTTTCCTTTAGTGCTTGCTAGCTCTCCCAGTGGACTCCGGCTCACATTTGCCATTCTCTGTGTGCAGCCCTTGTTATCGTATTCCTATGGAGACAATTAGCATTTGACATGCACACACAGACACGCACACACAGACCAAAGCGTGCGCCGGTATGCTAGATCAAGTGGCACGCTCAACCGTTACTACCTCTTCATTTTACTCGCGTCTCTCCCAAACCTGGGATACAAAATGGACACTCTTAGCTAATTTTTGGAGTAAGCAATGTTAGACAAAAGCTAAGAAGTGTGTTGAGTTTGTGATTTGCTCATTTGTATGGACGCAGGATGCTTCTTGATATCTGTGATATCTGTCAGTGCCAACATGATGGACGCGAGCGCGGCCAGGCTGCGGAAGCTTTCCCGGGAAAATCAACTGCAGTGTCCTGTAAGGATGCCGTGCTCCCGACAGTCATCAGTCAACATTACCTCAAATAAGATGGATAGTTAGATCAGCTGTCCGGCGGTGTTCTCCCTCAAAGCTAGATTAAATGTCGTATTTGCTGCTTTTACCCTCCTGTTATGGTGCAGGTCAGATGTCATGAATTTCATCCGATCTCAGAAGCTAACTAGCGTCAGCCCTGATTGGTTCTTGGCTGAGGGACCGACTGGGAATTCCACATACCATCTACTTACCTAACATCTGGGTGGCTACGCCGTTGCAACTCAGTGCCAGGCTGCAGCCCAGATAAATGGCGAGAGTCGAAGTCAGGAAGGGAATATGTCAATAACAAATTCAGAGGCAAAACCACGAATGGGTTCCTATTGGCATCGTGACACGTTAGTCATTGATGTTAGCATGGGGGTTTATCGCCTCCTTGTGGAGACATTATACAGGGTCATCAAGTATTTTGCTAATAAGCGAAATGAGGTTATCAATATCAAGGAAGTATAACAGCTTTGTTTTTGAAGACCCTTGTATTTGGCTAACTAAGGTTTGCTCATTGCTGGTCGAAATTGACAAAAAGTGTCATGGCCGGCGCCGCATGTGTATGGTTTTGATTTGCCGAGTGAGACACAAGCCAACCAGCGATGGAAGTCTTGTTATTGTTTGACAATTGCAAGTTGTGATGTTTTCTACTTTTTTAATTCAAATAGATTGCTATTCCCCTTACATCAAAGTCAGTGTAAGTTTTTATTCCTTAAAAAAATGTCGGTGGTAGTTTTGTAAATCTCCTGAGTAACATGAAACAAAACGTTCATTTACATGCTCAATCCATGAAACTCTGATATAAAAAGGATATTTTATGCAACATCACATGCACTCCTCAAATATTTTGGAGAAGTTTGTACCACCGAAGATGGCAGAAGTTGAGTACCATTCAAGCTAGGATTGCCACTGTGCAGTGTTAACGCAAGGCTGGTCAAGTTGGGGGCAGTGGCAAGTTGCCACGTGTTGTTGGCCACATCCACGCTGAGGTTCAAAAGTTCATGCTTGGCGGTGTTGATCTCCCATTATAATATCAGCCAAGCACGTTCGGCAAAAGTCCGCATTATGTTGATATCTCGACAATACAATCAATCGACGCCTCAATGTGATCCAGTCAGCTAATAACATTATTAGCATGTCTATTTATAGTCTTGTGGCGTGTGTCAGCATTGAGGCCAGCTGGTCGGCCTGTGATCCTATTACGTCTTTACCTCTTGCGGTAAGAGAGGCGTTAACCTTCTCAGAGGCTGCGCTCTGAAATGACTGATGGACACCTTCGCTTCTTCTGCTCGGTAACGGCTTGCTCCTCCATTCAGGCAGAATCACTGTTACACGGTACGTGTCGCGATTGTTGCCATGCGTGTCACAGTTACGAGTTATACGGTCGACAATGTCTGCAAAAGTGGCGCGCTTCACTTGGGATTTAAGACTTGCCGGTATTGTGTTTGTGGTCAACCAGGATTTGTGTCTACCACACAAAATATAATGGTGCTTTCCAAATTGAAAATAAATGCACACTTTCTTCAGAATACAGATGTTCTGCTCTCAACGGGCAAGACCTTTTAACTCTTATCAAGTCCATTCCCATGAATGCCAAGTCAAAGTAAAGTTGAGTTTTGCTTCAGTTATAGCCAACGAGTCTTAAAATTGGTGACTTCAGTCTGACTGGTGCCAAGTCATGTGACTCAAGTCCCCATCTCTGACCGGGCCTCGTGGTTTACATTTCACCTTCAATGAAAAAGTTAGAATTAAGTTGAAGTTTATTAAATTTCTGCTGTTGTGTCCCCGTATGTGAATCTCTGGTGGGAATGGTAAATGTGAATACCTGATAGATAACCAGGCTTGGATGACTGAGAATTTTTATTATTTATTTTTGATTGACTTCAGGTTATGATGGGGATTGGAGTTTTTGTCATTTTCAGCTGTACCTTTTGAAACAAATCACAGGAAATTACTTTCTGCTTTTGCCCGATGCTGTTAATTTCCAAACAGAACATCCCAAACAAATAAATAGAATAATACAAGCCTCTCTTTGTGATCTCCACACTCATGCCAAATAAGCAAGTGAGGTTCCTGGCGTCATTGACTGTAGCCCACACAGTAACTCCTCAAGTGAACTTGATTGCCAGCTGCGCTCTTCTCCATCCGAGCATGAATGAACAGGAACTGCTCCGTTTTACGGCGGCACTGAAAGGCAAAACGTGCATTTACTGTCATGCTTAAAATCCCATATAAAGATGCCGTTCGCTAGTTAAAGCATGACAGGTGCAGACGGTCGGGGGCCTTCACTGAGCAAATGTTCTATGTGTGTGATGAGGCACTTCACCTGAGGAAGCGCCACTTAGCTCCTCATAAGGCAGATAAAACCTGCAAATCAGGTGCTATGGGTAATTGATACGGGAGTCGATCGCTAAGATCTTTGATATTGACATGTGATGTGTTCACTCGAGGCACACTTTGACTTTAAGTGATGACCAAAAATATACCGTATTGCGATGTGTTGGCTTTGTAGTCGTCACTGGACAGTTTTGCATATTCTACCAATGGTAACAATATTTACCAGGCCTGGAAGCGGTGCTGTGACACTACCGCTGGAAGTCACAAAAACACAGGCAAGCAAAGATCTTAACATTAATGGCGGAGAATGAAAAACATTTTCAGGCTCTAAGTATCAAAGAATCAAATGAAAAACAGCAGCAAGCATGCTTTCTTCTTTCAGGCCACGTATTCTAGTTCTTTGCATGGCCTCGTACCACTTTGGTTCCACTATGCTGCAACAAATTACATTTCCCTCCTCGCCGTCGTCATATTTCTTCACCTTGCTGTGATTGTATTCCTCATTTGGTGGCGTCACAAAAATCAAAAACAAAATACAAAGTTGAACAAAGGCCCAAAGAGCCCTCTCTACCCGCAACTCCTCCCTCAAAAAAATCAAAGCACAATTGCGATCTCATTCTTTGAACGTCACTCATGAGCCTTTTTTTTCCCCCTTGCATTTTGACTGTATTAGCCTGCAGGTGGTTTGCGGTCTTAATTAAATTTAAACACAATGAACTCAGACATTAGTCACATTAATGTTAAAAAATGGATATTGGAAGTAATTAGGAAACTACGCACTCAGGCCTGCAGTGTAAAGACACAAGTTGGCCATGTGTCTCAAGATGTTAAATTCAGGCTTGCATGGGCTGAGCAAACAGAACGTTCATTTTCACTGTAGACTGAAAACATTTGCGTTTGACATCAAAAGCTTAGTCTGAGACAAGAGATCAACCGTTACATTCTACTTTTAGTTACGCGTGTGGCTACAGTTGCTCTAAGTTTTGGAGGAAGTGTGAGTTCAAGATCAATAACAGAGTAGACATTTCCCATAAGATTAATTAAAAAAAAACATAAAAAAAAATACTGCTTGTCTCCGTTATATTGGAAAAAATATGGCCAGTTTTCAGACAATTGATGATTAATTTTTCTGGGGTGGGCGGTATTTTCTATTTTCACTTGTTCTTCTGCTTGATAAAACATTGACATTGATTTCCAAGTTCTAAAAACAAACCTCACAAACAAATTACATTACATAAGACGTGTTTGGCTTAGGTGGCTAAATGTGCAAAAAGATATTAGATTTCAACACGGACATGACTAAAGTAGCTGTGGGGGAGAGGGACTAGTAATTGTTGGCTTGGAGTTTTGACATTACAGAGGGAGAAATGAGTGGTGATGCCTGGCTGACTTATTACTAATGACTCTGTACAAAGCACCGATGGGAACCACTGTGTGTACTGGTTCGGCTTGACTTTGCGTTCATTTCCTATTGGTGTGTGATAGGACCATGTTTTCACAGGGGAAGCGCTTTGTGTCTGGCTGCAACCAGCTTGAAATGGCAACTTCCCACCATTATAGCACCTCGGCTGATTGGGTTCAGGGTGTGTATTGTGTACAAAGTGTGTTATTAGGCCCAAGGACCAGTCGTTGATCAGGCACTCTTGAAATCATCGTGTTTATTCTTATTCCAACAAATGAATCACCCTTTTCAGAGCTTCAACATGCCTGGAAAAAATATAAATAAATGAAAAATCGACAGTTTTTGCAAATGTATCCTGGTGAAAATATATTTATTTTAGTGATACCCAATACAATTCCCCTCTCCCTGGGAAAAAAAAAGTCCCCCGACACTTGTTTGACGAATCAATACGAAATTGGGTGGATGTGTCTTTCATCACAGGACACAAGAAAAAGTCTTGACTTGTGTATTGAACTTCTCTCGTGAAGGATACGATGGTGGCAGCAGGTTGTTATTCTCTGTGTATCTCCCTGTGTAAGTTGCATGCACTTAAGAAGTGGATTTTCTCCAACTAAACTCAACTCAACTGTATTTATAGAGCACTTTAAAACAACCACCGCTGTGTACAACGTGCTGTACATAGAGCATATATCATATATACAACAATAAACAATAAAATAATACATTAATAACAAAGACAGCAGAAAGCACAAAAACAGGAACATTAAAAATCAAGTCTGAGTCATGCTGAGTCAAAAGCCAAAGAATAGAAATGAGTTTTGAGACGAGTTTTAAAGATGGTCAGGCTTGCCTAATGTGCATCAGGAGGTCGTTCCAAAGAGAGGGACCAGCAACGGAAACGGCTCAATCCCTTCTGAGCCTCCACTTAGTTCTGGTACTTCGAACAGTGTCTGGTCCGCAGACCTGAGGCACCGTGCAGGTATGTAGGGGCAGAGGAGCTCAGAGAGGTAAGGTGGAGCGAGGCCATTTTAAGATTTGAAAACAATAGAATAGAATCTTAAAAAGAACTCTAAAATGTACAGGGATCCAGTGAAGGGATGCCAGAGTCGGAGTTATGTGCTCCCTCTTACGAGTACCTGTCAAGAGGTGTGAGCAGCAGCATTCTGGACCAACTGGAGACGATTAATGGAGGATTGGCTGACTCCAAAGTAAAGTGGATTCCAGTAATCCAGTCGGGATGTGACAAAGGCATGAATTACTGTTTCAAAGTGCTCATGAGAAAGGAGAGGATTTACTTTAGCCAGCTGCCTAAAATGAAAGTACTCCGACTTCCACCTGTAATGGCAAATTTTCACAATTATGTATTTTATGTTCATGAAGACTTTAAATTGTCCATATGTGTAGATGGTTGTTTTGTCTATATGTGCCCTGTGATTGGCTGGTGATCAGTCCAGGGTGTACTTAGCCTCATGTCCAACATCAGCTGCGATAAGATCCAGTTTGCCCGTGACCTCAGTAAGGACAAGCGCTATGGAAGTATGGAAGATGCAATGGCCATTATTCCAAATGGGTTGTGTAAGCAGATGGGAGGTAGTGGAGAGATGACGGAGGCTTGTGCGTAATGGCTCTGGCCGCTGGTCAAGAAAATGACAATGCTTTGGATTGAAACTGGGAAAGCAGACAGGCTCTATTATCCGCCGCAACGCGACACTTTGGTGTCGTCGGGCAACACGCCAGCTAATTTAGCACACGAGCAACTGTTCAAGAATGATGAGCTCATTTCATAGGATTCAAATATCTGAAAAGTGTGAAATGTGTTCACGGTGAATCGACGAAAGTCCTCGATCACCACGATACCTCTTTGCCGTCACGTTTGCTGTCTTTGCTCACAATGCACCCGGCAGCCACGCTGTGTGAATTTGACTTTGATGCTAATATACAAGGCTTGTTTTTAGGGCAGGTCAGTCCAATGTTTATTGTCCATTTTTCGCGAGAATGTTGGCCTCATTCCGTCACCCCGAAGATGCTAACACGTGTATGCAGTAAACATCTGGCTCAGTGGCTGCTTCGACTCCATTGAGAGGTCAGTGCTTTTATTCAGGCTTCATTTCAAGCTGTCTGCCTATAAGAATGGGTTGCTCTTTGCTTTCTCTCTCTCTCATTACATAGTCACTTTTATCTGCTCGTCCACTTTTTCCCATAGACCTTTGTAGCATTTATTTCTCTTGAGAGGGTAATCAGATTTTCCTCTGCTGGCTCTTCGGCTGAAGTAGGGCAATTTGAAATGCAATGCGTGTACATACTCAGACATTCACTTGGGCTTGCATACAAATGCATACACAAAGGCACCTTATACATCCCCTCTGGACCATGTTTTTTTTTTGGTCATTATTGTAGCTGTAAAGCAGTGGTCACATATTCCTATTCTCCAGAGGTTGTTGAGCTGACTTTCAAATACACAGGTGCATTTTAATGACTGTGTGATTTGCAACATCACTGACATATTAAATCAGTGGTTGTAAAATGTAAACACAGGGTAACACCTCAGAAAATACTTTCTCCAAGTACCACATTAAAATATAGTAGTGGAGTAGACCCAAGTATTCTTGAGACAGAGGTTTTATTTCTCAAAGCATTTTTAAAGTTACCCGAATCCAATATAACATTTAACACAAACTATAGTCAAATAATGATCCAATTAAAATTTACTCCACATTAAAGTTAAATAAAGCTGCTTGAATAGAAATTCAAATACAAAACGTTCAAAAATGTAATGCAAATGTACTGAGCAGCACAGTGTTCGACTGGTTAGCATGTCCGCCTCACGGAGCAGAGGTCACAGGTTTGATTCTGGCTCCGGCCTTCCTGTGTGGAGTTTACATGTTCTCCCTCTTCCTGCATGGGTTTTCTCCGGGTGCTCTGGTTTCCTCCCACAAAACATGCATGGAAGGTTAATGGAACACTTTAAAGTGTCCGTAGGTGTGATTGGAAGCGTGAATGGCTGTTCGTGTATGTGTGCCCCGCGATTGGCTGGCAGCCAGTTCAGTACACTGCCTACTGCCCGAAGACGGTTGGGATAGGCTGCGGCAACCCTCGTGAGCATAAATGGATTAGAAAATGGATGGACTGTACTGGAAAGTTAACTACAGCAGAGCAGTAGCAGTACTTAGACAGTAGTTCATGTGCCATGAGAAGGAGCCCCGCTTACCTCTTGTGGTACTAGTTGCATACTTTGAGAGTCATTCGAACAAAAATGACTAAAATGCAGTCAGTTACATAAACATGGTGGCATCAACACAATTCTGATCTTTTTGGCTCTCAACACCACACTAGATTTGAAATGAAAGATGTGCTTTCACTGCAGACATTTTTTGAGGGTATTTACATCCAAATCGGGTGAACGATGTTGGAGTTGATGGGCACTTATGGCTGTCAGTAGAACTGGTTCACTTGTATTTATTCATGATGTGATTGTTGACTGAAGCCGCAGGATGAATTCTGAAGTGTTTTGGGTAATCTGGTTATCTGCTAGGAATCAACTTCACAAGTCAGTGGACGGCTTTTCACCGTGCAGATGGACAATGACCCGAAACATAAAGTGAAAACAACCAAATAGTTTTTTAAAGCAACAAAATGGAATGTTAGCTAATGGCCAAATCAAATCACTTGACCGGAATCGGAATCTGATTGAGCTTGCCTTTGACTGCAGACAAAACTGAAGGGAAAATCCTACAGGCCACAATAAGCAGGAACTGAAGACGGTTGCCGTAGAGCCCTGGCAGCACATCACCGGGGATAAAATGCAGCATCTGGTGATGTAGATGTCGTCTGTGCGATCCAGACTTCAGGCTGTAATTGACTGCAAAGGATTTCAACCAAGTATTAGAGAGTGAAAATTTGGCTTATGATTGTGAATTTGACCGTTTCCTTTTCATGCTTCAAAAAGTCAGAGGCATACATACAAACTGTTTTCATTCCTACACTGTTCATCTGATTTGAATGTAAATACCTTAAAATTAAAGATGAAAGTCTACAGTTAAAGTAGATTGTTTCATTTTAAATCAATTGTGTTGATGTTGATGGCCAAAACGATGAGAATTGTGACCATGTCCCAATATTTTGGGAGCTGACTGTATACAGCTAAAAAATTCAAATGGTGGTTATGGATTTACTAGTTTTTGCGTCATACTCCTAATTGAGAATTCAAATAAGCCTCATTTGGAAGCAGGTATCCAGTTTTTTTTCATCTACGACATCTAATGTGGGCATTGCATGTCATCAAAGTCTTTCCATTCAGTTGCAGCATGTGGGAAAAAAAAAGCCCCTCACACTAGCTCCTGGGATGACACGATATTGGGTGTGTGTGCATCGTTATCATAGCAGGCACATGAAAAAAGCTGAATGAGCCATGCTTAATATTATAGTCGGCAATTCTGTTTTGAAACCGTCAATTCCTACCAGGGAATGTTCCCAAATGAGCCCCAATTTGTGTATCCTCGATATTAGATTGCAACGCTTTTTGCCAATAACATCTAATGTAGGCAGAACATTGTGTCGAAATTTGATGATCATTTTGAGAGTTCTCCATGAAAAAGATGGGGGCGCCAAGTCCTGCTCTTCACCGCTCCCTGCGTTAACGCAGGCATCGTAATTGGGAGGCCTTATCTTTCAACTGAGGTGGTTACATTTGCAGAGAACGGATCAAAACAACGGATGGACGGCAATAAGACACGGTGGCAGTAGCAGTCGCAGATGCGTAATCAAGAAGTACATTTCTAACGGCTTTGTGTCCCTGTGTAACTATATTTCTGCTCCATTGGTGCAAATGGCGTTTCGTTCATAATGTCAGCGCCCATGAAATGTGACGGTGTACCCCACTCCAGCGCCTCTCGTAGGCGCCCTCCTCTCATCTTGTCATGCGGCCTCTTAGTCCACGTCACCGTTGTCTCTCCGAGGCATATTTGATAATCAAGTTATTTTTGAGGGGGAATATTTTCCCAAACATGATAAAGCATCAACTACTTTGGGTTGTATGCCAGTACGACCATAGTGGCGGAAGAGGCAGTACATCAACTCTGTTGTGTGTGTGCGTGTGTGTGTGTTTCTGCGTGTGTGTGTGTGTGCGTGTGTGTGTGTGTGTGTGTGTGTGTGTGTGTGTGTGTG
>NW_017806236.1:2697394-2699911 GCF_001891065.2 Hippocampus comes
AGGTGAATATGTGTATCCAGCAGCTACTGTATTGACAAGTATCCTAATTATTTTGTGTGTGTGTGTGTGTGTGTGTGTGTGTGTGTGTGTTGGGGGTTGAGAGAGCGAGATAGAGAGCGTGTGTGAAATCTGCAGTTATTGACAAATGCGTGAATGCTGCAGCCTGTGTATCGGTGCTTATCTTATCATTGCACACGCTGTGGTATAAAAATGATTTGCTGACAGGATAGGCTGCATCGGCAAAAGTATTCGGATACCTACCGGTTAGAAAAACACGGCAACCACCAAAATGCATAAACGAGCCCACATAATGTACTTTAAATGAATGAGAAGACAATGTAATAGTGAATTGCGCTTGGACTCAAATACAGCGATGCCTTGAGATACGAGTGACCCGACTTGGGAATTTTTTCAAGATACATGACAGATTAAGCAACACAATCAACAGTTCTTCTGATATACACAGATTTTAGGTGATGAACTGACATAAACGCGAACAGAAACATAATACTTATGTACTTTGTAATATGGATTTTTTTCAAATTTCCTTCAGGCTTCTGCACAACAGGTTGGTTACTGTTTTACAGTGTTTGTGGATGCCAACACGTTTAAAAAAAAAAAAGAAGAAGAAGAAGGGTAAATGTTAACCATCACTGTAACTTCCAGTCAACCTCCTTCTTATTTCACATTTACTTCAGTACAGGGGTGGAATCAGTATTTTTACTGCTTGACTAGACTATTTTTTTTACACCGTACTTCTACTTAAGTACAGCGTGACTGCTCCCTCTGCTCATGACAAATGCTGACCAAGTGGCATCATTGTCTTGAACATTATTGTATTTCTGTTCACACAAATGGACAAATGAAGGCTCTGTTTCATAGTGCAGCCCACTAGTTGACACAGAATGACAAGTTTTTTGCCCTCGTTGACCCCCCCCCCCCCCCCTCTCCATTTTTGATTTGCTGCTTTGCTCTCCGTCCTACTGCCAGCCGCTGCCGCACTGTAATTACTGCACTTCACAGCGAGTTACGATGCATCGACTGCGTGGTGAAAAGGGGAAGTGAGTGCATCTAAATGAGATAAGAAGACAAAAATGACACAGGAAAAATTTTGTGGATTCACTTTTGGGTGCAAGGGTCCAGATTTAGTGGCGGCCCAGTGGAGCAGTGGTTAGCGCGTCAACCTCACAGTGCAGAGGTGGCTGGCAACCGGTTCAGGGTGTCCCCCGCCTATTGCCCGAAGACGGCTGGGATAGGCTCCTGCACCCCCCGCGACCATTGTGGACCCTCGTGAGGTTAAGCGGATTGGAAAATGAATGAAGGAATGAATACAATTTTTGAATCATTGTTTTTAAAGTGGGTAGCCCGGTGGTCGAGTGGTTAGCGGGGCGATGGAATCCTCACTAGGGTTGTGGGTCAGCGACAGCATAACGCAGGTGATTTTGGGGCGAGATGCCCCCGAGCTGTAGTTTGTACACCCCTCATTAAAACATATTCTCACAAGTCACAAATTGATATAAGTATGGATCTTACTAAATATACACACACTGACGTCTCTGAAGGTAGATGGTGTCGTGAGTGCCTGTCATTTACACCAGCCACATCTGGGCTTTCCACAAGCACGCTGCTGCAAACGGCGGAAAAACAATTATCGCTGGAGTTTCAGAATAGAAACACTGAAAACACCCTGGCCTTTTCAGGTGTTACCAGCTGTGTTTTATTTATTTAAATTTTTTATTTTATTTTTTTAAACCGGCACTCGCTTGCGGTGACTGTCTCTAATTAGCAGCCATTCAGACACAACTAACGTTGCCCGAATGGCACTTGAGCACATTTCCTCACGTTCCAATGCAGTCTCCTATTGATGTCAGTCCAAGGAGAGTTTGTGCGGGAGAGGCCTCCTCTGGAAATGTCGTCTCACTTCATTCAGTTATTTCACTGTAATATGGTGTACTGTGAACGGATTGTGGAGGATATGTTCCAAGTTTGAATCTAAAGCACTTTTTAAACACATTGTTTAACATATTTGAATAAATGGCCAGCGGAAAATATAGACACAGAGACATTGACTCACATTAACAACTTAAGCTGTAATATTTTCAAGAGTCGTTTCTCTTCATTTCCTAGCCTTTCACTTGGCTGCTCCGCTTCCATTATGTGCACGTGGATGTTGTATGTTTTTTTTTTTTATCCAATCGGATTTCAGTCTTCTTGTGTTGCCATGTCGATCTATTCTGCCCGGGGCTTTCAGAATCAGTCGTGTTAGCCCCTGTAACTTGAACTACATGAGCAACAGGACAGTTTCTTGAACCAATCAGACTTCAATTTATTCCTCACAGGGCCAGATAGCTGTGGCTCCATGATATCGGCATTTTTCTGTCTTCTGATTGGCTGCTCAGAGCAAGCCGAGCAAATGAAGGCTCTGTTTCATAGTGCAGCCCACTAGTTGACACAGAATGACAAGTTTTTTGCCCTCGTTGACCCCCACCCACCCCCCTTCCACCTTTTGACTTCTTC
>NW_017806236.1:2700341-2715341 GCF_001891065.2 Hippocampus comes
TGCCCGAAGACGGCTGGGATAGGCTCCTGCACCCCCCGCGACCATTGTGAGGATTAAGCGGAACAGAAAATGGATGGATGGATGGGTCCAGATTTATCAGGTTTTTGTGTCAATGCAATTTTTCATTAAGTCTTCAACTATTTCGTTCATCCGTCCCTCCATTTTCAATGCCTTTTATCCTCACTAGGGTTGTGGGTCAGCGACAGCATAACGCAGGTGATTTTGGGGCGAGATGCCCCCGAGCTGTAGTTTGTACACCCCTCATTAAAACATATTCTCACAAGTCACAAATTGATATAAGTATGGATCTTACTAAATATACACACACTGACGTCTCTGAAGGTAGATGGTGTCGTGAGTGCCTGTCATTTACACCAGCCACATCTGGGCTTTCCACAAGCACGCTGCTGCAAACGGCGGAAACAATTATCCCGCTGGAGTTTCAGAATAGAAACACTGAAAACACCCTGGCCTTTTCAGGTGTTACCAGCTGTTGCTTATTTATTTAAATTTTTTATTTTATTTTTTTAAACCGGCACTCGCTTGCGGTGACTGTCTCTAATTAGCAGCCATTCAGACACAACTAACGTTGCCCGAATGGCACTTGAGCACATTTCCTCACGTTCCAATGCAGTCTCCTATTGATGTCAGTCCAAGGAGAGTTTGTGCGGGAGAGGCCTCCTCTGGAAATGTCGTCTCACTTCATTCAGTTATTTCACTGTAATATGGTGTACTGTGAACGGATTGTGGAGGATATGTTCCAAGTTTGAATCTAAAGCACTTTTTAAACACATTGTTTAACATATTTGAATAAATGGCCAGCGGAAAATATAGACACAGAGACATTGACTCACATTAACAACTTAAGCTGTAATATTTTCAAGAGTCGTTTCTCTTCATTTCCTAGCCTTTCACTTGGCTGCTCCGCTTCCATTATGTGCACGTGGATGTTGTATGTTTTTTTTTTTTATCCAATCGGATTTCAGTCTTCTTGTGTTGCCATGTCGATCTATTCTGCCCGGGGCTTTCAGAATCAGTCGTGTTAGCCCCTGTAACTTGAACTACATGAGCAACAGGACAGTTTCTTGAACCAATCAGACTTCAATTTATTCCTCACAGGGCCAGATAGCTGTGGCTCCATGATATCGGCATTTTTCTGTCTTCTGATTGGCTGCTCAGAGCAAGCCGAGATCAACTGTCAAAACACGTCTTTAGTAATCTGCACAGAATAATTAATTTAAATCATCAGCACCTCTGTGGAATATGATGCTTATTTCATTATTGTCATGTTCTTACATATTGATTCTGAACTGCTCCACATGATCTGTGTGGCACATTCGTATACTTTTATATTGCATTTTCTTATGGTATCGATGGTTTCTGTGCCTGTGATATAAAGAGTATGTATACATTAAGTCCAGTACATCCCCAATGAAGGCCCAAGTACTAAATGCACGGCCTGAATTGATAAAACTCTGTTGTACTCCAAGGACCCCTGCATTGTGTTCTCCTTGCAAAAATGACCGATCAATAGTCCTAAAATGCCAGGAGTAGATGACTTAGCAGAAGCTTATGTCACCATTTAAGCGGGATCAAAGGAGCCGATCTTGATGCGATAATGACAAGCCTACCTTCTTCCACTTGGTTTGCTACGCTAATTAGGGGACAAAAGTCCTTTTATTGTTACCGTTCCTCTCATTCGTGCGGCAATCCCCCACGCTGCAAACGGCAGTAATTATTTTCTTCAATTTTTCATGGATGCAAACATGAAGATGGAACGCCGGGTGCTGTTTTGAGGCAGCAACAGAGCAAGCATTGTAAAATATTTACACACCGGGAAATTTGCAGATCATAGCACCAAAACTTGTAATTGGAGGCAGATGGAATGACTAGAAGTCAGAAATCCTCCTCTGTTACCAGTTTGGTGTCCACCGGGGTCTGGTGTGTTCTTGTTCTCATCGTGATTGATAAGCCTCATCTTCATGCATAATTTGATCAAAGATTTCATGATGATTTATCTTTTTATCTAATTAATTTGCCATCACTTCTGTGGCTCTGAGAGCCCTCCGGGGGATTCGTCAGGAGATTGTGTGGGGCCTTCTTGTTGAATCATCTTCTATTATCTGATAGATGAGGAAGACCACTTATGGAGTCAGAGCGAGACGTGATAACAAAGACCAATTAAGACCAGTACTGCTCAAGGCGAAATGAGGGCTGCTGCAGCCAAGTGGAGACTGTGGACTATAAAAATAGAACGTCCATAGATAAGGCACATGAAGTGAGTTGTGTTTGTCTACATTTTGAGCCACACATCCTCAAAAGTTACAATGACTTGTGGAAATATTACTTTTCAAGGATTTATTTAATATCCTTGTTGTTGAGTTTGATCATCATGTACTGTACTCATTTGTAAAGCAATTTGGCACATGAGTGGAACAACTTTGTTTTACTCGTCACTTGCCCAGATTCGATAACATGACTGGAAATCGGGACACATCACGTAATTTTCAGATGATCACGATCAATTAAAAAAGTTCTTC
This sequence comes from Hippocampus comes, assembly GCF_001891065.2. Taxonomy (NCBI): domain Eukaryota; kingdom Metazoa; phylum Chordata; class Actinopteri; order Syngnathiformes; family Syngnathidae; genus Hippocampus; species Hippocampus comes. Next base: position 2,702,882 of record NW_017806236.1, read on the forward strand.
GGATCACGAAGGTAAAAGTTTGCTGTGCTCTGTGTCAGCATAGCAAAATATGTAATCATCGCCTCCATGGCGGCGAAAAAGCTCCACATCTGTAAGTATCGTTATAACAAAGGAAGGACAAGTAGTAGTAACAGGAGGAAGGTGGACAAGCTTTGGTAAATGCTGAGCTGTGGACGTGCAGTTGCAAAACATCAAATTAAGTGCTTGGGTGATGCAGTACACTTAGCCCATAGGTTTGGCTGAAACCGCATTATAGCGGAGGGTAGGTTTACGCGATCTAACTTGTTTATTTACTGTACAGTCAATTCTATTCACGGGGGATTAGGGCTGGCCCGGTCCACGAATAGCCAACACTTGCAAATAATTGACGGCCATTGAAATGCAGTTGGGAAAAAAATAACAATTAAACCCTACAATTCCTCCCCAAAATGCAGACAAGCATTCAATATGTAGAAAATGGGTGGGAGAATCCCAACAACCCTTCCAAATAAAACCAAATTATTAAAAAAAATATTGGAAAACATTTGAAAAAACAAAGTCCAACTGTATATGCTGAGAAACCTTGGATTATTAATGATGGCAGTACAGAACATCCCTGGAGTCTTAAGATTTTGTTTGCTGTCATGTTTATTTTGCAGATCCAATCAATGATGTCATTATTCGATAAACAAATGATGACATAACAACCGATCTCTGATTCATAAAATGTAAAACATATATTAAAAAAGATGACAACAGTGATTTATTCAATTAATTGATTTATACAATGATTGTGAGGGACTGATGCATGCTGTCGTCATATTTATGAATAAAATTCGATGACGTCCACCACACACGTCCGCGGAGTTCAGAATATGTCTGCCTACACCTGGATCAAATACACCAAAATGGCAGATGGTGACCTGTGCCACAACTTAGACCTGCTTTCATTTAGTCTTACATCAAGTCTACCTTCTGTCACCAAATTGTCAGGTGTGCCAGGGGCATGGAATTGAAGACACCCTTGGTCCGCTGGAAACATGGTACACTCGACTTGCCAAGGCACGAAAATGAAGTTGCGCCAATTTTTGCACTGAGCATGCATGAGCCTGTCGATGAAAATAGAGCCCAGTGTGTGGCCGACGCGTGGTGACCAACACAATACACCACACACAAAACACAAAATATCTCTACTAACCAAATTGGATTTGTCGTACATTTTCAACAGGATTGTCGACTGACCATTTCTCATGCAGACCAGGGAGGAAAAAACCCTCATAGCCGGCCCTACACCACAAGAAAATCGCTCAGAATAATCTTTCACAGACATCCAAGAGTGAGGTTGATCTGAAGAGAGAAAAAAATGCTGAAATTCAGCCCGATATTCGTATGTCTGAACCCCACTTTAATTGGCTGGCAGGTTTATTAATGTCTCTCATGAGAAACCCATTGATTATTAATAGTAATTCTGCATCAAAGAGACAGCTGCCAAGCAGTAGATCAATAGCTCGTACATTCACATCTTTTGCTGCACACACGGCAGGAATGTAATTACAATTTAATCATGAAGCTCTCATGTCTCTCGATCACAGTTGTAGATGTGTTTGACCCTTTTGTTTTGCTTGCCATTTGCCCTGGTAGCTTCACACATGCTGTTTGTGTGTGTGTGTGTGTGTGTGTGTGTGTGTGTGTGTGTGTGTGTGTGTGTGTGTGTGTGTGTGTGTGTGTGTGTGAGACAGAGAGCCGCATGCTGTGTCAGGGCATGATGAGCATCCGAAAATGTGGCTTTGGGACAGTGCTTCAGTGACTGTAGAGTATTGATTTCAAAAGCTTTTAGCGCGTGGCTAATTTTCCATATGCGGCGTGTGCATGTGGCCCAGTGATTGCGAAAGGGAAAGTTAAGGTTTACGGGGGGCATGTGTGTGTGTGGGTGTGTGTATGTGTGTGTTTTACAAACAAAGCGGAGGCTTTTCAGGCCTCATTGCAATGTCTTACAGCTGGATGAGGTTTTTTTATTTTTTGGACGCACACCTCTGGAGCCATTGAGATATATTCCAGCCACGAGAGGCTGTAAGCACGTGTTTTGCTCAATCATTAGAAAGTTGTGAGACAAACTGGCGTTGATTTTTCAGCATGGTGTCCTTTCCTGCATTGAGTGGACACGTCGACAGCGTCTTCTAGCAGAGACAATAGCTTGATTTTTCATGATTTTTTTTTTTTTAATACGTATTATATCGTATTTTTTTCATTTGGCAGGGACTTGAATAAAGTATTAAATCAGACCATTGCTGTGAAGTGATGCCATTTAAAATCTTGATGAGTTGGGCGTGCAGTTTATCGGTGACATTCATAGCTTTATTATGTTGCACCCCTCCAGACAATCGACTATAACAAGTAGAAGTATGAACGTTCATTATATTGTAGCCGAATTGTCTGCGCCATTCGTCAAGTTGGAGCTGCTGAATGATATTTCAAGCTGAGCTCATCTGTGGAGCCATAAAACACAATTTTACGACAAACAAAAGAAGCCTCGCAATATTCACATTGTCCTTTGATGTTTAATGCCGCTCCGCCTGTCCAATCAATTACCAAATTCAACCTCAATGGGATGTAGCACAAAAAAAAAAAAAAAAGATGCCCGTGTGGGAGCGTGTGAAAGAGAAAAATGTGCCCCTGAAGAATCGGGGTTGGTAAATGGCCATGACATTTGCTTTACACGGTGTGGAGGAGCATGAAGCACACTGTTGTCGGTTATCACATTTACTCCTGCTATTCATGCTCCGTGGTTGGTTACCCGTGAGGGACTGACACTTGCCGCCGCGAGAAGCCTTTCTCCTCCACCTGAACATCAGCGGTTGTGACTCTGGCTCTCCGGCATACAGTGACCTGGATCCACGCTCGTGCAGCTTTGCATGCCTCTAAATTATTCACTTTGTTTTAGCTGTGCCGGAGTGCAAAAGACAGGGTGACATGCAGGTGCGCTGAAGACGCGAACTAATGGGAGGTGAGGTGCTGCCGCTCGCTGAGGCATGGAAGATAACCTCCTTGTGATTCCACTCTTCAGTTACTTAATTTCCCAGGTGGAGTAATAAGGCAGTGGATCTGCATCCACAATTGATAAAGTATTGAAAGGAATCATGATATTATTGTGTCCTTGGTGTGCACAGAACCCGTGTTTCAGTTTCATCGCATTCAGGTTTAAACACAGAACACACGTTTCGGTTTTATTTCAGACAGGATTCAATTTGGTGGGATTTTAACAGTATCTGGAATTGCAAATGGGCGAAATAGGATATCCATCCATCCCTTCAATAATAGATAAGGTGGCAGAATGCGAGACGCTACTGCTGACCTGAAGCGGGCCACCTAGCCGGCCACTGTAGAGATCGTCAAAGGCATTGATGGTTTTCAGAAACTGAAACAATGACCAAACATTTCCTTAAAAAATCCGGATAAAATGTCCGGATCTTTTCCAGAATGCTCTGTCCTTCATCTAAATTCAGCTCAGCGCACAGCATTGGCGATACATTCGAATCTCTCTATATTGCAATGAAAATAGGCTTTCATCCTCGACGGCAAGACTCTTATTTTCCTTTGTAAAGGAGATAATATGACATATTCATCGTATTCGAATTCAAGTACATTTGAATGGGAAATGTCACTTTCTTATTGTTGACCTTCAGTAACACTGAAAAACAATTACACGGAGCTATTATCACTGAAAAATTTCCCAGAATAGAGAACGACCGTCCACAGGTCACTGTCACCGATGGATTGATTCATTTTGGACTTTTGCCTCGTCACCGGGTTGATTGAACATTAACACAAGTTAGTCAGCATTATCGGAGCTCGAAAAACATTCCAAATTCTTCCAAATCTAGGACATTTGACCTCCTCTCTCTCTCTTGTTTTCAGCACAGCGCATATGCGTGCGCTTGGAATCTTAAGCCGATGCCCGTGTGGGAGCGTGTGAAAGAGAAAAATGTGCCCCTGAAGAATCGGGGTTGGTAAATGGCCATGACATTTGCTTTACACGGTGTGGAGGAGCATGAAGCACACTGTTGTCGGTTATCACATTTACTCCTGCTATTCATGCTCCGTGGTTGGTTACCCGTGAGGGACTGACACTTGCCGCCGCGAGAAGCCTTTCTCCTCCACCTGAACATCAGCGGTTGTGACTCTGGCTCTCCGGCATACAGTGACCTGGATCCACGCTCGTGCAGCTTTGCATGCCTCTAAATTATTCACTTTGTTTTAGCTGTGCCGGAGTGCAAAAGACAGGGTGACATGCAGGTGCGCTGAAGACGCGAACTAATGGGAGGTGAGGTGCTGCCGCTCGCTGAGGCATGGAAGATAACCTCCTTGTGATTCCACTCTTCAGTTACTTAATTTCCCAGGTGGAGTAATAAGGCAGTGGATCTGCATCCACAATTGATAAAGTATTGAAAGGAATCATGATATTATTGTGTCCTTGGTGTGCACAGAACCCGTGTTTCAGTTTCATCGCATTCAGGTTTAAACACAGAACACACGTTTCGGTTTTATTTCAGACAGGATTCAATTTGGTGGGATTTTAACAGTATCTGGAATTGCAAATGGGCGAAATAGGATATCCATCCATCCCTTCAATAATAGATAAGGTGGCAGAATGCGAGACGCTACTGCTGACCTGAAGCGGGCCACCTAGCCGGCCACTGTAGAGATCGTCAAAGGCATTGATGGTTTTCAGAAACTGAAACAATGACCAAACATTTCCTTAAAAAATCCGGATAAAATGTCCGGATCTTTTCCAGAATGCTCTGTCCTTCATCTAAATTCAGCTCAGCGCACAGCATTGGCGATACATTCGAATCTCTCTATATTGCAATGAAAATAGGCTTTCATCCTCGACGGCAAGACTCTTATTTTCCTTTGTAAAGGAGATAATATGACATATTCATCGTATTCGAATTCAAGTACATTTGAATGGGAAATGTCACTTTCTTATTGTTGACCTTCAGTAACACTGAAAAACAATTACACGGAGCTATTATCACTGAAAAATTTCCCAGAATAGAGAACGACCGTCCACAGGTCACTGTCACCGATGGATTGATTCATTTTGGACTTTTGCCTCGTCACCGGGTTGATTGAACATTAACACAAGTTAGTCAGCATTATCGGAGCTCGAAAAACATTCCAAATTCTTCCAAATCTAGGACATTTGACCTCCTCTCTCTCTCTTGTTTTCAGCACAGCGCATATGCGTGCGCTTGGAATCTTAAGCCGCGGCCTATTTCCTATAGATTTTGCATGTTCTCCCCATGATTGCTTTGGTTTTCCACTGGGTTTCTCTTACATCGCCAGAGCATGCATGTTAGTTTATTGAAGATTCGGAATTGTCCATTGGTGTAAATAGCTCTTTGTCTAAAGCAGTGGTTCTTAACCTGGGTTCGATCGGAACCCTAGGGGTTCTGTGAATCGGTCTCAGGGGTTCGACCGAGCCTCTGCCATGGAGGTTAAGACACACCGGACTCAATATGTCAATTAGTTATGGCACGCCTGTTTGGCCATCACTGGCTGCAGATGATCACATTACATTGCTTGTCCAATCAGTGCTGCGGGAAATCTAGTTCGCTCAGTAGTCACCGTGTGACTGTCGTGATAGGACGTCATACAATTTAAAAAAACTATATTTATGCCATGTAATTTTATTTACTTTTTTCTGTTTTTAATAACTGTGTTGTTTTTAATGTCTTGAATTTGTAAAAAAACATTTTTATTTTTCACTAATGAAGGGTTTGGTGAATGGGCATATGAACTGGTTGGGTTCGGTACCTCTAACAAGGTTAAGAACCACTGGTCTAAAGGTGGCTGGCTAGTCCAGGGTGTTTCCCGCTGCATAGGCTCCACCTCACCTGCCACCCTAACTAGAACAGAAAATGGATGGACAGAGACGGGTGGATGTTACTTTTTGAAGTGTGTTTACGTGGATCAATACAATCATTTTGTAAAATAAGGTGTGCAGTAGACTCTACAGTTGAGAGACAGTTTTTGGTACTGGAACTCCAATTACAAAGCAAAACTAATCTTTCCATTTACTTTTTCAACTGCTTAAAAGAGACTAATTAAAACTTGGTGCATTGATGAAAATACCCAAGGATCGAGAATGATAGATGCAATCACCCTCTCCAAGGAGTCCTGTTCAAAGCAGCCAGCTTTAGGAGCTGCCGTGTTCTGTCCCATGCAGATAAACCATGGCGCACCCCACCCCAACCGACTGTGGGATGTGCCAAGGAGAGTACGGCGTTGCGTTGCCATGACGACTACTGAGAGTGAATCCTGGCAGAAACATGGCAGCCGGAGAAATTGCATTGTACGTTTGAGTCTCGAACAACTTGGAGAATTCCAGATGCAGTAGTCACTGGTACTTTGCCGTTCTCTTCACACCCTGGCATGCAGGTGGAGTTCATGTGGCTTTTTCTGGTGGCTATGCTCATGACTGCGATCGTGTGGCTTCAGTAAGAGCGTGTTTATGTGCCGCTTTGCGGAGCGCTAATAGCACTCTGCATCCAACAAGCTTTTGGTTTTTGACATGATATTGCTTCTGTGTAGCTCGTCCGTCACTTGTGACCCAAAAAAATTCAATATGCCAGATCTTTGCCCGTACCTGCCAAGTCATTAAGGACGAAACTTGGCATGACAATGTTTTTCAAATTAGAGGCAAACACATTTCTTGACATCGGCGGCTCACTAAAAACATTTTTGGTTCTGTAAATTCACACAGACGCATCTCTTTGGAACTGGCCGCACTTGTTGGTGTCTATGACATTTGACCAAGATAAAAACAGTTTGAATAATCAAGAGTAAATGGCTGGATTGATGATCTTACCTTTCTTCTCTGCTGCCGTGGTTTAAATGTGTGACAGGTTAAGATGTTATGTGTGGTAGCGTGCTTGAAGGGGACAGAATGCCAGCCATAACAACAGTACATTTCAACAGGTCCGGTATCGTCAATGGGTTAGACCAGGGGTGTCAAACTCATTTCTGTCCCGTGCCATATTTCTGTTCCCGTGTCCCTTGGAGAGCCATTCTGACTGGAAGCAAAAAAGAATAACAATTTATTCAACGATTGTTTACTGTCATGAGGGGTTTGGTCAGAAAATTCTTACAATACAGTTTCTCCCTTATTTATTACATCTATGAATTTTAAATTTTGGAAGAGATTTTAGCAAGCATCATGAAAGTTGACATTTGCTTTCGCAGGCTACATGAAATGATGTGTTGGGCCAGATCTGGCCTCCGGGCCTTGAGTTTGACCTGTGGGTAAGACCTTGTGGAAATTTAAACAAAGTTAATGCGATCAATGAGAGACCATACTTGTTGATGTTTGACAAACTCTTGACGGAAATCTTTTTTGGCTTGAGATGTGTGAAAATACGCGGAAACTGTGACTGCTACACTGCACAGCCAAATTTCCGTTTTGTCAGCTACAACCTGTTTCTCTGAAATAGTCCGGTTCATAGTCTGAAAAACGCAATGGCAAGATGTGTGGTGCAACTGTGCACTTTCTTACATGTAGTTATGTTCAATTTTTAATCCCGTACCATTCCAGTGGGTCATTCATGTCGTTTTTTTTTTTTTGTTTGTTTTTTTTTTAATTTGGAGTTTACATATCTCTGCCATCTTTTCTGTGCACTCATGTACTCCGTGCATGTCCAAGCACATTACGCTCTGTAGCAGTGTTTGCGGCACTTCGCTGTTGACAAGCATATTTAAAATTCCAACCAATCGGAGCATCCTCGTCCCGAGGCTGCAGGGTCAGCGTGAGCAGCGACACTGTCTGCGAATACTTTGGAGCACAGCACTGACTTAAGATCAGACTGAATAATTTAGCAACCTGCCAGAAATGTTTTATGGCCCATTTTCCTCCCATCAGAAGCTCACTTGTTCAACCAGCGATGTTTCACGTAATCGTCAAAGCCTTAAAGTATTCATTTTACACAACACTGAGTTCATGTCCTGATCTCTTCTCGTGAGTGTTCCCATTGGTGTCTTAATAACTAAGAATTTTGTTTCTGTCTTATGAAACAAAATGATTTTATTTCATGAAGATATGTCCAGCTCTAATAAAACTGTCATTCAAAGAGTATTTTCATTTTGTTTCGGGACTGCCGACGGAATTTTGCAAACTTTTGCAAACTAAAGCCAATTAAAATCACAACGTCTTTGACAGAGTTAATAAACACCTTCTTTGATGAGGAAACTCTCCCACTAAAATTGGACGTTTATGATTGTTTGCACTTTTTGTCAGTGTGTTTTGAGCAGATAAATAAAGCCGAGCATGACGGTCACATCCTGCCAGTAGTGATCTGCACAAACACCCGATACAGCCGCCCACCTTTCCCCTTGTCCGACTACGGTCACACATTGGAGCAACACTTCTGCTTAAAGCAGTGGAAGGAAACCTATGGCCTGTGGGCCATGCATTTTCCAGAGTACCTCCAAGTACAAATGATGACAATATTCTGCGAACACCAACAGCGGACTAATTGCTATACAATGAAACCTACCGTAAAAAAAATATGGCAATTAAATATTTGTATAGTTGTGCCCTTCCTACGCATTTAACTTCCATGAACACATTTATGTAGCATTTTAACGTGTATATTTGCATTAAGCTGGCAGGCTTTTGTTGGATGCAATTTCAGTAGTGGTGCCACAATCGATTGGTCATCGATTTGTAAAAATATGTGGAATTGGAAACATATTGGAAAAGTATGCGACCGACTGATGGTGATCAATGCCTGTCCTTGCCAATCACAAAAACAATACGCAGCATCTCATACTTAGCTGCATGTAGCCAACGAGAGACCAACTGTGTGTGTTCCCCCGCCCACCTGCAAAAAAAGAAACTGAAGCTCGCACACTTGGGTTCTTGTTTGGAGAATTGTGAGTGTGAGCGTGAGAACTAAGGGGATGCTATAAGTTTACATGTAATGTGTGGGAGGGGTAAAACAGTGTGCTCTGTATGTTTTTTTTAAAAAAATATGACTTCTGTATATCACGTATTTTCACGTGTTGCAGGCTAGTCTGGAACATATCCCCCGCGATAAATGGGGGTTCACTGTATAGAAAATTGAGGGAGGGATGTGACAAAAATGACAAAACATTTAACCATAAGTACTCACTTACCCAACTCAATCTTCAGTACGGCCTTCAGAGGACTTCATAAAAACCGAAAAAGCGTCCCCGCCCTTGATTGCAGGGATTTCTTTTTGTGCTCTCAGATTCTTAGAATGTTTCGGGTTGGACTCGTCCTGAATGCTTGTGCACTTCTGATCCGTCTGTTTTTTTTCCCCTCTTCGTCTCCCTTCTGTTGCCTCCCCTCTTCACCCCCTCCCTGGCTCTTCTCTCCCTTCCTCTTTTTTTTTTTTGTGTTTTCCAGGCGAGGTGTGTGTGTGCCGTGTGCGTGTCAGCCACAAGGTTGTGTGTCTTTCTGTGTGTGAATGTGAGGGAGAAAGAGAAAGCGAAAGAGAGAGAGAGAAGTGAGAGAGAGAGAAACATAGTCCAAGTCCTTAACACGGAGCATGCCTCTGCGTCCGGCAGCCGGCAAACATGAGCCACCCAGCCCGTGCCGTGTGCGTGTCAGCCACAAGGTTGTGTGTCTTTCTGTGTGTGAATGTGAGGGAGAAAGAGAAAGCGAAAGAGAGAGAGAGAAGTGAGAGAGAGAGAGAGAAACATAGTCCAAGTCCTTAACACGGAGCATGCCTCTGCGTCCGGCAGCCGGCAAACATGAGCCACCCAGCCCTCCACGGCAGGACCAGCAGCAGCAGCAGCAGCAGCAGTGCGCGCACACACACCCGCTCGCACTCTCCTCTTACGCACACACCGCCAACGGCAGCCAGGGTGCCAGCACCGACAGCGGCAGCAGCTCCCTGGAAGAGGACATCGTCGGCGCCGGTAACGGTGACAGCGGCGTTCCCATCGCAGTCTCGCCGGCGTTCCTACCCGCCGCCACTGCACCCATGGAGGAGCCCACAGGCAACACGGTCGTGATCCGCATCGGAATCCCAGACCTGCAACAGACGGTAAGAGACAGACTGGAGACAAGCCTCTCCCCTCTCTACGATTACTTTTTGCTTCAGTCATCCACCGGTGTTTTCTTACTTTCTCTCTATACCTTCCTTGTTTCATCACTCTGTTCTCCATATGTTTCTTTTTTTTCCCTCACTGGGTTTATCCATGCTGCTGCTTTTCCAAAAGCCCCGCTAATCAATCAAGCTCTTCATTAAATGGGCTGGAGTTGACTTTGACAATTGGCCACTTAACCCTAACGTACTGTTCATTTCCTATGCACACGTAGTATAGTATCTTCCGAGTCAATTTTGGCTAGGACTAAGACTATCCCTCACAATCTTTGTCGAAATCAAATTATAAACGACACAATTGTTCAAATTGTAATAATAGCTTGGGTGACTTTATTAAATGGATGATCAATCCTTAATTAATTTCAGAGAAAACGTTGCAGGTACCTGGTTGTCCAGCAGGCGTACATCTCACGCTTGTGCCAAGGCACCCTTTGACCTCTGTTTGGCTTGTCTTCCTTACGTTTATCATGTATGATCATTCCTGTGCCGCTTAACTCCTCCAGTGTTTCGGGATTTCCCCATGACATTTCAAAGACCAACAGGTGCATGTTTCTGCAGAAGCCTGTGCAATTATAGCGGGAACACTGACAGTTATCAGACTGTTTAAAAGATCCTTTTTGAACACTGTTACCCCTGTCTCATTAAAAAAAAAAAAAAATGTCACGTGCAGCTTTATAGCTTCAATATGCCCACCTTTACTACCATTTTCCTTGTTTTTGGGCACACTGATAAATCCCAAATCCATTTAAGTGAACAAGGTCAAATATGACCCAGAAACACAAACTGTGTAGCACCTGTACAGCGGAATGACATTTTCATTTTTATGTTAGCAGTATAGAAGACGGATTGATATATTTTTGCTCACTTTAGGAAAAGCCATCCAAGTTCACGATAAAAAGAATTACATCTAGGGTACTTTTAACAGCTTCCAAATATGAAAATGTGTGAAATTTGAATAAAAGTTGCATAAAAGGATGGAAGCGAAAGCTGGAAGTGAGGAAGAAGAGGGAAGATGGAGAGACAGCATCATGAGAAGCATTGTAAATCTTCACGGTGGGGGGGCGTATAAGGTAGATGTGTAAAGGTAGTTATGACCCAACTGGCAAACTTTACATTCTTTTTCATAAAATACTTCAATCCATTAATCAGTGCAATTGATTGCTTCCTGAGAATCCAGTAAATGCATACACGGCCTCTTTTTCGCCAGAAAATGCACAGCCAAGCACATCATTTTCTAATGTAAAAGTTGGAGGTCATGCCTATCCTCGCTGTCCATTTCCAGTTTTTAATCAAAACAGCACAAAAGGCACATTTTTTAGATACCTTTAGCGCAGGACATCAATATAATACAATACAATACAAAATCAGTCACAGACATCAGCCGATCGGTCATTCGGATGATTTCTTTACGCTGACCTGATACGAATGCTGTATGAGGGAAGTGAACTCAATTCAACTCACTTCACAATAAGCAGCACTTTAGAAAATAGTGAACAAGTCATCAAAAAGATTGTCCCGTTTTTTTGCCACTCCCACTTGAAGTTTACTCTCAAACGAAAGGTAAAACAAAGAGAATTACACATTTTGTATTTAAAAACAATCAAACCATTTTGTCCTTGGAATGGCCCCACTCACTTAAAGCTACCATATAATTGAAAATCCTTTTGACGAGCTAACGATTAGCATCGATAGTCTGGGTGTTAAAACCAGCAATAGATATTTCAAAACAAATAGTGAAGCAACACATGTTGACAGATATCAGAGTGATTATCAGCATATATTCTTTATCCTCTGTGAAAAAAAATGGTTAACATTATTTCAACTTAGTGAATCACTTAGAATGGAGTAGTGGTGTCAGTTCTTCATTTCTTGTTTATTACGTTCTATTTTCTGTGTTCTAGATGTTATTACTTTTTGTTTTAAAAATGTACATTATTATACAGTGCTATTTTGCTTATTAAAAAACACATAAATGGATGGATGGCTTGATAAAGGAAACTGAAAAAAAAAATCGAGCACCAGTTTCACAGATCAACAAGATATTGGGCGGTTGTGTCTGTCATATTAGGGCGCAGAAAAAAAGTCTCAAAGAGCCATGCCTGAAATTGAACAGAAAGCCATGTTAATTTCATCAAACCATTATTGAATTTCAGGGATCCGACTTCCACAAACTGAGCTCGGAAAGTTGCCCAAATGAGCACCACCGTGACACAAGACGGGTGGGCAACACTATATCATCACATTTTTTGCTTTCTGAACTGTGGTCATCATGGTCAAGGATTCATGATGAAAAACCGGGTGCAAAGGTCCCAGCAATTCCTCCTTGCTGCTTTAATCCAACCAAATCGCCC
>NW_017806236.1:2720341-2754450 GCF_001891065.2 Hippocampus comes
TAATACTAATCAAACATCAAGGGACTCTCATTACTTGTCCATTATTGGTGAGTCTCTCATAATGGGGTTGTGGTTCATGGCCTTCTTCAGTGTACCCATGTCAGAAATTAATAGCGGATCCATAAAGCGAAGACATTTACTTTTAATTGTCCGCCACTATCAAATATTTTTGGATTTTTTTTCATTCCTTTTTTTTCTGATTGTATGTTATTCAGTTAAATGGAGTTTTATGTTGACCGGAAATGTCTGTCTGAATGCCTCAAAATTGGGGGAAAATTTTTGTGTCAATGCATTTTTGTGGTCGACTTGCCCGATTTTTTTTTTTCGCATGGTCCTAATTGTATCCCACTGACGAAACACATGTATTAGTATGTTTGTTCGACTCCACGGGCCGAATATAGCTTGTCTTCATTCAATTTTAATTTCATTCTAAGTTGTTACTGTTTTTTCTCATCGATTTAGTGTCACTGAAAAGGCTGTTTCGTTTGAGACAATCCTATGATGTGAACTTGACCATTTTCTTGGAATATTTTTGTGATGTACGTAATCTCATGATGGACTGAGACAATTCCTGCTCAGCGTTAGAGTTAGAATTGGTTTGGATTTGTAATTGTATCCATCTAATTATCTGATCCGCTTTATCGTCACGAGGGCTATTAGTAGACTAAAAAAAACCCCAAAACAAATGGATGCATTCGTGACCAGTTTTGGTTGGTTTACAGTATACCATATATTTGTATGAATCCTCTGTGATCCTCTGGGCCTTGAATATGAAACAATCCAGTGAAAAACATTAAGACTGTAACTGAACGAACCTTGTCCCTAATCCTTCAAAAAATTTAAACCGAAAGAAAAGCAGCTGTGTTTTGGTCGTATTAGCAATGAATAGCATCCCATTCAGTCAGACCTTCGGGCAGATAATTTTCGAAGGTTGTTGTCGTTTTTATTTATTTTATTTTTTTAAATGGCCGTGTTTTCTCATTCATCATTTCCAACTCCACCAAAAACTCAATTTCCATGAGTCGGCCAAAAAGAGACAGCTTCCCAATTCTGCTAATGGCTGCTATTCATCTCGCAACAGTGGCGAGACTCTGACATCAACAGTCTGCCCCAGTGCTTTCTTACTGCGTGCATCTGTACTCTCTGTTTGCACCTCGTTTTGCCTCCTTAGCATGCGCTCTTTCATCATGTATCCACTTTGTTCCAGTGTGAAGTTCAGTTAGTTCAAATAAAACCCTCCCAGTCAGTGCCGATGTGAATTCCCACCTCCTCTTTCCAAATTCTTCAATTGTTACTGCTTTAAAAATGAACACGAAAGCAAGTACTATGGGATACTATTTCCAGTATCTGCATTGCTGGGGGTTCCAGTGGTGCTGGGTGAGGTCGCCGGTAATCACTGTGGAGTAATTGCAATATTTAAGAAAGTAAAGACAGGAAGAAATACATATTCTTTTACATGAGTATCATAGTATATTACTCTGCAGTCTCCACTTTGCTTCAGCCCTCCATTTTCTTGCTGCCCTGACAAAAATGAACAGGTCTGCTAATATGAGTTTACCCTGTGCCTTCGCTCTGTACATTGGGCTTCGAAGTCTCCATTTTGCTTCATCGGCCCAACATTTGATTTCCTTACTAATAGAATAGTCACATGCATACAAGTGAATACAGGAGACTCTAGTTGTCCTCCATTGTTGCTGTTTGGTAAATTGTACGGATGTGTGCGATGATTTCGGCGTGGCGTGGTTTTCATGGTGTCCTACGAAGTGGAGCCTCCCCCCAAAAATGATGGGAAAACATTTCTGAGTTCAATACTGGCTACAATAATTGTTGAAGGTCTTTTCACCTACAATGGGTGGCTTCAGATGGCGGACCGTGGTATGGGACCGGACCAAGCCGAGGTCTCACACGGACCCACGATCAATTTCTGTTAAATAGTTACAAAATGTGTCTCATCACACTGCTGTTTTTTTTTCTCACATATGTCGCAGACACACGATGTGTTGGCAGATCTATTCAGTATTCGCGTAGCCCTTGTTGTGATTACTTGACAATAACGAGTCCATCAAACTATTTGTTTACAAAAGTGATTGCAGGATTGGTGTCGTGATATGGTATCAAAACTTGGGAAAGTTGACTCCGAAAACTGAATTTTTACAAATAAATGGATGGACTACTACATTTCTAGTCCTGAAACCAGCACAAAATCATTGTGAGACCCCAGTTTGAACAGAACACGCAAAGATAAGCTAATGGAGCTCAGAAGAAGTAGATGACAGGCCACTCCCTCATTTACTCATGTATGGAGGCTCCACTATTGCATCTGGGCTGCTACAATGATTTCATTTTTTTGGGACATTCTGCCTGGAAACATGATATCCAGTGGGCATCGTCGCTGTGTGTTTTGCGTCTTTGATTTCACTTTCAGCAGATGGTGCTTCTTGTGTGACTGCATCACTGCACGACTGCAGGCTTCGGACGATAGATTACCCTACTGGGATCTCAACATTCATGGTTTCTTTTTTTTTTTTTTTTAATTCTTGGCAGCGTTGTTGAGATTTTGTGCTGCAGTGGGCAAATTATAATACTGGTTGCACGTCTGATTGATTATGCAGTGGAAGAGGTCTTAGAGATCATAATTGAATCCCATTTTTATGGAGTTGCACATAAAGTTTGGGATAAAACTCAAGCAAAATTCCAAAATAAAGTTCAATTTAGTCATTCCGATCTAAATTCCCCTCCTTTGCGGTCATAAAGATAATCTGATTTATGTGAGTCCGATTTCCTCCTTCGAACTAGTCAGCACAAGCCCGACTTATGTGATGGCTTTAATAAGGATCCTAAAAGATTATCTTGTGCTGTGAGGTAGGAAGAGTGCTTGCTTGAGAGGTGAGAATCCCTCACCACTTTATGATTCAAAGGACTACGATTCAATTTGGTCACGGATTACTGATGCATCTTGAATAAGTCCAATTATTTTTTTTTTTGGACGGTTCACTGTTGATGAACAGATGTTTAACTGTATGTGTTTGTCGTTTTGTCATATTGTTTGTATGTTGTATTTCATGTGTTTTTTTGGTGGCACGGCTGCATGTTACTTTTGAACTTCATTTTCACTGTAAGAGCTTCGCATGCTCCTCCCCTCTCGGGGAAGAGTTGACTGTAGCGTAACATCCCTTTCCAAGTGTCCTTATCTCACTCGTCCCGCATCCCTCCTCTCTCCGAGCATCTGTTCTTGGGCCCCCCCAAAGAGTGATGAAGCAGAAAGAGAAGAGTCACGTTTTTGAAATGAGATTTTTGCCTCAAGCCAACTTGCTACAAACTTGATCCATTTAAGGCAAATGCTTTAATTAAGGTTCAGAGAATGTTAGGCGGGAGTTTCATGATCAAATATAAGCAGGCCTAGCTTTTTTCTCTTTTCCGATCAAAGTTAGCAACGGCCCGATTATTGGATGCCTCTAAAAGATTATCCTGAGCGATTGGCACTCTGGTTGGTGCATATTTTTGGCATCGGGTGGAATTCTTGTCCATCCGAAATCATCACTTTTCAGGAGCCCCGCAAAATGGCCAACATTATTGAAATGCCAGAAATAACAAGTATTGTGACACATCGTCAAGTCAGCAGTGCAGTATTAGAGCCCTTGAATGATCTAAGCGAACTTGTAGCCAGTCACAAGAAGGAGTCATGCCATGTCAACGAAGACAAAAACTCCTTGAACTCTGTATTTTCTCCCATTTGTTCAGTCATTACACTGCACTGTGGCAATTGGCCCCGACCTCTCCCAGATCAGTTTTCTGGTTTGCTTTGCAGCATTTTAAACAAATTGAGCCTCATTTACGAACCATGCACATGCACAAATGTGTGTCAAACATGCATTTGGTGTGCAAATGTGTGATTCATCAAGATCTTCATCCTTGAATTTGTGTGAACCAATTTAGAACATCGTCAGACCAGACCACGCATATGCACAAATTGTAATGGATCAGCTTTCGAAACACACCTCTTTTACCCAAGATGCACAATGTAGTGAAGCGGCAGTTATTTATAAAATCATAAAACGATCATAACCTAAGTCGACCATTTGCTGATAAGTTGTCTAATTTTCTAAATAACTGTGAAGGTCGTTTCTCTTCATATTCACCCTCTTACCGTTCAACTGTGTGGATGTGCTTATATATTGCATGAATGAACCCGCCGCTGTCTGTGTGCGCAGTTGTCATTCAATGAGTAGGGTGTGCAAGAATGCTGATCAAACACCCGTAAAAGCTATCGAGCCACTTGCATTTCCTGGTTAATTCAAGTCTTTAAAGTTTAGTACACGTCCATCCATCCATCTATTTTCTACCGCTTATCCGGGGTCGGGTCACAGAGGCAACAGCTCTAGCAGGGAAGCCCAGACTTCCTTCTCCCCAGCCACTTGTTCCAGCTCTTCCTGAGGGATCCTGAGGCGTTCCTAGGCCAGCTCTGGGACGTAGTCTCTCCAGCATGTCCCCGGGCCTTCTGCCGGTGGTACATGCCCGGACCACCTCACCAGGCAAGCGTCCAGGAGGCATCCTAATCAGATGCCCAAGCCACCTCCTCTGGCTCCTCTAGAAATGGAGGAGAAGCGGCTTGACTCTGAGCCCCTCCCGGATGGCGGGACTTCTCACCTTATCTCTAAGGGCGAGCCCGGATCCCCTGCGGAGAAATCTAATTTCAGCCGCTTGTATCCGGGATCTCGTTCTTTTGGTCACGACCCATAGCTCGTGACCATTGGTGAGGGTTGGAACGTAGATCGACCGGTAAATTGAGAGCTTCGCCTTTTCGGCTCAGCTCCTTCTTTACCATGACAGACCGATACAAAGTCCGCATCACAGCAGATGCCGCCTGTTGATCTCCCGCTCCCTCCTGCCCTCACTCATGAACAAGGCCCCATGATAGTTAAACTCCTCCACTTGGGGTTTAGTACACGCACATACTACAAAGCAACATTTCCTGACATTTCCAGTTGACAAAGGACCATCAAAGAAGTCCAAGGCACACACAGGGCAGCTTGAGCACCATCCTCGGGAACATGGCTGCGATGAAGCTGTTCCTAAACCTGGGCGCTTAGGCAGCAGCCCCCTGCTCCATTTGGTGCCACTAATAGTATTTTCGCTGTGATGGGTAAAATGCAGGAGTCCGTTTTTGTGTATATGTGTACATGACAGAAAGATCTAATTTCAATTAACTTTCACTTTTTTCAATTACCTTTCCCAGTGGTGTGAAGAAAATGGGCTGCTATGCACCGGTCTAATGGCGATTTTGTGCTCCACATTTATTATGTCTAATGATATGCAAGATGGACCCGTACATCCTGTTATCGGACCACCCAATTTTGTTTTTTTTCTGTAACTCAGTAATATGTTTATTTGGTTCTGCCACTGACACTTCCAATTCCATCACTTCACACTTCATTTGACGATTGTGGTGCTCTCCCCATGGTGACAACCATCAGAGGTATTCTTTTAAGTACTGTGCGCTCGACCACTTTTATACCTGTTGACAACAGCATGCGCTGTTTCTTAGTAAACATGTCATTCAGGACCTTGATAAAAGATTGCAATTTTATCATTTGCGACACACCTACCATCAGCACGCTAGAGCGAACAGGAAGTTTATCGCTCACTATTTGTGATCTTTCTAAATAAGGCCCTTTCAGAGCAGGAAGAACACACTTGCCAATATTTTCCTTCGGTATGTGTGGGGTGTCTCGCATTTGCGCGTCACCCCGCTTTCACCACACGCTTGTGATTATTTGATCGTTCCGCTCACCAACTGTTTTACAGGCACAACCTTTTCATACTTCCCTTTTCTGTTTCTTGTTTACCTCCAATTCCTGTTACATAACTATTTCCCCAGGCAGGCTTTGGAGTTGATGGATACATTAATATTGGGCCAAATGCACCAAGCTTTTGCACGTCTGGTAAGGATACACCTTGTGTGTGCAGGGTGAGCATCACTCTCCGATGTAATATAATATCTACAACCAGAAAAAGGAGAGTACACTAGATGGTAATATATGATTTCCTTTCCTGGTTGATGATGTGGTCTCCACTGAGAGATGGAGCCATCTCATGAGAAGTGTAAGATGAAATTGCATAAGCCCTTTCCGCGAGCTTTAGAGCCAATACTATATTATACCCCTCTCTACCTTGCCACCAATGGCAACTGCCAATTTGCTGCACTAGCATTGTCAAGTGTCACACTTGCCTACTTTTGCTTCTGTATTGAGAAGATTGGCTTTTAGCACCAGCGGTATTGTATAAAGTGTTACTTTTTTTTTTCCAGCCTCACATTTTGTTTAATCGGGTAAAAAAAAAGAAAAAAAAAGAAAATATCATACGATGGTAGTCGCTGGTACAAGTAGAGCACAAAAATACATTCAGATATATTTTTTCTATTTGGACAAAAGTCGTAATGTTGCAAAATAGCCATATTAGAAAAAAATCGCAATCTTACAAGAATATTTTTTGGGGAAAACGATTGTCGTTTTTATTTATTAATTTTTTGTTTTGTTTTCAAGAACTTTAAATTTGCAAGATTTTTTTTTTAACTACAGCTACAACTTTTCCTATTGCTTACTGTACTTAATTTTTTTCAACTTTTTGTGGGGGGGTTTCATTTCTAAGAAAATTAACAAAAAAATGATTACAACCCCCCCCCCCAAAACTATAGCTACAAAAAAAACCAGTTATTTTTGCTAAAGGTGTTCTAAACCATTTTGTGGTTGACTCTGCAACATGGGTTCCGTTCCCATCATGATAGTGTGAAAGTGAGTGTGAATGGTTGTATGTCGCTATATGTGCCTTGTGATTGACTCGCGAACAGTCCAGACTTTGCGCTCCAGTTAGTACACACCTGCTACATCCAACAGTAGAAGTGCTACAAAGAAGAACTGATGCTTTGAAAATTTCAGTCGAATAAAGTCACATTTTAAATGAAATGCTACTAATTTTATGAGAGTACGATAGTATTTTTCTGAGAATAACAATAATCGTCCGACAGAAATAGCCTTTTATTTTTGAAAAAAATATTCGTATTGTCTGATAGCATTTGAAAAGATAAAACTTTTAAAAGTCAAGAAGTGCTTTTTTTTTTAATTACATTTTTTTTAAAGAAAAATGTTCTTTGGCAGATATTCTGGCCTGTGCAACATATTAGTGGTTCGCCTCAGTCTTTAACGTTTGAATGGAGCTTTATGCTTCTCCATCTCAATTAAATCCAGTCACACATTGTACTCGGAAGCGTTGATTAATAACATGTTATTAATCGACATGTATTAAAAGCCATAATGCGCTGCTGACAAAAACTTTGAGGCTTTGGGTTGAAAATTTCAGGGTGTACCTAAAATGCACTGTAAGCTTGATTTGTAATGTCCTTACTTTAGTAAGAAGGTGTGAGAAGATTGCTAATGTGCAGTCACAGCTGGTTGGCCCATGTCAGATCTACTTCTGGTAAACTGTCTGGACCTGGAACTAAGCTGCTGCCTAATTATTTGCAACACTCGCTTCCAAAGTACACAGCCAGTTGACGCGCATTTAGCGTTGCGACACACTTGTCTCTCACGATATTTAGCGCATTAACATGCCGATGTGACCGTGACAACTGTGACCTGAGCCTTCGACTTTTGGGATGTGGACAACTCGAAACAGTAGGATTAGCGCCAATGCGAGTGCTGACACAAAAGGTGTCGTGGCTGGCCCACCAATATTATTGAGCTGCGTTTCTCACACTTTTTCAGCAAAATGACCACTTAACAAATAAACGTACGTGCCCTGTGCCGTCTGAGCACCTCTAAATCAAATTTCAGCCCGCGTGAAATGATTATCAGACGGACACGAACGATCGAGGTGGAAGGTCTTCTCCAAATGTGCACCTCACGGCAGTGATCCGTGATCACTGTGGCCAACTTTACATCATGCACCCATGGAGGTAGGCTTGTAGTTCCTTATAAAAGTACTTTGCACGCTTCGATCTTCTGCAGGGACTCCAGCGTATCTCCAGGAGTCGCTTTCATTGGCCGGTCAGTAATACTCCCGCAACGGTGCAAACGCCCCTTTCCAACCGCACTGCTCTATGATTATACCAAAAGAAAGAAAAGTCCAGCCATGCACAGTGAGACTGCGCTTTATGCTAGACTTGTGTGGGGCATAAAATTAGGGCCATGGCACTTTACCTGCATCAGTATTCAGACAAATTTATTGTTTATTTATTTATTTTTTTAACCTTGATAGGTATGCAGGTACCTTTTTTTTTCTAGGTATAGTCACATGTTTTTGCTTTACTTGTAACTTGCACTTCCTGGCGTTGCTTTTACCGAGTTTCATTCTAATCTTGGTCACCAGTCATGCACAACTTGAACTATCAGCTTCCCTGTCTGTGATGGCTGAGAGGGGGTGAAAGTCCACCCTCAGCATTTTTTTCTAAAGTATATGTTCAACAGAGGCGATTGCTCTCAGACTGCAAGGGAAGCGCAGCTTCCCTTAAAATGTCAAAAGATAAGTGATCAAATACTGTATATGTGTGTACATACAATTGTGTGTACATGTCATTGACTAAATATGCGCTATAACGCACTCAACTTTTGTTCCGAATCAGCTTTTTATTATGAGTTACGACGCGACTCTCTTCTCATTCATTCGCGCAACTTCACTGTGCTTTAAACTGTGTGGACGTTGAGCGTCTACAGCGCGGACACTGGGCGTTGAGAGAGTAGTCCAAATGCATTGAAACGAGACGAGTCATTGGATAAATGCTGTTTTTGTTCCGCCCATCGGACGCTCAGCGTTTCTGGGAGCCCATAGACAGTGGGCGTTTATGGGCTGGCCCAGACCCTGAGCTTTTCTGCATGATGATTGGATGATCTGTCTGAGGCGGAATCTCTTTTTGATTGACAGCGAAATTAGCCAATCACCTATCTTTTGGTGTAGGCATCCGTGGGAGCATTTTTCAATTCTCATTCTGTTCTGAGTTGAACTGGAGACTTCTTCTAAAAATCTTCTCGACACTCTCTTTGTTGAAAACTACTAGCGACCGATTAATATTTTATTTCTGGTGCATTTTATTGTAGTTGCTTGTGTTCGCAGACTGACTTATATCACCACAGTTAAGACCCTGGAAAAGACGCCTTGTTGCTATGACAGGGTCACAG
The DNA here is from genome assembly GCF_001891065.2 of Hippocampus comes. Lineage (NCBI taxonomy): Eukaryota > Metazoa > Chordata > Actinopteri > Syngnathiformes > Syngnathidae > Hippocampus > Hippocampus comes. The sequence goes on from NW_017806236.1 coordinate 2,729,512, forward strand.
ATCATTTTCTTGAAAAGGAACGGCGAGTAGAATTCACGTATTGAAAAACAGACAAATTTTATGATGTAGGCCGAAATTGAGCTTCGCCTCCTTGACAGACCAGCATCCGCCACTGATGTTCAAATAGTGTTTTTCAAGGTGTCTGATTCCCGGTGCTAGGCCATTAATCCAAGTTAATTGAATCAATGCAGTTTCCACCACCTCTCAGGGGTGCGTCACCACGGCTCAGATGTTCACCCTTTGGTGAAGTCGGCCAGAGAAGGGACTGCAACTGTGTGCCTTTAATTTAAGTCAAGCGTGTTTGTTCGTGTTCATTAAAGCGATGCGATTTCTCAGTGAACTGTTCAGCTCAACTGCAGTGTATGAGTGCCAGAAGGGGTCTGGCTGCATTATCATTCTTCTGCAAGATGATTGTGCAGATGATGGTAATGATCACAAATGGAAGACATGTTGTGCTGTATTAATTTGTCTGGAGCCAGATGTGCCCCCCTGACGTCGTGCCCGTTACAGCAAAGTTCGCACTTGGCGAGATATGATCAAAAGAGGAGAACATCAGGACGGCTGATGAAAATGTTGCTCTTCGCAATACGATTTGTGATGCTGGTCCAACTTCCATTTGGTCAACTTTCGAAAACCATCAAGCTCTGTACCCAACACAGGCAACCCACCACCACTACTTTTTTTTTTCATTCATTAGTAATCAATCAGTTGTTGAACATGGATTGGTTTCACTAAAAACACCGGTTTGTGTCCAAAACATGGATAAAACAAGCTTTTTGTGAAAAGAAACAAGTCAAGTAAAACAGTGATTTTGAACTTAATGTTTTAGTTTTACTTTTGTAACACCCCAAAATATAAATACATAAATAAACAGTCTGAGAAAGAGTTTCTGATGGCAAAATAGTTGAAATCATTTAATAGATTTGCAACTTTGAAATGCAACGCGAGCAACGCGAACCCACCGAGTGGCTTGAGTTGAACGTCAGCGAATTTATAAAGTGGCGTTTGCCATTCACTTCATGAACAATGTCATCTTAGCTCACAATCGTGACACACACTTTCTACTACCTACCGCAACACATACTCTGTATATACCGTACATATCCATTCTCTGATTGACTTTCAAAGTGTGGGCATTTCTCTGTCTCATAATGTATTTAATGTGACAACCTGAAATTCACTCAAATCATTGCAACACCACCATTTACGGGGATCTGTTCATCCCCTACCAGGTGAAAATCACACTCGGTGAATATATATGGCAGTGGCATTAAGCAGTTGGATTCCACTTGATGAATATAAACATTTGTTGGGATGAATGAGTTGACAAATGTGTGAGGCCAGTAGTTATGTAAAGTGTATGCCACCGATTCTCAACAAGTATTTTAAAATAAGCGCATATTCTCAATCACCTTGTAGTGCTTAACTTTCCCGCTAAGCACGGATGCTGTGCTTTGCAGCAAACGAGCAGTCGCTTTGTCTTGCCTTTGGACTGCAGCCCGAAAAGAAATGCAGTCTGCGCGTCCACGAACCATTTCATAGCCGTAGTTAAAAATCACAACAGCAAAAGGAGTGACCTGGAATGTCCCCTTCAGGACTCTAGTTTCTGTCCTTTCCCCAGTCACACGCTCCCAAGAGTTAATGAACGCATATGTCATGTGGCCAAAATGGAGTCATGGCAGTGCGTTAGAGTAATTACCCTCCATCATCTCAACTCATCTTCTTTCTTTACTTTGTGTGACAATGTGCTCTCTTCTGCCCGTTGCGGCCCCTCATTCCGTGCTTTCCGTAGCAAACGTGGCTTTGCAGATACTGCAGCGGCGTCCTTCTCCTCCATATATCATCCTTGATTGCGTAAGCACACAACAATGTGTCCTAATTAGCAGGTGCGTGATGTGAATTCAAAATACGCCGTGACATAATTACATGTCATTGTGCATTTGTTTTGATTAGGTACAACCCTTTACCACTTAGCGCTCAAGTGCGGGCCTGTGACGCATATGTCCCACTTAAGAAACCCCATTAAACCGACTGTACAGCCCGGAGGATGATAACTCGGAGCGTGCTTGTTCTGTTTATTAGTATGTGTCTGATGCTATGCCTTCAAGGCCGCAGTTTGTTGCTTTTTGGAGGCACATAAACTGTGCAGATAGGAATGCTGTGTTCATAACTGCCTATGAGTAACCTGTAAAGTGAGTGTGCCATTTTGTAGTGCCGTTCAAATGTCAGGTGAGTTATCACCTGTAGGTCTTTTTGTCCAGATACCACACTTACTTCCTGGCGGCAGAAGACGGAGCTTTCCACAAGTAAACAGACACTTCTACTGGATGTTATTTGACCGAGGTTTGAATCATGATTTAGTGCCATAGTTTAAAGGTGCGATTTATACGTTGTAGCTTGAGGGAAATTGCTTCAAAGCAAGTTGGAAGGCCGCGGATCAATGTGACTTAACTGGACAATTGCGAAAAAAAATGCAGTTGCCAATGCAAAAATTGTGACCCTGTATCATGTATTGAGGCTCCACATATGATATACAGGGTGCTTCAATGCAGATTTTGGATAGAATTTTCAAAGCGTCCACCAGACAGACGTTCCATACAGACATGGCATGTGACATTTAAAGAAACTGAAACCATTGAACAAGTTCGAAACAACTTTGCAGCTGAGCCTCCGGAAGTCACTCAGAAGAGCCAGTCTAGCGCTTCACGTGTAACCAAGGCCTTGCATATTGAACATTTGTGAAAAAAAAAAATAATAATAATAATTTATTGGATTTTTGTGTTCAGATTTTTGCTACAAAATCTTAAAATGAATAGTTAAGGTAACATAAATTGGTATTTTGTATCTTTAACAGTCATTGAGTGAAAAGGTAACATTAAGTGACCCAGACTGAGTCCTTGTACTGTGTTGTATTTTCCATTGAACCAGGAAAACATTGGGAGTTTGTCAGGGATGGAGTCGACTGTCACTAAGAAAGAAATAAAGGCAATAAAGGAGAAAAGAGTGGATGTAGATGTGAACATTATAACTATAGTTTCAGTCTTATTGTAAAACTTCATCGTGAGCTGTTTCCGTAAGAGATGTGGTCGAGTTGTCGACTTGGATAAGATGTGCTCTTTTGACGCTGAAATGGACAGTGTGCTGTCGAGTTGATGTCAGCTAGCAGGCTAAGAAGCAATACAATTGTACTACTTTATGGCTTTTTGGATTGGGGATCTGCGACTCATTGGTAATTGGAACGCAAATAGTGATTAGAATCATTAAATAGCAATCGCTAGACGTTACTCAGACAGTATGCTATGGTCATTAACATTATCGTTAATCTGATGGTAAAGCAGTGATCCAATATCAAACACATTCTATCCTACGGAAAGCCTGCTGCTAAATGATTTGCAGACAATCTGTTTCTGAGTCAGGGTTTCATGTGTAGGAGAGCAGCTCTTTCTCTGCAAACTATTGACGTTTTGCTAAATTACTTAAGGACCCACCCAAACATTTTATTGAGATTTGTGGGAAAAATGCCTTTCACACACCCCATCTGCCCCTTTAGAAGTGGCTATTCCGCCTCTAGATATTTTGACGTAAGGAGGAGAACATAGATAAGTGTTTTTTTTTCCATCCTACATGACGTAAAAAAGTCATAGATAGTGAGAGGTGTCTCAGTGTCTGTATTTCGACTTAAGTACTGACTGACTCTATCACCACACACACACACACACACACACACACACACACACACACACACACACACACACACACACACACACACACACACCCACACACACACACACACACACACACGCACACACACACACACACACACACTTTTTCCACACTTTTTAAAAAGATGTCAGCATCTTGTCAGCAACCATGCCATAAAAAATGATTGACAATTGACAGCAGACACCCAAAGCAGTGACAGTTTGCACACCGGAAAGCTTCTTTGTACAACTATTTTCTTCATCTCCTTGATTTAACCTCATTCACCACTGGCTCTACTGGATTAAATTACATTTTTTTAGAAGGAAACTGCAACCAGCCTTAGCTTTTTGGCCAATATTTGGCAGTGTAACCCAAACACAATAGGTGTTTTTTTTTTTAATCGCTTTCAGTTCAGGTCAGCGGAAGTCACTCCTGTTCTGCCCCTTCAAGGTAAACTGGCAGTTTATAGTTTACAAACATGAAAAGGTCATATATTTAGGATTTATGTATTGCCGCTAATGTATCCCACAATATATCTTCAAAAGTAGAGAACTGATGGTCATCGGAAAAGTGACACATCCCATAACACATTGCACTACGTTGCAAAATTATATTTGATAAATTTTGATACAAGTAGAGAAGCATATCACCACTTCCATGGACGTAAACTGCTCTGATAAAACATCCGCATCTTTAAAATATATAATTTTATTTTAATAAATTTATTTGTTCAGTATTTATTACGTCAATCCCACGAGCGGTACACTGATCAGGCACATTGTCATTTTGGCAAAGCAATGACTGAACTAATAGTGCAAACTCCTGCATGTTCATCCCAAATGTAATCAAGTGTTCCATGATAGTCCACTACAGAAAGATACCTTTACGGTAAACAAGGCAACACTCCTCAAGGCATTGATGACCACATACAAAATATTTTGTAATTGCTAAAGGATGCCACAAGATGGCAGCAGAGCACTTTAGTCTAGTAGACTGAAGAACTATGACCGGATTAAATGAAGCTCCTCTCCTCAGTTCAACATAGGTGCCTGGCACCAAGATGCCACCAGAATGTGCCAAACAAAATTTTTATATCAGACATGGTTGAGTCCTGAGCATACAACAGCCAATTGGTCAGGATAGTTTCCTCTGAGAAGTTCATGAATAGGTGAACCAGCAAATATGCGGTGGTTCACTGCACTGAAATAATGATGATCTTGTTTACGAACATTGACTCACTCTTGAACCAAGCAAAGCGATTATTCTGTTGTATGCGTAGCAACAAGCTACACAGTTTCATTAGACCTTCTGCCGTCTTTTGGAAGAGCATAAAATTGTTACGCATGTCACTGCCATCGATAAATGAACAAGGATTATTATTATCAGTGGTAAAAAAAAATTTTTTTTCATTGACTGGATAGTTTCTCGTGGCACACCGCATGATCTCTCACATCACATTGGTTGTGAATCCCTGAATTAGAGAAGTTTCCACAATTCCTTGACCTACAGTTACTCAGCTCCTGTCCAATCATCTTTTACCACCGTCCCTAATTGAGGAGACCAGCGGGCCTTTGATATAAAAATTAAAAAAAAAAGAAAAATGAGAAGAAAGAATGTGTTGAAGAGCGGGGAGAAAGGACCAAAGAGGAGGGCAATGTCACAGCCGGCTGGGTGACTCTCCACAACTACTAGCCTGACACGCCAGGACATTGATTAATACACGGGGCGCGGTGCGCAGCAGGCTGAGGATGTAAACAACGCTGTGACAGGAGGAGGAAAGCAAGGGAGTGAGTCAGCACTGCTCATCAAACATGGCCCTGTTGCGGGCAAGGCCATCCAAGTGGAAAAGACGGTGTAATTGAACACCTTATAAACACAAAATAAAAAATGGGTTTGCTCTTGCATCTTACTCTGCAGTGTGAGCGTGGGGAAACTACTGTTGGATGATTTGTAAATTCACTCGGGTGCTCCCCTCTGAATATTTGGAGTATTCACTTAGCTTGACAGATGCTTTTTTTTTTTTTATTGTCATTCCGTGTGGGTGGACCAATGTAGCAAATGTTTGATGATTCGCCATAAAAGCTAAAACGCTGACTTGGTGTCTGTAGTGTCTTGAAAAACTCAGCCCTCTAAGGCCAGTTTCACATAGAAAGATTAACAGTGATAGGCTTGTCTGTCATGAGTAGGCGCACAAAAAAAGTCTCTCGGGCCAATGCTCTCAAACAAATAGGAAGTCTACCATTTTGCTTTGAAAAAGCCATTTTATGCTCATTCATGCCTTTTCTGGGGCTCCTTCAAAGACAAACTCCTCCTAAAGATACTGTCTTACTTGCTACTAATTTTGAACCATGTACACTAGACTTATGGATGGCACTCACTGAAGAACATCTTAAGTTTTTGTCAATGCACGCGGGTGGAGCATGGCCGTGAAAGTTTGATGACTTGCCATAAAACCGGAACTCTAATTTCGTTCCTCCTGTGAGTCTTTCAAAATTCAGCCCCCAAAGGCAGTTTCACTTAGCAAGATGACAGCTAGTAGGGTGTCATGGCAGACCTACAAAAAAAGTCTCATGGACCATGTCGCAAAATGTACCTCAACATGAAGTCTGACATTTTAGTCTGAAAGAGCCTTTAAAGACAACATGCTCCTTCTGATTGCTAATAAATTTGAACCATGTACACTGGGCAAATTGATGACACTCTGAGAAAAATTCAGACCGTTTCACTTGCTTGTCTTCCATGAATGGACCCACCAAAATATCTCAAGCACTAATGATGTTAAAAACAAACAGAAAATCTGCTACTTTGGTTTGAGGCTGCCATTTTAGGGTCATCCCTGCCATTTCTAGTGAAGAATGTGCCACCTGCACGTGTCAGTCTATTTCCTTTAAAGTTTATCTTATGTTATCTGGGGGGGACAGACAAGCACGACTGACCCTGTCCTCTGGTTCTCGCAGAAATGCATGAAATTCAACGTGGATGCTCCCATCTGGCGCTCCAAGCAGCGGATCCTGTGCACGCTCAACCAGAGCCTGAAGGACGTACTCAACTATGGCCTGTTCCAGCCGGCGTACAATGGCAAAGCTGGCAAGTTTCTGGATGAGGAGAGACAGCTGAGGGAATATCCTTTCCCATCCATCGCTCCCGTACCTTATCTGGAGGTAGGCCACGCATCATGTTTATGGATGACACTTTACAAGCAGGCTGAGTGAATGGACAATAGAAAAGGGACATCTGGGGAAATGTACGCGGTGAGCCCTAACACTGGATTGTGCACAGAGACGGAGAGCCAAAATATGGGCCAATTAACACAAGGCTGTATTGACTTATTGAAAAAGAAAAAGAAATTCAATACAAAGAAAAATGAGATAGGTAGAAGTAAAAAAGCAAAAGGAGAAAGAAGAAAATCATGACTTTTGGTCATAATGGTTGATGATGAGGCAGCGTTACATTCTTGGAAGTCAAAAAACATCGGAATTGGGCACATTAATCATGTAAGCAAATCTCTCGAAACAATATTAGCTTCCAAATATTGTCCGATTAAAAACATGCTTCAGCCTACTCTCCGGAAAAAAAACAAACAAACAAAAAAAACATTTTCAGTGGTGTGTTTCTTAAAGCTTATAATGTTTTTTGTACCATTTAATTAAAACAAGTAAATTTTTTTTTTTTTCCTGCTGGCTTCACTGTATGTTTTTACATACTTTTTTGTATGTTTAGTCCAAATTTTAACTCTTGTTTTCCTAAATCATGGAGTCAGGGTATCTAAATTCACTTTGTATTCAAAACTCAGCGGAAAGTGCGAAACTGAACAGACTTGCTTTTTATTGCACTGTGGTTAATAGTCATCATTGTCCCTTTGGCTGACCCTAAAATATTCATGTAATAATCTGATTAAAATGTGACTACCGTAATTGCATGTTTTTTCTTGCAAATTGAATGCTTTCCATTGCTTTCAAATCCGTTGCTGTAATTGTCACATCTTACTCAGCATTCCGACACATGATTTGGTCACACGCTTTTCAAAAAAAAAATGCTGTATGGAATGTTTATAACTATATAACTGTATTAGTAACATTGTGAGCAGCTTTATCTGCCATAGTAAAGCTGAACTTGTTCAGCATTGTGCAAACTGTCACTGCTTTGGGTGTCTGCTCTCAATTGTCAATCATTTTTTATGGCATGGTTGCTGACAAGATGCTGACATCTTTTTAAAAAGTGTGGAAAAAGTGTGTGTGTGTGTGTGTGTGTGTGTGTGTGTGTGGTGATAGAGTCAGTCAGTACTTAAGTCGAAATACAGACACTGAGACACCTCTCACTATCTATGACTTTTTTACGTCATGTAGGATGCAAAAAAAACCACTTATCTATGTTCTCCTCCTTACGTCAAAATATCTGTTTCCCAACGTAGGGGGTAAAAGTAAAATGTATTCAATAACATACATGCTCAAGTAAAGTGCAGATACAATTGATATGAAAAGTCTGCACACCTGTTCGAATGCCATGTTTTTGTGAGCTAAAAAAATGAGCCCAAAACGCATTTTTTTCCCCACCATGACTGTGATCATGTCAACTATACAACTTAGTTAAAAATATAAGCCTACTAGAACATCTAAACTTCATTTGGGGCTTATCGGACACAATTTCAATGGTAGGAAGGTACAGTATGTGCTGACTTGCATTTAAGATGAGTTTGATTGTTACGGGTAATTCTAAACAGCTCCATCCTCATTAAAAGAGGGTGTGCACCCTTGTACAACCACAATGTGTCTGTTGTTTCATTTTTAGTTCCCCTCTTGAAAATATTTGATCTTTTAATTGAATTATACAGAGTAGAAATCACATTTATGGCTGAAAACGTTTTGAATGAATCTTTTTTTAAAATATCATAACCTGGCATCTGAACATGAGTGAACATTGATTGACACATGCCCACCAGTGGTATATGGGATGCGTCTTGGACCGAATCCCAGGGCTCATCCATCACGATGGGAAACGTAGCGAGTAAAACGACGCGTTACGACTGCAGTATAAAAACGTCACACGCTCTTCAACAGTGGCTGTCTTGCTCCCCTGCACTTTTTTACGAGCAGGGTTGAAATCAAGATGAGTGTCACACCCTTATCTTCTGGGATATGGCGCGACGATATTATTCACCATCATTATCACTGATAGTTGTCTGTGTTGTAAATTTGAGGCTCATTAAGGCTAAAGCCTTCCTGTCCCCTAGCAATCAGTAATTAGCTATATTATTCAGGTTATTTCTTTAATGTTATACTGTGTGTGTGTGTGTGTGTGTGTGTGTGTGTGTGTGTGTGTGTGTGTGTGTGTGTGTGTGTGTGTGTGTGTGTGTTCCCAGGCCCCCCGCTGTATGAGGAAATCTATTATTTCTCCACTGGATAGTGATATAAAGTCAAACTCCATGACTGACAGATGACTGGTTGGATCACTCGTGTGGAAAACTGAGTGGAATGATATTATAAAGGGATCCAATATTGTCACATGGATTGTTGATCTGCACTTCACATGTTTCTGTCAGTTTTCCTTTCACCGTTGTGCTTGCAAAAAAAAAAAAAAAGCATCCATTCAGGCCCAGCAGCTGTCATTGTGTGTTGTACGAGTGCTACAGTGTAGTCGTGCCGCGCGTGTCATTGATTGACCCGCACTTACTTCCCCTGAGGCGGTGGGCTGACTGACAGGATGACATGAGTTTAATGTCATTTTTTTTCCATGGAGCGTTTTGCTGGTGTTGCCTGGTGTAAAAGAGGCTGGATTTGCATTACACATGCATGTGCACAATTCCCATTTAATGCCTTAAGTATCTCACAAAAGTGAGTGTGACCCTCACGTAAATATTTTATTTCCTGTTTTCATGGGTTCACGCTGAAGAAATGTCACAGTGTACAGCTTGTATAACGGTGTCAATTTACTGCCCCCTTGAAATAACTTCTTTTCTAAAACCGCTGGTAACAAATATGAGTGCTACTTTACACCCCTACATGAAAATGTACAAATTATGGTGAGTGTTGATACTTTTTATGGCTAACATTATTATCCAGCTTGCAGGTATTTTCATTCCTAAAAAGATTTACCGTATTTTCCGCACTATAAGGCACACCCAAATGCATTCAATTTTCTCAAAAGTCGACAGTACGCCTTATAATCGTTCTGAGTTCTTGGATGTAGTGTTTTAACTGTTCTCTAAAGCTGTTTGTTAAAGCTGCAGCGGTTGTGAAAGCTCGATATAAATAAAGCTGTATTGTATTGTATTCCCTTTAGTGTAGTGGCTGCGGTTGTGTAATCGCTTTTGCAGTTTTTATTCTATGCGCCCTATAATGTGGTGCGACCTATATATGAAAATAGTTTTAAAATAGGCCATTCATTGAAGGTGCACCTTAAACCCCAAAGCGCCTTCTAGTCAAGTCGAGTCAGGTCAGCTTTTATTGTCAAATATGCTCTATGTGTAACATACTGCACAGATGAAATTACTTTCCTCTCTTAACCACAGTGCAAACATGTCGTGCATTGAACACAAACAGCTCATATTTACGTTAAAATGTCATAAGACATTAATATATAAATATGTTAAATAAAAATGAATGTAATAAATAAACAAATATAACAACAGACAACTAAGGGCGCTTGTGATTATTGCCTATTTGTAGTGACTTGTTTTCAGTGCAATAATCGGATGTCAGATGGGGAGTTTAGTCTCCTGACTACCTGGTGGAATAAACTGTTCTTGAGCCTGGTGATTTTAGCAGAGAGACATTGCCTTCTCCTCTCCGACGGCAGCAGGTCGAAGAGTCTGTGAGACGGGTCGGTGGGGTCAACTGCGATCTGGGTGGCTTGGCGGGTCAGACAAGAGTTGTAAGTGTCGGCCAGTGGAGGAAGAGAGACACCAATGATCTTCTCAGCCGCTCTCACAATGCGCTGCAGACTCTTTCTGCAGGACACAGTGCACGCGCCGTACCACACGGTGATGCAGCTGCTCAAGATGCTCTCAATGGTGCTTCTATAGAAAGTCTGCATCATGGGGGCGGGGCTCTTGCTCTCCTTAGTTTGCGGAGGAAGTACTGGCGCTGGTGGGCTTTATTTTGGCCAGTGAGGTAGTAAATAGGCTCCAGGTCAGGTCTTCAGAGATGTGCACACCAAGGAACTTGGTGCTACTCACCCTCTCCAGTGCGGAAAATACGGTGATTATTATTCTTAAGCCATCATGACATCATTTGAACATTTGTACTGCACTCATAAGTAGAAAAAAAAACTTTAATAATGATCTAATTGAAATGCATTTCATGTAAAAGTAAAATTTAAGTTGTAGCAAAGATTTTTTTTCCATAAACCGTGCTTAAAGATTTCATTCAAATTTGAATTTGAGCTTTCCTTGACTTTTTTTTTTGCACAATTTGTATTATGTCTTGCTTTTCTTGCTATTGCATTCATATTTTCATTCTTTCAAATATGTCTGATGATATTTCATGTTTTAAATGTACTGTATATTATTTTGTATTTAATTCAATGATTCTTTTGCGTACCACTTGATGGAGCCCATTTGCCACTAGTGATTTGATGCTTTCACTGTAATTTAGATTTACAGAGGGTGTTTTTTAACGTGTTTATTTGTGTTGCATGGTCAACGGTTGTGTATACGTCACCAGTCACTGTATTTGTTTGACATCAAGCTGGAATTGACACGCTATATTCAATCTGTGAGTTCACGGTCACATTCGCAGATATCAAATACATGTCTGATTTTTATCCACATTTGAAAGAGGCTTACCTTTGATCAGAAATTATTCATTTCTATTTCTGCTCCAATAACACATTTCCCAATAGTGCCACTTGACAATAAACAAAATCAGACATGTCTCAAATGAACCATGCGGAGTAAATCAAGCCTAAACGTGTCATTATTGATGCTGTCTGCGAACGATCCTTGAATCACACAAATACAAAAGTGCAAAATCTTGACACTCCCCGAGATTGTTGTTAAGTCCTATATTGAGTCAACCCTGTGTGTGTTTCAGTTCCGCTACAAAAGACGCGTGTACACTCAGTCGTACCTGGATGAGAAACAGCTGTCCAAGCTCCACACAAAGGTAAGAGCCCACTGCTGGGAATGCTTTTTCTTTTTCTGCTTTGGCGATGTTGCGTCCTGCTTGTGTTGTGTTTGTATGTGAAGAAATGCGCAAGTAGTAGGGACAGAATACTGTCAGCCCTAAAGACACCGAGCAACTGCAGACTTTGTCAACAGCTAAATACTTCTCGATCACTCTGAAACGAGCACCATTCATGATGGATTAACTGCCTGCAGTTTTTGCTTTTTCTTTGGCTTTTTGTGTCGTTGCTCATTCCAAATGATGGACTGCCGTCGTGGAGGGCATCACATGGGAGACATCCGTGTACTAATTGGAATCTAACTCCAGCAGACAACTAAGGTTGTGCGAGAACTGACATTGCGGACCGTATTTTCCGCACTATAAGGCACACGTAAAAGCATTCCATTTTCTCAGAAGCCGAGAGTGCGCCTTATAATCTGATGCGCCTTTTATATGGATCAATATTCTGATTTCTTGGACATAGTATTTTAAATGTTCTGTAGAGCACTTTGTTCCAGCTGCAGCAGTTGTGAAAGCACTATATAAATAAAGGTGTATTGTATTGTATTCCCTTTAGCCTAGCTTTCATCTAGTGGATGCCTAATGCAACCCGAGCCACTATTGGAGCTTCTATTCGATGCGCCTTATAATGGCGTTTGCCCTTTATATGAAAACACTTTTAAAATAGGCCATTCATTGAAGGTGCACCTCATACTCTGAAGCACCTTATAGTGCGGAAAATCCGGTATTTTTAATGTAATATTTATTGTTTTTTTTATCCACCATCTTCATAATGGTCAGTCATGCATCATTGCGTATCCAACCTTTTATTCATTAAAAAAGAAGACTTTAGTCAAAGCGCAGCGTGCCCCTGAGTTCGTTCATTTGTACTTAAGCAGTGTCCTCCATTAGCCTGACATCACAGGGAATTGTTTGAATGTTTATGAACAGGCACAGCAGGCCAGACCGTTTTGGTCAAATTATTTTTATTTTACTAGCTATAAGGGAGCAGAAGTCAAGGGAGGACAGATGGCCAGAAATATTTCCTCAGTGCGGACAACTAGTGGATGGATATTGAATTCCATACAAGGGCGAGTTCAACGGTAACTTCATTTCTTCACCTAAATCAGTTGCTAATAGGTTTGAATTTCGCTGACTGTCGCTCGTATGATTTGTAGCCAGCAACAATAAATTAGGTTGATGGCGGCATATTATACAAAAACAATATTTGAACTAATTCTTCTTGGATGTTTATATTTGTCAACTGGAATTTACCCATTTACTGCCAGAGACGTATATATTCATAAAATATGTTTTTCGACAGGTAGCCATGGAGGCAGGTCTCGCCCAGCTTGTCTTTCAAATTCAGGTTTGTGATCCACTGTAATGACAGACAAATGCCTGTAGATGGTGGTGTTGCATTACTTTGGATTCAAGATTTAACAGCTTTGATTAGAAGATAAAGATTAGGAGGTGAAACTCAGCTTGTCACAGCTAAGCCAGCCATGCAGTGTGTTGCTACGGGAAAGAGGGAGGAACATTTTTTTCTGTAAAAAGGAGTGAGTCTCCCTTTTCTTTTGATAGGCATTGCGTCAGAACACAAAATTCTGTGGGTCTTGAAAGATTAATCAAAATGCTCAATGTCAGCAGGCAGTGCGGGAAACTCTGCTTTGCTGCAAATTACCAGTAGTTTAGACAACCGGGAATTGTTTTCAATTGCGGTGGGGAAAAAAAAAGAAATCACAATATGTCTCTTTTAACATTTTGACTAAGGGCAGCACAGTGCTCGACTGGTCTGCACATCTGCCTCACAGTGCAGAGGTGCATGGTTCAATTCTATACCCCTTCCGGTGTGGAGTTTGCATGTTCTCCCCGTGCCTGTGTGGGTTTTCTCCGGGTACTCCGGTTTCCTCCCACGTTCTAAATTCACCCATGGCAGGTTAAAGGAACACATAACATTGTCCCGAGGTGTGATTGTGAGCGTAAATGGTTGTTTGTCTATTTGTGGCCTGCGACTGGCTGGCAACCAGTTCAGGGCGTCCAAAGACAGCTGGGATCGGCTCCAACACGCCCGTGACGCTTGTGGGGAGAAGTGGATTAAAAAAATGGATGGATGGATGGATGGATGGATGGATGGACACTGAGTAATTAGTGACGGCACAAGTTGGGAGACATCCACACACTGGACTTAAAATTCACTCTCATGAATTATTAACATCCACTATACATTTTTTCTGCCTTCTGCTTCTTCTCCTATAATTGCTGCGGTAATACATTCAGCAGCACAAACATACTTTGAAAACGAGCAGGAAAAGTAGCACTTCTCTCCAGTTATTTTCTAATGGAAATGATCAGCACCTCAGGCCAATTCCTTTCGTGTGGCAGCGAGTGGGCTCTTTCGCTAAATACAGTATATTATTCAAAAGCTTTCCTTGAAAGGTGGGTTCGGTGATCGGCCTGTTTTAGAATCCATCATTGGACAGTACAGTATGTATTTTTGTAGGAACTACAGAATGAATGGGCTATGTAGAAAAAGTGCACTTTAAAAGCTGACCTTACGTGTTGGCAGCTCCGAAGTTACAATGCGTGAGGGTGTGACCGTGTGAGGTTACGGGAGAGAGCTGTGGCTTGTTGCTGCGTGGCAGCACTGTGTGGAGTTGTGAATAAACAGACCAGAAAGATGCGGTGCCTCAGCGGTTCACTGGACCATCTTCCTCCTACTTCGCTCACTCCCCTCTCAGCGTGTGTGTGTGTGTGTGTGTGTGTGTGTGTGTGTGTGTGTGTGTGTGTGCGTGTGCATGTGCGTGCGAGTGTGCATGCGTGCGTGTGTTCGTGTGTGCTTGTGGTGGCCTACAAGCATATTTACAGGTATCCATTCACTTCATACATATGTAAACATTGCACATTGCTATAAAAAGCCTTGATTTGGATTTTCCTTCAAGCCAAAATATGAAAATGTGTACTTTCACTTGCATTTATTCAAATTCTAGTCAACTACATAATTGAAATAATTAGATGGGTGACACTGTAAATTTCCCCAGTGTGGCACAAATAAAGGATATCTTATCTCATCTTGTTGTCCGCACCAGTGTCAGAGAGACTGTGACAATTGCTTTCGACGTAAAGAAGTGAGTCTTGAGTGTTCAATGTGATACTCTAATTGCAGCTTGTTGGTGTTCCTTTAAGCATGGTACACACATGCCAATCATCACGCTGAATTTTGAGACTGATTCCCTCCTCTGGTGACTACTAGCTTGTCTAGCACTGAACTTCACAAAAGCAAGTGTAGTTACATCAGCTTGTCAAACTTTCAAAAGTCTGAGGGTCACGAGTGATGCAATAAATGAAACAATGAGTAGTTTGATAGGCAAAAACAAAACTGAACGCACTTACCTTTGTGACTGACCAGTTCCCTCTGTACGGAAGCATTACAGCAATCACTTTATAACAAAAGTCTAATACCAATCTAATCTAACAATTTTCACTTGTTATAAAAACAAAACAAAACAAACAAAAAGAAAAACCATACAGACTTTCAGTCTTAAGATGACATATAAATGCAAGGGCCCCGTGGAATGATGAATTCGCGAAGTAACATGACACTTCTCAGACAGTTCAAGTGTCCAAGAGAGGTCTTTGAATTTTTTTCTCAATCTATTTGAAACACTTTTAATTAATTAATAATGCATGAAAATAACAGACAACATACGGACAGACAAATAGTAGAAAAAAAAATATTCAATTGACCATATTTGGACATCCTGTACAGAGTTTTCGCGACGATATGGAATATGTTGCAAAGCCTCCACAAGATTGAGTTCACACACAATGTAAAGTTGTTATGTAAATGAAAAGGAAATAGTATTGAAGAAAAAGCTCATTAGCATCTAGAGCAAGATCTGTCTCACCGCAAACTTTTGGTGTGTGCAATCAAGAGTTTTATTTTAATCGAGCAATGATATACAGTATCATCATCGATTGGTGGATGCCCGCAGGCCCGGTGTGAGCGTCCATCCAGTGCGGCAGAGAAAGCAACCGGCGTGTGGGTATTCACCGTCCGAGCATTTAGCCTACTTTGCCATCATGGAGTTAATTCGCCGCAGGCCAAAGTTCAAAATGAGGTCATAATTAATAGAATCCCCCCCCACCCACATAACCTCTTCACCCTTCCTGCTGTCCTGCTTAGCGAGCAGGACAATTGCATGTAATATTTGCACAGCACAAATGCACATTCTGTTTATATGCTAAGCTTGCATAAAAAGCCCTCAGCGTGGTGTAAGTGGGTGGCACATACAGTATCATGTGGAGAGCCCTTTAGTAACGCACTATTTGGCAACGTGGTCATGACACCGCCTCAGCCCGACCCAACCACGCACTGCGATCATATTATTTCCTCTGCTTGCAATAATTAACGCAATCACAGCGTAAACAAACGCTTTCGCTGAGGCGATTTCTCGTGAGTGCACAAAAAGGCAATAATTGAATATCCTCATATTTCACTCACGCTGTTCCTCCCACTCGTCTGAATGTTGTAAGTGGCTCATTGTGTCTCTGAATGGAAATTCCTGCATTGCTTGCGATATAACACAGAGAATCCTGTGCGTCGTATATACTGTATCGCGGATGCGAAATATGCAGTATGACAGTTACGGGGTGCACACAATTCACACATTAGCATGGAATCTCTCGCATAACACGCAACTGTTGTCAGTGTATAGGTAACACATGAGAAAACATGTGTCAGACAATATTATTGCTTATTAATGTAAACTGCTCATGCCCTGAAATTCACACATTTTTCAAGGGCGCTGGCCCGAAAGCACCTATGTAACAATTTGGCATGGCTCGATATTAGATTCTAATGATTTGATAACCATAAGCAAAAATATTGTGATATTACGATATTAAAATTACAGCTCTAAAGTGACCTTTTCTGAAATATTTTGGTAAATAAAGCATTTTCCCCCTTTGAACACAGTCTGATTTGTTTTTAAAAAAAAAAATGATTATTTAGTATATTAAGAAACATGTTCCAAGAATTTCTTCTTCAGAGACCCATGAGCTACTCATTTTGTCCTTGGGGCTGATTAGTACGCGCTGCCACCAGTACATTAATCAACAGAGCATAAAGGCATCCGTATGAGTATGCTGGAATTTGCACAGCATCTCTTTCGTCTTGCTCCTTGCTTCCTCGTCCGTGCGTAACCGCTCATCCCCCCACTCTCTGCTCGCCGAGAAAGAGAAAAAAAAAAGCGACTGGCCACCAATTTATTTCAAAGAAAGGGCTTGTTTACTCAACTCTGCAAACAGCCGATCATATTGTGTCCTACTCAGATGTCTGCTCAAAAGAGAAAAGAAGACCTCATTACTGATGACGGTATGTGAATGAATTTCAGAGTTCATAGTTCGACGAAGCTATCCTAGGAAATTCACATAAATGAATCTCATTGAAACAGTTATTTTAGATTGATGGGGACATTAAATTGCAAAGCTCATTTCACTTTGACTGTCTAATTTTAGCAGAGAATTGTGTCACTGTTTGATGTTCATTTTGAGGAGAAGTAGACACAAATGCCCCTGTAGAGTTTAAAAAATAGGAAATCGACCATCTTAGTTCCAAAGCAGAAACATTGGGCAAATTCCAAGGCTCATACTTTCAAACATTTCAACTTCAATGAGAGAATTTGTCAAATTGTATAAAATTTGGCAATCGACCAGTTTATGAACAAATGAGTTGAAAAAAAAGAGTTTGTAATCCATTCATTGCCCCCAGTTGATTTTTACTGTCAAACGAAATATCAAAGAGAATTGCTTTTGGATTAAAACGGGAGGCCAGCAATTTATTTATTCATTTATTAATTTATTTTTCACCTGTTTTCTGGGTTTAGTTGTGTGATGTTCAGAAGATGAGCGGCGATCGCAAGTTGCAAAATGGCCACCCCAAGAGATGGATAAAAATGGGTAGATTTTGTAGCCTAATTCATTCCCCACAAACGCAATATGAATCAGAATGCCGTGTTTAGAATAGTGGATCTGCATAGAACATACCATTGGAAACATATATATTTTTTGTTGACTTTCCCTTTAAAAATACTACATAGCTTTGCCTTAAAGTTCACTCGCTTAATGATAACATATCATGGGAAATTCCATAGGAAAGCTAAAGCTAAAGAATAGCATTTGCCGCGTTGGATAAGCAAATGGATATTTGAACACAAATGGTAGAGCAACACATGCAGACAGATAATATAAAAATATTCATAATGCAGGGCTGGGGAACTCTGGTTCCTTGAGGGCTCTATCCTGCATGTTTTAGGCGTTTCCCCTCCTCCAACACACCTGATTCAAACGATGAGGATCATTATCAGGCTTCTGAAGAGCTGCTAATGAGCATTTCATTTGCTCATGATCTTATCATTTGAACCAAGTGTGTTGGAGGAGCCTTTGTGCCATAGAAAGCGAGATGAGCAAATCTATTTGGAGTAAGTAATTTTTGAAATCATGACGTGGAATTTGAATAATTTCCCGCACTGTTGTTGGGACTCACTGACCTTGACAGCCGGTCAGACGCCATCTCAAGTTTGATGATCACTTGGAGGATTTGTCATGATATAAAGGGCGGGAGGACCTATTCATGACAACTCAGAGCTTTGAGTCCATATTTGATTGATCTCGGTGGGTGAATAGTTTTAGAAAATCGAAGGAATCGGAAGTTGGATGAGGGTCACCTAAGGAATTTTGTGCTGGCGGTACCAATGTATCTCACGCATCCCCTCCCTCTTGTCCCACTCTCAGCTTTGCCTCCCTCTCTCTCACATCTCTCCAGCATCCTGCTCACTTCCCCCTCACCATCTCCCCGCCTGTGCAGCGCATGCGTCCATGCCGGGGTGAGTGTTTGTGTGTGTGCGTGCGTGCGTGTGTATGTTTTTGTGTGTGAGTGAGACCGCATGTGAATGTCCATGTGCTACTTTGACAAGCCCAGTGAGAGAGCAGGGAGCGAGAGGGGAACAGGTCCGTGGCATGATCGGAAGGACGTGGCAGACATGTGGACGGCGTTCGGGCTCGGGGAGCGCAGATGACCTACGGGGTTGCGTGTGTGACGCCGAGTGTGTCCGCGGGTGAAATGGGTTCCGCTCTGGGCCGAAGACGAGCGAACGAGAAAAAGGAAAGGAGAACCAAAGAAGCCAGGAAGGCCAAAGTCAATAGTAAGGTAGCCCAATCATCTGTTTTTTTTTTTTTTTAATCTCAATTCTGCATGCTGACTTTTCATACACTTTCTGTCAAGGGCTATTTGCAGAAACTCTCCAAGCGTCCCTTCTACCTGTCAAGCTGCTCTCTCTTGCTCGCTTCCTCCCTCCCTCGTTTTGGCTTTCCTTCTGTTGTTATGCTCTGCTGCATGTTGGCTGTGCGAGGAGTTGGTGCAGTTTTGTCTGAAAACCCGCCAGAATGCTAATGCACCTCTGCCGGTTCACATCCCAAACCACCGCTGTGGATCACTATGGATTTGTCTTGTGTGTTAATCACAAGTGCGGATTGGTGCCAGTTGTTTGTGCGCAGGCATGTTGGCATAGGAGGGTCCCCCGCAGGGTCCAAACATTGTCACAACTCTTGGCTTGAGTGTGTGAAATTCCTGACGTTGATGTCATGTTTGTGTCAGCGAGGGCGCTGAGTTGCTCACTTCACTGCATTCACTGCCCAAATGTCTTGCAGGTACAGTGGTGCCTTGAAATAGCAGCAATTTAAGACTGACAATCGCCATCATTCAGCTTTGCCTTAAGAGCAAAACTTTGAGATGCGAGCACTGAATGACAGGGCTGTAATACTCGAGTCTGGACTCAACACGTATTTTTTTGTTGTCTTGGATTTGACTCGGACTCCTTTGCAGTTGAATTCTGACTTGTCTCGGACTCGGCCATTGGTCTTGCAAAATATTTTTGTCGACTTGACCGAGTCCAACTATGTTTTTGTTCTTTTGACGTCATCCTTCAAAAGAAACATGAAATAAAGTTTTTCAGATAATCAAAACAGTCGTCTGATCGGTTAATCTGACCACAAAGGCCAAAGCAAGCAGTCTTTTTCTTTCCGCCATCTTAGCCAACAGTGGGGTTATAAAATTTGGTTTTACCAACCATTGAGAGCTGGTGTCTTAAGAAAAATGAATAAATAAACAACAGTGGCAGGTAGTGTTGAGCATAATGAAATGTCTGTAATCCGTGGTCGTGAAAACAGTATTTTTCTGTTTTAAGGTTTATTCCTGAGCTCATCTGGACTTGGCCTTGGATTTGGACTGGGACTTTAGGAACTCGAACTTGACTTGGATTGGGACCTATGTGAATTGAACTTGACTTTGAGTTGATAAAGGTGGACTTGACTACAGCCCTGCTGTATGGTGGCAGTGAATGCAACTCAATTTATTTGACAACAAGTAGCACTTGGGCGGATCGTGAACTATTCATCAAAAAGAGGCTTTGAAGTGTTTATTGCGACTCCTAGTTGAAGTTCGATGTCAAACTAAACATCAAACAAAGAGATTACCATGTATTTTAAACAACCAAATAATTCCCAAAAGTAATAGCCAACAAATGCTACAAACATTGCAAAACGCCATAGATGGGCAAATGTATAGCATATTTACATACTATGCTTGACTCTGAAACTATCATGGCACCGCAAGAGCTTAACTCCTGTTGAAATATCTCACCTCACTTGGACAAAGTTGTGTATTTAGTGTTTATGTGTGTGTGTGTGTGTGTGTGTGTGTGTGTGTGTGTGTGTGTGTGTGTGTGTGTGTGTGTGTGTGTGTGTGAGTGAGTGAGAGTAGAAAGAGGAAATTGATTGTTTGCTCACTATGTGCTGGAATCAGGCCATATGGAAAATAAGACCTCGGGTGCTTAATCATACCCCAGCTACATCTACAAAGTAAAGTAAATCTTTTTTTTGTCCTTTTCTTTCTTTTTTATTTTTAAGTGTAATATCAGTGCAGCTGGAAATAGCAGCCTTACAGTCCATTTGAAACCAAACTAGTGAAGTACTATGAATGATTACCATTGCAGCGAATTTGTCACAGGGGATATGTTGCAGACCCACCTGCAATAGGTGAAAATCAACAATATCGGGAGAAAAAAAAAAAAGCAAAAAAAAAAAAAACTGTTTTAAAACAGTTCTACACCTCCAACATAAATACACTTTTTATTACGTTGGATTATCACATTCATAACCCGAGGCATTTGCCTTTTAAAATCATCGTGGAATGGGAATCATCATTGAAATGCCGTTAGTCCATTCGAGCCTCCCACAAACAAAAAGAAACAAAAATGTTCTAAGATGGTTTTTCATGAGAAAAACAGCAGTTTATACTGGAAATCGATAATATTATACAATAACACTGTAGTTTATATTTGCAAAAAAACAATAACATTATAAAATATTAAGAATGAAACTGTTTTTGCCAGTTTTTCTGCTTCATTTCGATGGACCTTGTGCTGCTCCTTCTGGTTGGTGCACACCAGCCAATAGGAAACAGTATCATACAGATGTACACATGAACGTGGAGACAGTCACAAGTTACTCCTCAATAAGCCATAATAATATTATTTGTTCTTCTTGACCCCGACATATGCACACAGTTTGGCAACCTATTCCTGGATTTTTTTTAACTGTAACCCTAACCCAAACCCTAACCCCCAATCCCCCTAACCCCCTAACCCTAAACCTAACCCTCATGCCCCCGAACTCCTAATCCAAACCCTAACCCCTAACCAGAACCCTAACCCCTAACCCTAACACCTAACCCCGAACCCAAACCCCTAACAAAACCATAACCCCTAACCCCGAAGGCTAACCAAACACGAATCCTAACCCCGAACCCTAACCCCTAACCCATAACTCTAACCCCTAACCCCTATCCCACAAAACCCTTAACCCTAACCCCAAACCTTCACCTCATCCCTAACCCCTAACCCTAAACCCTAATCCTAACCCGAACCCTAACTCCTAACCCTAACCACCCTAACCCCCAATCCCCCTAACCACCCTAACCTTAACCCTAAATCTAATCCTAACCACCTAACCATAACCCTAACTCCCTATCTCACTAACTCCCTAACCCCCCTAAACCCTAATCCTAAAACCGAACCTAACCCTAACCCCTAACCTCTAAACGTAACCTCTAACCCTAACCCCCAATCCCTCTAACCACCAATCCCCCTAGCCGCCAATCCCCTAACCCTAACCCCTAATGCTCAGACCTAACCTTACCCTAACCCCTAACCTCTAACCCTAACCCCCAACCCCCCTAACCCCCTCACTCCTAACCCTAAACCTAACCCTAAACCCCCTAACACTAACCTTAACCCTTATACTAACCCTAAACCCTACCCTAACCCTAACCCCCAATCCCCCTAACCCCATATCCACGAACCATAATGCCCCTTAACCCTAACCCCGACCCATAACCCTAACCCTCACCCTAACCCTAACCCTAGTCCCCAAACGTCCGAACCCTAACCCCCGTAACCCTAACCTCTAACCCTAACCCTAACCCTTTTTTATCTATATTTAACAATTAAAATGTTGTAATATTCATATAAAGTCTAATATGTAAATTAGCATGAAACACGGGTCATCGAGCTACGAATATACAGTAATCCCATGAAAAAACAAAAAAAACCATTGGAACCTTGTGTGCCTTCTCATATTCTTCAACTTTCAGTTTAGTGTGCGTTTCAAAACCTTGATACGCTGGTACCGTCACATACCAAGGAACTCTGTACTGTATATTCAACCATGCGTGCATCAATCCACTGATCCATCATCCCTCATCCAGGCCGCTAAAGGACTTGATGTTTGGCCTTGAAAGTCCTTCGCCTTGTTGCTTAACTTGGTCTCACATAATTCACGTCATAAAGCTCTGGGCACATCAGCTCACTCGCATGAGACTTGATCATTCTGGGTCAGGAAGTTTGAATAGACGGCCGTGGAACGAGATGCCATCGGCGCACACAAAGCACAATAGAGTTCTAATCAGTCTGAATAAATGGACGACACACATCGGTCCTCTTTCAGCCGACAGTTTTTGTCGTCTGTCCTCTTGTGTTCTACATGTGTCGCCCGCAGCCCCCATTGTAGCCCAGGTCCAAATATAGTGAATCATAGATTTTCCAGCCATTGTGTTGTCTCTGCTGCACTGCACCCAATGTTGTTCTCGTTCTTCTTCTTTGCTGGTGCAGCAAAAATAGACTGTGTTCACCCTATGAAAGTATTGCCCGATTAATCACGCAACCTCTCGTCCTAGTTAAAAATCTGCCGTTAACATAGTGGGGTTCATTTATTTTGGATTTGGGCAATTTCTATTCAGTAGGAGAACATGGTTTGGGTTCACCAAAAATATCAGTTTCTGGCCAAAAAGCACAGAAAGTATCTTTTTGTGCACAAATATGTCAAAAGTAATTCATTTACATATATATGTCACTATGCCAGCAAGAACAACCTCACTCTTCTGAGACTTACAAAGAGGGTTCTGCCTAAAGAGGTAGCAGCCCCAGCTTTTAGCGCTGCAGTCAGCACTCTTGACTTTAAAGCCAGCCCATGATGTGGTGGTGACGCCGATTCAAAACCTGAGTATCACCACCATTACATACCTGTATGCAACTAAGAAATGCGCCCTGAGCAATACACATCAACCACGTCTCAAGTCGAATGCCTGTGGATTTTTTACATGCCATTTGCCATTCATTCTATGAATTAATTAAATCATCTCACACCCTTTTTCTTCTAAGTATCATTTCTAATGACACATAATATAATCTGGTGGAGTCAATGGTGCACAGACTTGTCCAACTTCCAACGTGATAGCATTTCTTTCTGAGTCAATATGACAAGCCGGAATTCGTCCCCTAATCTCTATCATTAACTCAAAAGCTGTGCTGAATGCAAAACCAAAGCAGTGTAAACTCGCCATCTACTGGGATTTGTTTGTCATTACAGTCATTTGAAAAAAACTAATCACTTCATTCGAGCATAGGGGTATCTGAAGTTCACTCAAAAATTAAATAATAATATATGTTACAGGGTAAAAAAAAAAAAAAGAAAGTCCTTAACATAACGGAACTAATGTTAGCTCACCCTTTAACATACTTAAGTCAATAGTGTTGTAAAACAAACAACAGTAAAACCTATTTAAAATTCTAATTATTCATGCGATATGTTGTATACATCCCGTCTGTGTGTGTGTGTGTGTGTGTGTGTGTGTGTGTGTGTGCGTGTTGGTGTGTGTGCGCGTGTGCGTGTGTGTGTGTGTGTGTGTGTGTGTGTGTGTGTGCGCGCGTGTGTGTGCGTGTGTGTGTGTGTGTGTGTGTGTGTGTGTGTGTGTGTGTGTATTTGTGAAAGCACCTGACCGATCCTGATTCAGCATTCTCCTTTCTGTTGATTGTGATGACAACATGCATTCTCCTCATTTCTGCTGCCTGCATTGTAGTGCAATCAAACAACTGCTGTCATATTTAAGGGTAGGACAGTAGTTCTATTTTATTATTATTACTATTGTTATTGTTATTAGTAGTAGTAGTAGTTGGAGGAGGAGGAGGAGGAGTAGTAGGAGTAGTAGGCTGAACTGTTGGTGTGGGAAAAAAAACAGCACATATTTCATATTGTGACCTCTACACTTATAGTCATAGTATTGATACATACTACTGAAAAAGATACATTGATTCTAAATTAATTTATAAATGTTATGATTAGAAAGTGAAATCTTCTCTTACAAAGTTGATTAAAATAGCCATCTGCTATTACTGATTAAAATTACAACGTGTGATGAAATATGTGATGAAAAATGAGTGATGAATCATCGTTCAACCGAAAGTTACACACTTTACATTCAACTCATTCAAATTTAAATTTGTTGATGTCTCTTTGGCCAAATGAGCCTGCATCCGAACTGGCCCGATTGGACGGACATAACAAAGCTGTCCGACCATTGTGGCCACTCGGGGTGGTGGAATTAGTTGAGAGAGTGGAGCATAATGTGTGTTTATGGAGGGGGAGTAGGGGGACTCACATACAATACAATAAACTGTGTGTGTGTGTGTGTGTGTGTGTGTGTGTGTGTGTGTGTGTGTGGGTGTGTGTGTGTAGGGGC
>NW_017806236.1:2754632-2800303 GCF_001891065.2 Hippocampus comes
TTGGGTGTGTGTGTGTGTGTGTGTGTGTGTGTGTGTGTGTGTGTGTGTGTGTGTGTGTGTGTGTGTGTGTGTGTGTGGCGCTGAGTGGCAAAGAGGCTCTGTGCTTTGTTGTGGCCTTTAATCAAGCCAACACTGCCAGCTAACACTGGACTGTATTCTGGCTTGCCAGGAATAGCAGCAAAAATAATTTGCCCATCTATACTGTCCATAAACATAATACATCGCATATTGCTCCAGCACCTTTTTTTGAAAAGGATTACTCAGGAGGCATTGTGATGCTGCGTTTGGAGAGAGCTGCAAGGAGCAAAGCCACTGAGGTTGGATGGCAAGTTTACTTATGTAATTGCGTACTGTGCCGCTAACCTTATTGTGCTGCTTTTTTTTCTGTGCTTTGGCTGCCCTGTGCTTTCTTTTATTTTAATGGCTGAATAATAGGCGTGAGCTGGCTACTGGTTTCACGGTGCACCACTGTTTTAAAAAGTCATCATTTCAAAACCACTCAAACTTTCCAGCAGCTGGGGTTGGGGTTTTTTTCTTGTTTTGTTTTGTTCTTGTTTTTTTTTTCTTTGTTTGTTAGTTGTTAGTGCAGGCAAAGTGACACTTCTACTCCCCGTCTCGTTGGTGGTTTGAGCAGTCAGTGAGCCAGACGTGTCCTCTTTTGGAAAGGAAGTGTGCCTTTAAGGTGCATGGCCTACCGAGTGACAACTGGAGCTAGAATGTGTCTGATTGATCGGAATCACCAACTACGGCTCTATTTGCCACGTGCTAGGGTTTCACAAGGCCTTAGTCGCTCCATTATTTCTTCACTTCGCTCTAGCGGGAGCGAATCTGATGTTGGCGAACAAAAAAAATAAATAAAATAAAATAGAGAGAGAGAGAATGTTTGTGTGTGCGCGCATGTAAATCAGACCACAAACTAAAGTGTTTCATTCATATTTTTGTTCGGAATATTGAGTTCAAATCTTTACCAGACACGTGCTATTGAGGTGAAATGTAACATTTATGGTTAATGACGCTGTCGATGCTGTTGCTATAGTAACAACACTTTTTTTTTTTTAACGTTGGGGAATGTTTTCTTTCTGCACTCATGAATGATACATCCAGTGTGTCCATCTTAGTGCAATGAATTATGAATCAGTGTGTGTGTGTGTGTGTGTGTGTGTGTGTGTGTGTGTGTGCGTGTGTGTGTGTGCGTGTGTGTGTGTGCGCACGTGTGTGAATGAGGACCACAAATGTCATACTGTAGCTTCCAGTGCTTTTTATATAAAGCGTCACTTAAGGGTTTTGGGGTTTAGATTATGCCCCCCCAAAAAAGAAATTAAAAAAAAAAGATTTGTTTGGCACCATAATGTGTAAAAGGTTAAAGATTTTCCCTCACAAAGTACATCCTATTCATCGGAATGAAGTCCGTAAGCTCTCATTGAGTGTATTGGTCTTTTCTGCTGTAGGGAGCATTACAATATAATCCTGTTAGATATGGATAGCGGAGATTATAAAAATTCACAATCTGAGGGCAGCAACATACAACAGAGAGCGAGAAAGAGGGAGCGAGTGTGCAAGCTTCACGAACCAGCTACAGTTCGATATACATGTGTGTGTAATGAGAGTTGTAATCACACCATGCGGTGCCATCCTTTCTGTGTGAATGTTTCATGTTCTCCCCATGCTCGTGTGGGTTTTCCTGATGTTAGAGTGCCCTGTTGTTGTCTGAGAGTGATCACATGTCATGTAGAATAGTCAGGAGGTGGGATTTGACTCTGGTGTGGCCGCTTTAGAGCTCCTCGTTGTAAACTCCGAGTGCATGCAGATTACCAAAAGATGGAATAGCGAGGGAGAAAAATAACGTATGTAAGTGCCATCAGGACTTCCAGTCTGGCCGTGAGTGGGGGCCTACAACAGCTTAATTGTGGGTGTTCTCAATTTGTGTTTGTGTTTCTTGACTCTCACTCTATTTTCTTCAACAGCATAAATGCTGTGTAGCAGGCGGCACAACTTTGCGGCAGATCATAGTTAGACCGGCGTTGGTTATTTCGGAGACAAATGTAGGGTGGCGGATCTGACAGCTGGTTGGGTGCACCACTGTGTGAGTGTTGCCTCCCCCACGAGAGTCTCTGTACTATGACAGACATTTGGTTCGGATTGTTGATGGAGATATCGTTATGTCCGCCGGCCGTGCATTGTGTTGATCACCTGGAGTCCAGCAAACACTGTAAGAGCAGTAAACAATTATTTTGATTTCCCTCACTGCGTGGGGCCCCTCACAGAACTTTGAGGCATATTTTTCCCCAAAACTTTGGTCAGATGGTTGTTGCGTAATCATAGCCTCAATCCGTCTTGCTGGCTTGACAGCAGGGCTTTGTGTATTTGTGGGCTCACACTCAAAGCCGGAGCTCTTCTTGCCCAAATGTTTAGTCTGTCTCGTTGCGTTTGGAAGCAGCACGTCCGTCCTCCTGCGCTCACATTTTGGCCACACATCTCGCAATAGCGCACGTATTGACATTTTCAGAATGTTTCTAAGTAGGCCCCATGTACTTCCGGGTGGTAGAAACTGAAAATGATGCCACAGACGTGTTGAGTTTTTGCCACCTGGATGTCCAGTCTGTGTGACATCATGGTGAAAAGGTCCACATGAGCATCCTCACCAATGACTACTCACCTGTGCCCGCCAGCTGCGAGGCACCAGAGGCGAAGCGGCCGTCCTGTAATGAGTGTCAATATAGGCCAGTGCGAGTGTTTGACACACTTAGTGTATGTACGTTACACATATGCGCCGCATGAATGCACAAGCCCGTATTCGACTGCCCACTGAGTAGGGGAAAAAAAAAAAAAAAAAAAAAAACAGTAAAAAGGCTGTGAGGGGAGCAAATGAGGCACGTTGGTTGTTGCTTCCCAATATCCAGCATCATGAAATGCTGGATGTGTTCAATTTTAGTGTGCTCTTAAAGATTGGCCATTTTTTTTTGGTCATTTCTATTTCCAGAATGCAAAGCATCAGTAACAACATTGTTATAACCCTTTAAGCAGCGGATATTTGAGCACACTTGAGAACACTGGAGCAAAACATGTAGACATTCATTTCGCAGGGATATATTCTATATCCTTTGCAAAGAATGACTAATATAAACGCAGCCTACTGAGGACAAAGTTTCTCCAAAATCTTAAGAAAGTCTTAAAATGCATTGAATCAATGAATTTAAAACCAAGGTCTTGATTGGCATGAAAATGGCCTCAATGAATGTGTCAAAGGATAAATTGTTCCCACATGATATGTAGTAGTTCATGACTTTAAATAGTCACACTCAAATTAAATCAACATTCTGTGAAAAAAAAAATGTTGACCAACAGTTTTCAATTGAAAAACACATTACAAAAATTCACGCTGTTCTCACATTGGCATACATCCAATTTTGATCCACATCATAATATAATCCCCCCATTCCATGTCTTTCTTTTTTTTTTTTTTTTTTTGCATATCCCAACTATCCCAATGTGTGTGTTTGTAAACCATGCAGTTGAAATCCAGCGTTTACATTTTTCAAATCAATGTATGTCAGCGATTGGCTCGCAACCAGTTCAGGGTGTACCGCGCCTACTGCGCAAAGACAGCTGGAATAGGCTCCAGCACGCCCGTGATGCCCTTGAGGACAAAGCGGTTAAGAAAAGGAATTGATGAAATCACTATATGTATTAATATTGCTGAATTGTGTTCAGGAAACATCCCCCATTTCCAAAAAAATGTGGAAGAGTGCAGACTTCATGGTTTGCTGTTTGTCTTCAGAAGATATTTTTCGCGAGATATGTGGGCCCATTCGCAGCCATCTGTGCAACATTGTTCCGCAGCGACCAAAATAAACTATCAAAGCCAGCCCTGCTCAAAAAGTGAAGAGTAGTTTGGGGAAGTGGGAGTCTACATTTTAAAGGGTGAATGTTATGTAAAATGGACTTTAATAGTGTGTATACAAATAGATGGGTCCCTGCCAACTCAGTCAAGGAAATGAACTGCCAATTTTCCAAAAAGTGTCTGTGAGCAAACCTTCCTGAAGTGACAAAATAAGAATATATCTGCTCACAACCTGGACCTAGGCTGGGTGAAGATTCACAATTCTCAAGTGATAGCAGAGACACGATCATGTCAAAGCCACAGATGAAGCAGCTCTGAAGTGTTGCATTTTGAAACATGTGAACTCCCGTGCCTCAGAGAGATTATATTTCGCAAGGCTACCACCCATTTCTTCAGCAGAGGTGCAAGAAAATGTCATCGCAAATGACTTTATTCCAAGTTTACGGAGGGCATTGTATTTGTTACCCATTCTGTCGTGTTGATGTTGAGGAACAACGTTCACTACATTTGTCTCCTTTGAGTATCAGTAGCAGAAAGATGGTGGCCAAACATGGCAGCCTCCTATAGGGGAGGCGCGCCTTATGCAATTTAATTGGCGATTACGTCACCTACAATTATAAAAATTACGTTGATGTGATAGAACGGTTTTTTTTTTACATTTTATTGAACTTGGAGAAATAATAAGCTGCTCAATAATCTCATTTGGTAACATTCCATCCATCCATTTTCCGAACCGCTTAATCCTCACTCGGGTCGCGGGGGGAGCTGGAGCTTATCCCAGCCGTCATCGGGCAGTAGGCGGGGGACACCCTGAACCGGTTGCCACCCAATCGCAGGGCACACAGAGACGAACAATCATGCGTGCTCACACACACACCTAGGGACAATTTAGTGTGTTCAATCAGCCTGCCATGCATGTTTTTGGAACGTGGGAGGAAACCGGAGCACCCGGAGAAAACCCACGCAGGCCCGGGGAGAACATGCAAACTCCACACAGGGAGGCCGGAGCTGGAATTGAACCCGGTACCTCAGCACTGTGAAGTCGACGTGCTAACCACTGGACTACCGGGCCGCTTGGTAACATTCTTTACTCCAAATGATGAAAAAAAAAAAAAAATTCACAGTAAATTCATTTTCATGCATGACAGCGGTTGCCTCACGAGAGGCGAATTTACAGGTTCCGCTGCAATTGTGTAGTTACACAGCGCATGTGACTATTAGCAAGTTATTTCCACACCAAAGGCACACTGAAGTGAGTAAACAGCAAAATGGCCAAAGGCTGCTAATAAAACATTGATTTGTTCTCCAGTGCAATAAGGCCATCTATGCTATTGCATGTTCAGTGATGAAAGCAGCGACCTTTATTTATTTAAAAAGGTTTTTTAATTTATTATTATTATTTTTTTTTTAATATGGCTGGTGCTCTGGCACACGTCCATTTCCTGCTCGTGTTCTATGAGCTCAATTGACTCCCAGGCCGCCATCCCCTTACGGCATGATTGATGCAGCGCTCTGCTCTTACTGCTTTCAACTTCCTGTGTTAGGCATTGATTTCCCACTAGTGAGACCAGTCCCCTTTACAAATGCATGTGTGTGTTTCTTGTCAGACCTTCATTAAAATCGAGATTGTGTTTTCCTCAGAAAAAACGAATTAGTACGAATCATCTTCATCCACCTTAACAGTGTCTGAAATATAATGGCACAGATGCTCACTCCCTTAAATATGGGGAACATGTAAATGTGATCGATACATTTACATCTTTCACTGAACATAATAGACAAGTGAAAAGAATGCCTTTCAGATATTATTCATGTAGAGTTTAAATTGTAGCAAGTTATATCCAGCATATTTATAGGCTATGAAACCCATTCTTAATATGATTGGTTTTGATGAAACCAAGTCAATTTTTTATTTTGTTTATTTATTTTTTTTATTTTGTATTTGTTTTTGTTGATATTTTGTTTTTAGTTTATTATTTTCTCAATTTTCAGTTTATTTCCTACTGTTTTTAATCTGAATTTAAGGCTCGCGGGGCGTGCTGGAGCCTATCACAGCAGTCTTCGGGCAGGAGGCAGGGGACACCCTGAACCGGTTGCCAGCCAATCGTAGGGCACACAGAGGCAAACAACCATCTGCGCTCACCCTCGCACCGAGGGACAATTTAGAGTGTTCCATTAGCCTGCCACGCATATTTTTGGAATGTGGGAGGAAACCGGAGTACCTGGAGAAAACCCACGCAGGAATAGGGAGAACATGCAAACTTCACAGAAGAAAGCCGGAGCAGGAATCGAACCCTGCACCTCTGCACTGTGAGGCCGACGCACTAACCAGTCAACCACAGGGCCACCTACGCGCTGTCCACATCCCCAAAAATGTCATATGTCAAAACTGTTGTAAACCTGTGGACCCAGCTGCACTACGTTCACAAAGACCGCCACAATTGCACTTTACCCACTCGCGAGCTGTCTTAGTATCCCATCGCCATAACAACTGCACCTGCCAACATCTGAAGATAGCAGGAGGGGGAGGAAGAAGGGGAAAGAAAGAAAAAAGGCTCCAGCGTATTTCTCTCACTCGCCTGGAGATAGTGAGTGTAGCCGTCGTTGGTGGCTTGTGGCGACGTGTCATCGAGGGGGGCCGGGGCACATGTTGTTGTGGGGGTGCGGGGAGGATGTACCGGCGTGTAGAGGCAGGCAGGGCTGCGTGAAGACAAACGCAGCTTGTGTGAAGTGGAATTAAAGAGAGGAAGTGCGCGAAAAAGACGATGCTGCACAAGGTGAGCGCCTTATCGATTCTCACTCATTGAAAGCGTTAGGGCGTGGAGCTGCAAGCCTTGAGTGCATTGGTTGTGAAAGTTGAGTTCATGATAAAATAAGTATTTGCTCAAGGGGATGTCACAGTTCATCCTGATTTGATAATCAAAACTTCTTGTTTCATTTGGCGTTAACGCCATTTGGAAAGCTTCCTTTGTGAGCTTGCATCTATCATGAATGTCAAAACAAAGTGGACTTGCGTGTATTTGTTGGTGAACTCTTCATGCTTGCTGACTGAAATGCCTTTTACGTCCATTTTTTGCTCACACTTGTCCTCATGTCAGTTAGCTGAAGTCTGTTTCAGTTGAATTTGAGACCGGCTGCACACACACCGGACTGGTCGCCCATCAGTCACAGGGTTTTACACACACACACACACACACACACACACACACACACACACACACACACACACACACACACACACGCACACACAAACATGGACAGTGGAACATAGGTTTTTATATACACCAGTTTTCATGAGATTTGGTTTTCTACCAATTTTTTAAAATCTATTTACCAGAAAAAGCCGTTGATGCATATGGATAACTTTCTTGAGCATTTTCCTGTAAGGCTTTTGAAAGTGTCATGATGCGGCATTGCATGATTGACGTATCTGCCCTATTGTGGTTTATTTGCTATGTGGACCTGACCTGTCAAGGTGATTCCTCTGTCTGTATTTTTGTTCACTTTGTATTTTGTCAGCCGGGTGCTGCACTTTTTGCACTGCCGAGATCTTACCAACTGAGCGAGCCTACTTACCGTACTTTGTTGTTGCAGTAGAATCATGCTAATAAGGACCATGACTAATGTTAACTGAGCTATTTCCTTGGTCACTGGTTTATTTCAAATTGGTTTCTGCATGTTCAACTACAGATATTTTCCAGTGAATGTATTTCCTTTGTTAATATTTTTGGTATGTGGAACAAATTAAGTGTATTCACATAATTTTTTTATGGATGGACATATTGCTTTGTTTTGTATGGTTTGGCTTTAGTCAGACTTTTTGGAACAGATTACTCACCAAAAAGCAGCATATTCACAAAAAAACAAAACAAAACAAAAAAACCCTCCAATTTTATTTTAACATGATTTTTTCTTAATTTTTTGACTTATTTCTCAAGAGAAAAAATAAATTGCTTATAATAGTGCAACTTTTCCTGTAATTATTTTTTCCCCTCACATTGTGACATTGCAACTTTCTTGGAATGCTACCAATGTGTCACAAGACTTTTTCCTACTAAAAATGACTTAGTGGACATAATACAAGCACACATTCATCCACTTTCTGTGGCACTTGTCCTCATTAGAGTTCCCTGGTGAGATGGAGCCTAATCCAGCTGACTTTCAGGCGAGGGACGGGGTGTAGTCACCGACCAATCACAAGGCACAAATTTACAAAAATCTCACTTTATCACCTATGGCCAATTTAATCCTCCATGAACCTATCATGCATGTTTTTTGTTCGAATGTCAGAGGAAGCCATAGTAAAACCCCGAGGCATGCTAACAAATAGGATTCCGTGCTCCTCGTTTTTCAACATTGGAAGCGTAAATAAAACTTTATTCCCATGTTAACTCGCCTGACATTTTTGCCTCCCGTTGTCTTTGTCGCAAGCTTATCTACGGCCGCACGCTCCATTTGTTTGATATGATGACAGAAGAGACATAAAGCCTTCACGCGCTGGCAAAGAGTAGCGCAGCGAATTAAGCTTTCATCTCGCCGCTGCATTATTAAACGGCGTCAGCCACACAAGTCTGCCGTGGGCCAATCACAGCTGTCTCTTCCTTCTGCCCCTCCACCCACCCCACCACAACCCGTTTCCCTCCTCGCTCCCTTGTCTCCCTCCATTAGGCCAACCTGAAGAAGTTCATGGAGTATGTGCAGCAGAGGAGCATCGAAAAGGTCTCCCGGTTTCTGGAAAAAGGCTTGGACCCCAATTTTCACGATCCCGACACAGGAGGTGAGGAAGTTGGAATTAAAAGTCAGTAATGTACACTTGCTCCTTTTCTTGAATACACCCATAGGTCAGGGCCCAGGATGTGAAAGTCATTTTGATCGCAGGCCACATCATTTCCTTCAGAGGGCCGTTATGACCATGAAAGTCATTCAAATGTAAACATATTGAATCATTTTATACACACCTGCCACTGCATTTCATTGGTATATCTTTGAAAAGAAATTCCATATTAAATCTGAAGTTATGGAAATATTTATGAATTACAGTTTTGGTTCAACAACATGTCGAATCTTTTTCTGAAAGAGCCATAGATTAAAATGCACGGTGAAATCCGGATTGCAAAAGCTTTTCTAAGTCAAACTGAAAAATAAATAAATAAATACATTTTAAAAATATTTTCAAAACCTGTTGTGCAAGATATTTTTAAAATCAGCATAAAAAATGCATTTTGGGACACATGTGGTCCAGTGTAATTAATGCTCTTCATTTGGTGAAGACACACCATCTAAATGATTTGTCACAATGATTAGGAAACGAACACGTATCAATATGCAGTACTTTATTGATTTTTTTTTAAGTCTCTACCGCTCTCTACATTTTCAAACGATCACTTCAACATCATTCATAGAAAATCACAATGTCCCATTACTGTTGAACTTTATTTCGAACAGGCCCTCGGGCTATTCATGTAGTCCTTGGGGGCTACATTGGTGACCCCAAACAAAACCCCAATCACCTAAAAATATGTCAAGACTTAGAGAATTAACAAAACATACTTTGAGATATATGTGCATATTTGCTGGTGTCTGAGCATCTTTGTGAAGCTGAGGCCTCATCTAAATGGTCATGTCAATCATTCCATTTAGCAAAAGACACCTTGAATAAAGATGGCTTGAACTCTTTCCTAATCTCCTCATGTTTATTCCAAGTGTTTGTCCATGCCTGACAGAAATTCGCATGCTTGGTGACCTGTAAATCTTCAAGCGGGAAAGGGAGAATACTTTGTGTGAACGCCAACAGCATGTAGTTAATCTTGCTGCTGTTAGGTTGCTTCAAAGTGCAGTTTTGCATTATTTTGGTTCTTCATTTCTATTACCACCATAGTACAGTTCTTTTGTATTTAAATTTTTTTGTCAATACATTTTCATTTAATCTTCCAAGAGCTGTTTGTTTTTAAACGTGAAGGTACAGATTTGATTTAACATTTATGTGCAATACATGTTAATGGAATCATTTAATATATAGTTTTTATTATGTTCTAACTGTGTTTACTCTTACCCTGGTTTACATTTTTTAATACACTTTTAGGATTAAAACCGTCTAATTTTTGTTGAAAACTGAGGTCTGCTACGCTACTAGATTTTAATACTCAAACTCAACTCAATTTACAAACAAGATGCAGTTCGTCAGATCGTGAACAATTCTTTAGAAAGAGTCTTCAAGCTGGTTGCCACTCTCAGTTGAAGTTTACAGACAAACTAAACATTAAACAAAAATAATGACGTATTTTTTACATTAAAACAACGAAATGACTTTGTCTTAAAGTATGCTAGCTTAATGCTAACACATCATGGAAAATGTCATCGACAGGCTAACAAATGGCATCGGATTTATAACCCTTCAAGCAACAGATATTTGAACATTAGCAGTGGAGCAGCATATGTCAACAGGCTCTGTACTATAACAATACTCACAGGCCTGTAGTTTTTAATATTCTATGATGAACAGAGTAGAATTACTGCAGCCTACTGGAGAGATTTCACCAGCTCCATTTATATCCATACGTCTGTAATATACTAACCCTTGGTGGCCAATGTCAGAGCAGAAAAATGGCCGTTGATGAAACAAAAAATGTGGCAAAAACTAATTATTTGCGTTCTATTTTGCAATGTTATCACTGTAAGTTTTTCTAAAGTGCAGTATTACAGAGTATTCTTTTTCAGATTAAACAAAAACATTTTTTTGGGGGGCGGGGTTGGAAGCAGGAGCAAATTTATGGAATTTCAATACATTTCAATGGAATATGTTGATTTCAGATACATGTGTTTCAATGTATAGAACAAGCATGGTCACAAAATAAAATTCATTTTTATCTTAAGGCATCGCTGTACTCGTAAAAAGTTTGAGAACTACTGGCCTTTTCTATGGAGGCCTAAAGAATATTTTATAGTAAGCCAAAAAATAGGTCAATTTATTCTTAGTTGACATTTGAGGAATAAAATGACATACTGTATATGTTGTTGTTTTGCTTATTTGCATCCTTGTGCCTTCATGGTGTAGAATGCCCTCTGACGCTGGCGGTGCAGCTGGAGGGATGTGCGGAACTCATCAAGGTGCTGAAGAGCGGCGGCGCTCATCTGGACTTCAGAACAAAAGACGGCATCACCTCACTGCACAAGGCCGTGCGCAGCAAGAACCACACCGCACTCATTGTGAGTGGCACAAGCATGCACACACAACACAGTGTTTACGCAGAATTTATTTTTTTTTTTTTGAGGAGTGTATTCATCTGTCTGTGGCAGACATCCATTTTTTTTAAACAGTTTATTGAACGGTTGAGAGTAAAGCACATAAACGCAATGAGCACACTCATGTCAGAGCTGCTGTTGGCCGCAGCTCATTTCTAGACATTCACGCGTAGCTTGCCGACATCACACACCGTCCACTTGTATTGCTCCACCAAATTGCAAATATCAATGGTAAAGCCTAGTATGTCAAGGGCAGTTTGCATTATATGTTAACATTAAGCTAGCAGTTCAGTTGTTTGGTTATTTACATATAATTCAGTTTTTTTTTTTAGTTTGACTGTAAACCTCAGCTGGGAGCGGCATTAAGCAGCGTGACGTTTCATTTGTGAACAGCTGTTCACTATTTGCCAAAGCACTGCTGGTTACAGTGCCCGGCCTAAAGTCAAAGTATAAAACTGTCCAAATGACGGCTCTTATCTTAAAATCTTCGGTGTTTTAACCAGTTGAAGTGTGTTTGAATCAGTTTTACTGCGTGGAAACGGTAAAGCTATCCGTTTAAAAAAAGTATTGTATATGGTCTTTCTGTAGCGGGTAGGTCTGGAATGTATCACCCACCATGAACTCTCACTGTCATGGCAGCAGAAAGGGTGACTCATCTCTTTCATTCATTTCTCCACAACAATAGACTCACTGGGCCAATTTGGCAGAACAGGGGTTTGCGAGCGGGCAATTTCCTCCGCTGGAGTGTGCTTGAGCAATTTTGCTCCATATGAAGCTTAGCGCGTCATCTCTGAATGATGTGACATTTACTGACGGCTCTTGTACGACGTCCGTCTGTGCTGACTCAAATCACATGCATGACTCATTTAATTGATTTCCAAAACTTTTTTTTCCTACCACAGTAGGCCATTGATTCTCTTTTTGTTATTTTGTGCACAGGATATGGACAAGCTTTGTGTTGTTTTAATGGATGACGTCTGAGCTGAACAATTTAGTGAAAGAAACATGAATAGCAATCTGTAGCGAAAAAGAAAAAGGTACCCTTCAAAATATCCTTAACCTGCTTACACCTGAATTCCATCATTGTTATATTTTTATTAGTTGGGAAAAATGCTGTTGCTGTACCTTCTAAGAGGGTAAAAGGTTTTGTACATATAATTCATGGACTTTATAGATCAGGGGTCTCAAACTCATTTCTGTCAGGGGCCACATTGTCCCGTATTTTCCGCACTGTAAGTCGCTTCGTATTATAAGGCGCACCTTCAACGAATGGCCTTTTTAAAAACTGGTTTCATATATAGGGTTTCATATTATGAGGCGCATAGAAGACAAGCTGCAATAGTGGTTGCGGTTGCATTATTCAGCCACTAGATAGAGCTATACTAAAAGTAATGCAATACATTACACTGTATT
Source organism: Hippocampus comes (assembly GCF_001891065.2). Lineage (NCBI taxonomy): Eukaryota > Metazoa > Chordata > Actinopteri > Syngnathiformes > Syngnathidae > Hippocampus > Hippocampus comes. The sequence continues at coordinate 2,767,129 of NW_017806236.1, forward strand.
CACAACCGCTGCAGCTGTAACAAAGCACTTTACAGAACATTTGAAATCAGAACATTGATCCACATATAAGGCACATCGGATTATAAGGTGCACCGTCGGCTTTTGAGAAAATGGAATACTTTTAGGTGCGCCTTATAGTGGGGAAAATACAATACAATACATTTCATCCTGATTTATATAGTGCTTTCACAACAGCTGCAGCTGTAACAAAGCGCTTAACAAAAACCAGTAGTTACCATTTCCCTCCATGTGAAACCATATAAAGAAGTCAAGTGTAATGATTGTTTTTCAACTATTTAAATTACTGTAATGAGGGGTTCGGGAACAGGAAAAGGTGTACACTATCTCTTTATTTATTACATCCGAGAATTTTAAATTTTGGTACAGATTTTAGGAAGTATTATGGAAGTTGACATGTTTGATTGGCTTTTGAAGGCCACATAAAATGATGTGGGGGTCCAGATTTGGCCATACACCATACAGTTGTCAGTCGCAAGACAGAATTGTTCTTATTACAAGCCTTGTCCAGCCCCATTACCTTTAAAGCTTTAACATGAACATGACACTTGCTTGAAGCTTCCACAACAACCCCCCCCCCCTCCCCGCCCCCATATCCCACAGACGCTGTTAGACTTGGGCGCATCTCCGGACTACAAGGACAGTCGGGGGCTAACTCCCCTCTACCACAGCTCTATGGTGGGAGGAGACCCTTACTGCTGCGAGCTGCTGCTGCACGACCATGCACAGGTCGGCTGCATAGACGAGAACGGCTGGCAGGAGATACACCAGGTGACTTACGTGCAAGTGCTGTTCGTAAATTCTATACTGTATGGGCTTCTTTACTGAAGGTTTACATGTGCAGAAACGCTTCCAAAACTGATTATTCATGATGTGGAAGCTGATCTCCGAACCATGGGCACCCAAAATTGCATCTGCTAAACGATGTCCGAGACAAATTGAGGTAGATGATTTTGTGTCTTTAAATACCGCTTCTGTAAGGTCTGATTTGGAACCAGTCACAAGAAGGAGTCATGCCATATCACCTTTGACAAAACTACTTTCAACTCTGTATTTCCTTGCATCTGGGTCATTTCAGTTCACTTTGACTTTGGTACTGGCATCTCCCGAGCTTTTTTTCAGGTGTGATGTCCTAAGTTTTAAATACAATATTAGACACAATGGGCAGATCCATTCAATTCCCACACACTCAAAGAGGAATAAATCAAACAAAACATGTCTTTTATAAGGTGGCTGGCTTACTTGAAATTCTTGAAGCAATAGATTTCACAGTAATATGTTTTTTGGCCTCTTCCACTGACACTTCCAATTAACATCTCCTCAAATTTAATTTTGTGCTTGCAGTGATCTCTCAAATTTTCAATAGTGCAAACCATCAGTTATCTGAAGCGCAAACTATGATAGTGTCCACCACTTTTACAACTGTTGCCAATTGTGCTGAAATCTGTTGAAAAAGTTATTTGACATCTTATTAAATCAATTTGGCTCTCTTGTTCAGCCATTTCGTAAAGCAGACTTTCACTGATTCCTATACTTGCAGTCATGCCGCTATGGCCACGTGCAGCACCTGGAACATCTCCTGTTTTACGGAGCGGATATGAGCGCCCAAAACGCTTCCGGGAACACGGCTCTGCATGTGTGTGCACTCTACAACCAGGTACCACTTTTTATCAATTGTATTCCTCACTTATGTTGCAGTTCATCGTCCGTGCCACCACTATATCGTCTATTTTTGTAAATGATTGTTTTATTTTTTAAAGGGTTTTTACAGTAGCCTTCTTTATTCTAATGCCCTCACACGTGCGAAAGAAGAACCACAGTCTATGCTGCATGTTTCATACATTTATTGAATGTCGGTAGAACTGTAAAACATAAACACACTCAGGTCGTTGACGCAGATGCAGGGACTCTCTATTATCGATACATAAATCATGAAACGGTAGCCCTATACCAGGATCAAAAATGTATATAATCACACAGCGCACCATTGTCTGACATGATAAAGCTTGACTACGCGAGCATTACCATCACAAGCATTCCATACTGCTTGTGCAATGTAACGAACGTCCTGTATCTGTGTTACAATTCAGCCTCAGTACAATAGCATCATATTCTGATGCATCCTGCCATTGCAACAGCATCAAATATGGATATTTCGATCGATCATATCCACACAATACAGCACAATACATCTGTCATGATACAGCTTGAGTACACCAGCATGAAATTCGGATATTGCAATGTCCTGTGTCGTTGTCTGTCACTGTATTGTATCGATACACCACCATCAAATATTGATGTATGATGATGTATGATACTGGAGTCTGACACGATACCATACCGATAATGCAGCATCAAATCTCAAATCTCAATATTGCATTTTTGTCACAATATGATACCATTAGAACCTCATTGAATATTGATGTCATGATGCCCGTCATGACACAGTTCCATTGCAAAAGAATGAACCATCGATATCACAACGCAATACGTATTTCCAAATCTGTCAAAGTGAACTGACAATAAGTATTGATGTCCGCTCGCTGACATGTGCCTGAATGTTGTGTGGTGATGTAGTTTGGATACATCGACCACCCCTTTCTGTTGTGTTGCGGGTCAAATTGACCCGTGTTCATTTTTATAAAAATAGCTGAGTTCTGTTCTTCTATTCATTCTATAAAGATAGTATTAATGTACAGTAGTTCTCTTTGTGTTCAGGCCCGCATCTTCTTGACTTGGGTAAAAAGGAGTTTGGGCTCTTTGTGTGTCCTCTATTAGAGAGAAATCCCCGTTCTTCTCCCTGTGGAGATGCAACACCGAGATGAGCAGATTGATCTGTGAAACAGGCAGGCTTTAGCAGTCGGGGATCGGTGGGGGGGCCTCACGAAAAGCTCCAGACCCTCTTATCTCCACGGTCGTCTACAATCACGTAGCCAAATGGGCAGGCGCAATCCAAGCCGCTGTCTGAGATCAATACATCCAAAGGCGAGAGGATTCCAAACCGTGAAAGATGAGAGATTTTCTACATTTGTGGCAACAGGAGGAGTTTTTTGGTCATCGGCGATCGCAAGGTGTTACTGTCTGCTCACGTAAATTCGATGGATGTTTAAATTGTCACCAGGAGGGAGAGAGGCGTTGCCAGAGCCTTCGTAAAGTCAACTGAGAAACAAGTCAACTAATCAGTTCCACACAGAATGAATATGATCGCTCTTCTTTTAAATTACCAGAAAAACTTGAACTGGTCATGAAAAAAAAAAAAAAAATCACAAAATGAAGTGCCTGCTGCATCATCCAATGTGCAAACACAGTGGTGACAGGAAGCATCTGTCTTCTTCTATAAACATGACTGAACATGGTCAATTAAGCGACTGTAGTGTAAAGCCACACTGAAGATGTCTTGGAATGGTGTTCTGAGTGATTTGCTGTTGAAACACCGATGGTGCACGCACTAATTGGCTTCTCCGAGTCTCAATGTCCACCGTGTGCTGTCTTTGTAAACAAGAGGGAAAAAGGCTTACTTTTAGTCGCCAGCACGGAGTCCAATTAGCATACCACACTATGCGCGCACACCTAAACCTTATGTTTTTATTATGCTTCTAAATATTCCCCACTTGACGCTCAAAATCTCAACATCAAATGTGAACGTGGTTACTGCGCTGCAACCTCAACATGATGCATTGCAGTTACACAAACGACAACCACATTGTTAAATGTACCGGTTATGTGTATTGTTTGTATTATGTGGAGTGCTCCTTATATGCTACTTTTTTTAAAGTTATCTTACTTACTTTTACTTCACCTTTTGCTGAACCCTGTTTTTATAATCAATGTGGAAGACCGAAATGTACCCACACACACAAAGCACACACCCGCTGGAGGATGTTTTGGGATAAATCTTACAAGGTCATGGCTCAGTTAGCTTCAGAGTAGCTCTTAGCCTGCTACAGGCACTTTTCTTTCAACTTTTATGTACGCTCGTAAAACTGGTTGATGTCCAATAATATTTACATGTCTCCATCTTTAACCGAGGTCATCATATATCGGCGTTTGTTAATTAAAGGTTACAATGGACTTTTAAAACTGGTTTTGAAAAAGACATCATGGAAATTTCAGGATTAGCACCCATTAGATTAGAACCCATTATTTTTTTTGTTTTATTTATTTAGTAAATGGCTTGGAGGAGATCGATGTATAAAAACATGTAGATTATTTAGTCAAAATGTATTTATTTTACAAGAACCCCAATGAATAATGTTGCATATTTGCTTAATTTTATTTTATTTTGTGACAGACATTATTTTGTTTAGTTTTAAGTTTTGCAGTTGTTTTTGTTTATTGTTGTCATGATGTTTATTTATTGCGTATTGATATGTATTTGTGGATTCATGTTTTTTTTATTTTGTGTTATTATACAGCATTTTATTGTTTTTAGGTTCATTTTTTATGTATTTTATTTCTATTTACGTTGTCATTTTCATGTTTTTATTTTGTTCATTATTTTTCCTTTGTTTCTTTTGTTCTGCATGTATTGCACTCATTTCATGGATTTATGTCTTATTTGTGTTTCTTTTTTATACTTTATTACATTTGTTATTATCCGTATTTTCTACCTATTTAACATTTAACCATTTTAGATTTTATATAATTTCTTCATGTATTCAGTCATTTCTGAATTTCTGAATGCATTGTGACCAAACACGTGACTCACTGAATTTGCAGCCTCTGTGCTTGCCTGTGGACCAAAGCATGTCCTGTTCATTCTATGGTCAGTGTTAAATTACATATTGACCGCCCCTAGCCCCCAACGCCGAAGCTGAACAGCCAGCCCCCGCACGTGTGGGCCTGTAGATGTGTCCATCAATCTACTAGTGGATTTTACCTTGCCTTAGGGCTCTGTGTACACAGTTACACTAAGTACATGGCCGTGAGTTGGAAAAGAAAGACAGCTTGGGCTTCCTCACACTAACTATCAGCTCGGCTCAGTAATTGTACTTTAAAAAGAGGACATAATAGGACACATCCTGTTCAGCATGATGTACGCCAAGGATGGGCAACTTAAATGCTGGAACGAGCATGTCAGTGCTGGGGGGTCGGGGGGGGGGTCACATAAGACCACGCATTTCTTTTCCAGATATGTGACTAAAATGCTCTTTATGTAAATATGACGAAAAGAATATATTGAATAATTTGACACTGCAATGAATATAGAAAAGATCCACTATTACAAAAGGCCGAAGAAAACAACAAAATAACCGCATACTGTATTTTATTATTATTTTTTTTGCAATATGTCATATGTATGACTGTACTGTAAGTCTTGTTCACACTTCACATTGTTAAGACACTTGGGAACTGTTTTTAAAGTTGAAAATAAATGTAATACGGTATGCCATCTTTAAAGGACCAAAAGGATTTTTGCAAAGCATCTGATTGTGCTGGTGGACCTCACGTTGTGTTCGCTGCTTGTCGAGTCTTTGTGAAAAAAAAGTATATTGTGGTCACAAACAAATAAAAAGTCATTTTTCCGTCAAATGCCAAGTACAGCATAGATGATGATGTTGGCTCAAACATCCCCTCAGGCTTTTTCAGCTTTTTCTGCTCACTTTATGTTTCCGCGACAGCTCGTATATTGATCTCTTCTCTTCTCGAATGTTTCTCTCCCTCTCCAGCCAGACTTTAGTGCTATTTGTACAAGGTGACATTTAAAAGTCTGCACATACAGACAGTCATGTGACCTCCACCACACCTGTCTAATAGGCAGACCAATTAAAAGTTGGGGGGAAATGGCGCCCGTTCACCCGATTGTGGCAGCTCATAACACGAAAATGTCTTTATTGTCATTCAGGACAGCTGTGCTCGGGTTCTTCTCTTTCGGGGCGCCAATAAGGAAATCAAGAATTACAACAGCCAGACTGCCTTTCAGGTATGACCCTTCAGCTTAAATGGGGTACATGCATACTCGCGGTTTTTAACATTTTAAGCGCGTTGACATTGGTCGATATGATCCTATCCTGAAACTTATTCTGTGGTGTGCGGTTGGTGAAGAGGGAATTTTTTTTTCCGCCCCCCTAATATGCTGAGAACATGGTCGGCAATCTTTAATGTTAAACTTGTTCAATATTTACGATAAAACAACCTGAAGCGGGATACATACACCCCGACAATTGGGCCAAATTTAAGCATTTTCCTCCTCCATTTCCCACCGGTTTAGAAACCATCTATTGATCATAAATGTTAAACCCGTGCAATATTTAGGATAAAGTGACCGGAAGTGAGATATGCACATCCTGGAAATTGGGTCAAATTTGAATATTAGGTCAAAGTCAGCAAAGGCACAATTCTCAAATATCTCAAAATGGTTTGACTTAACGATTATCTTGTGGTGGGCAGTATATTAAGTGATTGTTTTTGTCCTCCCTGATCTGCTCAGAAAACAACCAGCAATGTTTAATGTTCAACTTCTTCAATATTTAGGATAGCAACTTCAAGCACAGGACACACATACTAACAATTGGGCCAGATTTTAATAATCAGTCTTATTACACACCACAGGATCACAGGCTCAGCATAAACGTTCAGAAATCTCATTATCAGACTTTTGCTGACTTTGATCACAAGGGAAAGAAAACGCTTGTTCCAAACCCAAGGCTCAGCCAAACTTTGCATTTTTTATTGAAAATATTGAACAATCGTAGCGGTTACGATTTTTCAACTTTTTCCAAGCACTTTGCTGACTTTGTTTACAAGTTGGGGGAAATATAATTGGCAATCATTCTGAGTCGTGGCCTGACTTTTTATCGTACATAGAGAACGGGGTTGACATTTATGATTGTCAGGTATTTTCTGTGCGCCTTAGGGAAAACTCATTCACAGCCCACATCACACGATAATCACTCAGGATTATCATTTCGAAACGTCCGACAATCTGGCCTTTGCCGACTTTGATCAGAGTCATACCGAGCAATTAGCAGTACGTGTGCACCCCGCTAAATAATCAAATTTGAGCACTGCAATGAATGTTCTTCTCTGTTGAGATCAACATTATGCTTCATAAAATGTCCGTCGTCATCCTCCAGGTGGCTATTATAGCAGGGAACTTTGATCTGGCTGAAATCATAAAGGTCCACAAAGCATCAGATGTTGGTGAGTGACTCGTATTTTGCCAATCCTTCCTCCAGGTTTTAAGGCTGTGAAGGCTTCAGATAGAAAGATGTCACGGCGGGGAGATATAAAAGGGACATGGAGTAAAAAGCAGGGAAGATGAAGAACGTGAGATTAAAGAGATGCAGAGAAGTTTTTGGCGGGGGAGGGGAGGGGAGTTATCAGATCCCCCATCCACCCCCTGCTGAACTAAACTGCTACATGCAGGAAAACTCTGCCATCTAGTGTACATATGCACAGACGGTATACACTGTACAACACAACAATACCAGCATGTGCATCCTTTTTCATGTAAGGCATACAGTCTTGCACGTTCTGCAATAGATCTTTCAAATAGCTTCAATTTCACTCAATTAGTATCAGTTGCAGTGGAACCTCTAAAACAAAATCACATTTTTTTTCAATGTGACAAAATGGAACATTGATTTATCTTAACCAAGGTGTGAATACAATTAATGGTACAACATTGAGATGGTCCGTATTAACTTTGGGACATTAAACCATAGGTTGTAACATCTAAATAATCCCATTATGCCTCCTTTTGTCTTAGTGTGTCTCTTACGCTCCCCAACGCCATACACGGCCAAGTTTGTCCTGTGATATCCTCTCTTGCATGCCATTTTGTCCCACAGTGTCTCATAATGTCCCATTTTGTACAATAGTCTCCCATAATTTCCCCTACTGTGTCTCATCCATTCCCACAATCTCCCCCATAATATCCCTTAAGACTGTGAACGTCTTATCACAACTCATTTTGTCCCTTAGTGTCCCATAAAGTCCTCAATTTTGACCCGTTTTGTCACCTAGGCTCCCAATGGTGTTACATCATGCCCCATTATGTCCTATGGGGTCCCCCTTTGTCCCATTTTGTCCTACCAGTAACCTATTACGTCTCATCATGACACATTTTGTCCCATAGTTTCTGACAATGTTTGTTGTTCCCATAGTGTCCCATAGGCTCCCCATTGTGTCGGATCATGTCCCATTACATCCTATAGTGTCCCGTAATGTCCCGTATTAATTGCCATTATATTATTGATTTTAGATATGGACATTATGGAACACAATTCGTATTGCTTTGAAAAGAATAAAATGGACCATCTCAAGTTTTATGTCATCGATATCATCAGTGCCTTTCCGGGAGACGCCCTCCTACACCAACCGTCGCCGGGTGACTGGCCCCACACCGTCCCCCCGCTCGCTGCTACGCTCAGCAAGCGACAACAACCTCAACGGCAATGACAGCATCCACGCCCTGCGGCAGATTCCTCGAGAGTCCCGCGGCCGCCAGCAGGGCCACTCCCCAGTGCCGTCGCTGCGGAGCCTGCCTGCTTTTGGCCAGCATCAGGGGGGCAGCCTTGGGGAGGTAAGACAGTGTCGAGCTACCGACACTGGCTTGTTTTTTCCCCACACAAAATGAGCTGACCCAATACTGTTAAGAGAAAGATGTTGGATGAAGTGAACTCAGAGATTGATCGTTGTTTTTGAAACTGACATCAAAGTGCTCTCGTGACCAAACCCAGAAAACAGGCGAGCCATGACATTCGCATTGAAGGCCAACGAGGTTACTTTCATTCGACAGCAAACGTCAGTTTAATGCAAAATGGCAGCCCCAGACATGGATGAAAACTGGTTAATGTGCTTTGTTCTTAGTCCACCAGCACAGCATTAATCAGAATACGGTATTCAGAATAGTGGGGGCTGATAGGAGTGAAAAGAAAATGGCTGCGTGACTTCAGTTCCCCTTTCACGATTTCGATGTTCACCTGTACGTGGAGGACACAGTCATCTACTCTTTCTCCCCCTTAGTTGATCTGGCTTTGGAAAACGTACATACAGTCTGATTTCTACGGAATCCAAATCACACTTGCTAAATTTAAATTGGTGTTAATTAGTAATAACTCCAAATATATGATCTTCACAAAAGAGTAGCCTGGTGAATATGGTTTTGGGCCTCGAGATCCCCTGCATGTTTTAGATGTTTCCCTCCTCCAACACACCTAAACATCTAAAATGATCTGAACTGAATACGCACTCCTTTGCTGTGATTTCCAGAGTCGTCATGGCGACTTCCCCGACAGCAGCCTCCAGAGCACGGGCAGTTCCAGGTCATCTCATTCCCGCTCGCCTTCTCTGCATCAGTCCCACGATGACGACAGGCCGGTACCCAGACGCTCCCACAGCCACGGCTACCCCCATGGACATCGGGGAAGACTCAGGTCTGTAATGTTTACTTTTCACTCTAAAACGGGAGAGGCATGCGTTTGTATGGGTGTGGATGTGGATGAGATAAACTACTCACCCTTTGAAGACACCTGGCACCTCCTCCTCCTCCTTGTCATTCAATCCGAAAACATGAACTGCTTCTGCCGTGTTGTAAACTCTTGTTGCGGGTAAGTATAAATGGAAGGCCGGATTTGTTCGGGCTTCTCATTTTAGCCACATCTTGGCCTAATTGGCCTCCTTGATATGCAGAGTTAAGACCTTGTTCCTTGTGCGCATTACCCTTACCCAGACGCTTTTTACAGCCTACGAGCATACCCTTGAAAAATTTCCCTCAATAATACGACATTCTTGTTTACTGACCATCTGTTTATGACTCCGTTTAGATCAGATGGTTGACCTGCGCATTTGTCACAGACACACACAAAAAAAAAATAGGTGCTATTTCTATGAATAAGTTGCTTTATTTACTGTAGAGCTTTTTTAAGATATGCAAAGATACAAATCAACTCGTAACAACTAAAATTAGAACATATTTTTTCTTCAAAATACTGCGGTGAATAAAGATAATTCAATTTTAGAACCAAAAGTTGTTTCTTCCACTTTGTGCTCTGTGGCATGGTCTGATTAATGAACATGCATGATCCTCAAGTAACCGCTTTAAAAACAGTGAGCTGAATACAGTTTGCTGTTGTTGTGGTTCTGAATCAGGAGATGGCATTTGGTTGCCGCTAAGTGCAGGGGTGGCCCTAGTCTAGTGGAATACAGGGCCATGCCACCCCAAAATCTTGAAAATGCCTTACCACCTTTAACAGAAAGCTGTTTTCAAAATAAATATAAAATGTAAACAATACATTATTGCTTGCTTGATTTCAGTGTGTTTAATAAATTAATTTCCAAGAATGTCAAAGCAGACCTTGCATGGTTCTGTATGTGGCCCTTGCATGACAAAGTTTGGACATGTTTTTAGCTTTTTTATTGGCCTTTTGTATTTTTTTAATTATTAAACTGCACCTGACCCCAAAAAAGGAGCAGTGACAAACTGCATCATCTCAGAAAACTCCCACTCGCATATTGTTACATAATGAAAGTTATGCTTAATGTTTTGTTGATGTAGTGAAACCTTTCAGGGACGGTGGTTACTAAAGTGGTCAGCTTATCATGTTATCAGGTTACAGGTTATCATTATTGGTGCATGAAAGGATTAACTAAATTTAACTCAACTGTTAATTTGAGTGCAAATCTTGCATGAAAAATGGTCTGCACTGTCATTTTGTAATATTTGCTCCTTTTGGTTTTAAGTTTTAACGTCAATAGCAGTCAACTTCTTTTTTTTTAAACACTTGCTTGACCTTTGCAATACGCCTTTGCGCTGTTTTATTATTACCTTTTTTTTTTGTTGTTGTAACAATTAGGCGGCAGTTAATGAAGGTGACTTAACATAGTTAATACATGTTTTATGTGAAGGACAGACTGAACCTTGAACAAATGATTTATTATTTCCATTAGTTTCTATGGGGAGACAACCTGAAGGTCGTAACAGATCGCATTTCCCAAACTTCCTTCTCTTTATGCCTACAGGCACACATTTAGCCTATAGTTCATCAAATTGGACAGGTTAAAATATCAAAGGGACCTAATAAATACAAAAGCATCTTAAAATATCCCATTGCTCTATATTTGTCGTTCCTTGGCCTTGATTGTCATTGCCTTATTTCTAATGAGATAGCCCATTATTTGCATGGCAAAAGACAGACGATTATCAGATGCAAAGCACAGTGCTGATGAGCCTTTTTTTTCCTTTTAATGGCCTGAGAGAGACAGAGAGAGCGAGAGAAGTCAGAGCAGCTGGAATAAATAACAAATATTTTAAAAATAATAATTATCAAAAAGATTGTAGAACACAAAAGTAAACAAAAAAATTTAAATAATAATATAACAAAAAATGTACACAAACAAAATAATCAGTGACTTGTTTCAATCAACAAAATATAACATGTAACATACCTGTAATTCAAGTGAGAGTGGCAGTAAACAGCTTGAAGTGTCACGGCACCTCTGCCTTTATAGTTGTAGAAGTATCTGTACTTTAATTGAGTACAGAGCCATGAGCACTTCTGCCACATTTGAAAGCAGTCAGCTCAAACAAAGCTGCTGTTAACTCTGAAAAACATCAACGCGAATGCCATCTCGTGACATTTTCACATTCAACTTTGGGTCGCAGCCGCTCGCGCTGGGGCTGCAATATTGTCTCGTTATCTGCGTGTTAACCTGCCGTGGGCTTCGCAGATCCAATCAGGCGCATTATCCTTCACATGTGATAGGAGTCATTTATTTGTAATTGTTAAGTCAATTCTGAAGCGCTTCCAAGGCCAAAATGGCAAAGGAGGTTCTTTGGTCATGGCCACGGCATGCTTGACAGGCAGACATTAGCGTTATCGGCTTAGTGGTGATGTAAATGTGGGTTGTATTAACTAAGAATTAAGCCGTTAGGGAGATGGTTTCATTAATTTGACTTGACTGCAGAACAACTTTCGCTGTGCAGTGAACCGCTTCTATTTGTGCGGAATTGGGATAGAGCTGTAGCAGTATATAGTCATCGACTTGACACTAGACCGGTACCTATACCGTACTTGTGAATCACACAATTTACTTATTCCAGGCATGATTCTGATGGCAGACTGGTTTTCTGCCATGCCGGGTCGGTCGGCGGTGTTGAAGGAGTTTCTTGGAGATATGTGTGATCATGATGATTTGGTGGCAGAAAGCCAATCCTAACCTTTGTCATTAGACCATGTCTAACACTGGGGCAGGTCTAACGTGAAATATTTCATCCATAAATATCTGAATAGCAGTTATAAAAACTATCTGAATCCTATTTCTAAAACCAAACCATGGGGTAGCTCAGCTCTGGTGGGAGTGGAGGCACACAAATAATTCGGACTGAGAGGCGTGCTCCCAGTGCTCAGTTAAGTCCCACCATATCGAGACACTCGTGCACAATTAGCGCACTGCATTTGAAAGGAATGAAATGAGCCACTTTGATCAACCATGATTGAAGATGGCTATAACCACTCCCACAGTGGCGCAGCCCTCTCTCTGATCTGCTGGCCTGCGCTCGTCTGCCAAACTACCAGCATCGGGTCCATTCCACCACTGTGAAGAGCAGCGGCACCCAAGTCCGTTTCTTAAGAGCCCCTCTCCATCCTGTTTTAAATGTCTTGCTCCTCCAACACACGTCATTCAAACGTTCAGCTCATCAGCAGAAGCCTGATAATGATCCTAATCATTTGAATAAGGTCTGTCGGAGGAGGGAGACATCTAAAACAAGCTGGACAGCGGCCCTCAAAGATCAGGCCAGAGCACTCCTCGTATAACTGCGATCGTGTCTGTGAAATTACCAACACGAGGTTTAACTTGCTTTGACGCAATTACGTAAAACTGAGCAAAACAGGCATGTGCACCCCTGTTAATGCATTATTGCTTACTCTTGGCATTAGGTTTGGTTTGGGTGTTTGTACATGTGGGTTATTTCATGTGTTCAACTGTAAACACAGTAATAAGGGTTAGGTGTCACTTGACTTGGACATGGAAATAGAATCGGAACCGCCAGTATAAATCCAGCCTTAGGCTAATCAATTCCTCACCTTGCAATTTCCATGGATGCTGATTGCAATCGTGTAATATATGCAGTTGCATTGCGTTTGACTTTCTGCATCGCTGTTCATTGACTTTGCCATTGTTACTGAGGCCAGGCTGGTTGTTATTGTAAGAAACAGATCTGCAACTTGCGTGAGCACATAATGGATCCTGCAGCTTCTATTGTTCCTTTCCAAGAAAGGAAATACTGTATGTGAAAGGGAAGAAAAGCAGCAGTCAACAGAGTAAAGATGGAATATGCTTCTCATGAATCTGTTGTTGTTGTTGTTGTTTTGTTTTTTTGTTTTTTTAATCGAACCACTGTTAGTACCTTTGCAATACTCCATCACCTCCATTTAACCTTAATTTCCTGTAGAGGCACATTTTTTAGTACAATTATAGTCATCTTAATTACATTCTCAGTGTAAAGTGCAAGCATCTGTTTGGTTTTTTTCGTAATAAATTCCTGTGTAAAAATTGAAAAAGAATTCAGGCAAAATTCAAATAAAAACAGTATGAATGAATAGTACTAAATGAACTGAAATGGCACATTTTTAAGTACATTTTGATAACTGTAGACATTGTGTGAAAAACAACTCTGGTGAAAGTTATAGTACTGATTTGATTAATGTATTTAAGTTGTGCATGGATGGGAAATACCAATCAAATTGAATTGTGCTTCTCTCAAGGTTGCATCATTGCTTTTGATTTTCCCTGCTTCACACCCTCCATGTCGTTAAGTACAGGAAGTATTGCATCACTGCAAACGCTGTCATGTTAATATGTTCAAACACGATACCTGTTACCCTGTTGCCTTTCATAATGCACAAGTCGGACATCACACGAATGGCAGAGGGATGAAAAGAAGCACTCGTCAACCGATTCACTTCTCAAGGCTGCCTTGTCACTTTGTGCAATGTCGTGTCCCCTGCCTCTTGCCTCACCTCTCCGCCTGGTCTTGTTCCGACGCCAGGGTCTAAACATCAACATGCGGCAGTCGTCCCCATCGGTCCCCCGCTCCCATCAGCCCCCACTGTAATTGGAAAGCCGTCAGCAAGCTGTTGTTGCTTGTAGATGGCGATGGAGAGAGAAGGGTTGGTGTGGGTGAGGCGGCGGAAGCCATTGATAAGAAGAGTAGAGTCTAGACGGAAGGGAGCAATCAGTTAAATGAAAGCTATAACGTGAGTGATAAAATTGATGGGGCCAACACACTGACAAAAGGGAGACGGGCGTGCTCGAAATACATCAGCGCAATACTGTCTACTGTATTGATCTGAATCAATATCAGTCTTGCTTACAAATACTAACGGGCCAGTTCCCATGAGAATTTTCAGTAGACTTTTGAACAAAAATAACCTGGAGTTTAAAACAAGTTTCCGATAGGTAATAATGGCCTTTAAACACCTTTATTAACTGTACAGACCATGTGTAAGGTAAAATTCTCAATTCTCATAGAAGTAAAATAATTTCACCATTGTTCATAGTAAATAAAATAAATAAATAAAAATTACAACAATGCAACACTCTGCGCTTTATTTACAGAGTAAAGCCTACATGCCATAATTGAGGCCGCATGCCGCATAAAATGATGTGGCGGGCCGGATCTGGCTCGCAGGCTTTGAGTTTGACACCTATGTTTGAAACTAATTGAATACTCATTAGAGACAAATGAAGCTTCACAACATTGTGATCAAAAGACCTCCACATGCGAGCGTCATATTTTTGACCCCTTTTTGACTAAATTCTCATAGCACCTTGCAGTAGCACAATGCTGTGCAGCACAACCGCAATCAGAAACAGCTTGTTTTTATTCTCCTCCATTTCCTTGAAATCACACGGCTAATATCGTATTTACTTATGATATTACTAATGTCATTGACTGTGTTTAATGGGCCACAAAATAGAATTTCAGCAAACTTTGTGGCTTCATTATTCCGCACTCAAACAATAACATTTATTGCACAGTTTGTGGGAAATGTGCAAGGAATTACTACATGTATTCCTCTTGGTCATTATTTTATACTATGTTATTTTTCTATTGAATGGAATGCTCTGGGATAGATTATCGAGAGGAGCCTCCATAATGGCGCAAAATGTTGTTTCCTCACAAGTGAGGGATAATCATGAAAAGTTATCGCAAACAAATGACAAATACTTAATAACTCCAAATACGATCTTAAAGTTTCTGCTCTTGAAAACATACGCATTCAACAAATTTTTTTGAACAGTTTTGCAACTACAACCTGGAGTTAACCACCAAAACTATGCCTTGAAGTAAAGAAATAATCTTGTCAAACTTAGGCCGTCATAAAACATTTATTAATTCTCTCGGTGCATTTTTGGGAAAGATTTTAACATTGTCTCTCAAGTGTAGAAAGAAGTTAAATGAGCATTAAATCTTATAATTTTCACTTTTTGGGTAAGTCTCATCATAAGTGAGTATTTTTAGAACAGAACACTTCTAAAACACTTGTAAATCCTCAAACAGAGCTGCGGGTGGTGGCATATCACAGTTGTGCCACCTGTGCCTCAATTTGAGCCTGGAAGAAACCTGCTTGTTGTTATTTTCAATTGCATTTTAATTTCAAAAGCTTACAGAGCTTTACATGTGTCTCTAGTATGGTATTAAATGCCCGAAAGGAGAAGCGAGAGGAGGAGGAAGAGCGGGATGACGAGTATGCCGAGGGCACGTGGTTGGGATTGTGGCGACGGAGGAGGGATGAATGAAAACTATAGGTGGAGCTCTGCCACCGCTGTAATTCGCCAGCTTTCACCGTGCGTGTGAGGAGATGCTGGCGGCGAAGATGGAGGGGCGGAGCAACAGTTCAACCAAATGGGCTCAAGCTTTTCACCTAAACCACCCCCGCCGCCTTTCCTTCCCGCTCTCGCGCACGCACACACACACACACACACACACACACACACACACACACACACACACACACACACACACTTGAGATCCAGGGTGTGCACAGGGACCACCAGTGCAATATGTTGGAGTGGTCTGCGTGCGTAAGTCTATCGTGCTCATAGAGGGGCTTGTGCAGGCTGTCAAAGGGAAGGGGAGCAACACAACAACAGCAGCGGCGGCAGTAGTAGCAGCAGCATTGGCAGAGTGTGTGTGAGCGCATGCATGTGTGTGAGAGAGAGGAGTGGTGGAAGGAGAGGAGGAGGGGGAAAGAAAGAAGGAAGGAAGGAAGGAAAGCGGAGGGGCTCACGAGGAGAAGGGGAGCAGAAATCCACGCTCCCCCCGAGACAGGAGGGATCCAAAGGTGTTGGGATCCGTAGTCCCATCCCAGCGGGGAGACGGGCGGGATACGCATCCCTCCTCTCCGTAGGGGGCTTCTGCCAACTCAGGATGACTAAGAGGGGATTCCAACGGGATCTATCGCACGGGAAGGCACCTCACTATCTTGATTTTGCCAGTGGATCTTCCCCCGTGGAACACTGACGGCTATCATTTCAACGCAAACCTTTTATGAATCCCTCCCTGTCCGCCGCGAAGACCAGGGGCCGTCAACCTCCGGCGGCCCCGCGGACCATCATGTCCGTGACCACGGGCTTTGGCTACCAGCTGCCCGGGATCACCACGGTGACCTATGTGTTTGTTTACAGCCCCGGCTCGGTGCAACGGGACCCGAGCCCGCCTCATCACACGCCGCCGACGCTGATGGGCGCCCGCGGGCCCAAGCGGAAACTCTACAGCGCTGTCCCGGGTCGCACCTTCATCGTCGTCAAGCCGTACACGCCGCAGGGAGAGGGGGAGATTCAACTTAATAGAGGAGAGAGGGTCAAAGGTAAGATGGCCTCACCTGCTGTTTTCCAACATTTGTTGTCATGAGACAAAAGTCACTTATTTTACATTGGGAAAAATACGACAGTGCAACAACAAACAATAATATTATAAAAAGTTGAGACACAGGTTAACTGCCAAGTAATGGCCGAGCATTTATTTGCTCTGCCTGTCAGTGTACGTCGCTGGCATGGATAGATGAACACATTGTAACTTTTTCCAGCAAGTCATAGTGTTTCTGGATGGGAAATGTATATTTTTGTACTCCATTTTCAAAATAAAGTTCAATCATTCAATCAAAATCATTTGTATGAAATAAATCATTTTTGGACGGATTAACTAAAATTGGACAGTTTTGTGAGGCACACCTGTACTGCTATAGTGTTTGTTTTGTGGTTGTATGTGTGCACGTGTAGAGGGAATACCTTCACTAAAGCAGAGCTGTTCCTAAAAGCAATTTGTATGTTATCATGCAACAGATGTAAGGCAACAGAACTGTACCATTTGCCTTCTGGGGTGGGAAGGGAAAAAGTCAAAAATAAGATGCGGAATGTTGTATTTGTATTTGCCCATTCCGATCTTGGCATACAGCTGCTGCATGACAACAGGACTGTACTATTTTTCATTCTGGGCTGGGATATCCTGTTCTTTCGTCGAGAATGTCAGAATAAGTTCCTCAAACGACATCACCTGGAGTGTCATTTTCGGGTTTTGTTGGTTAATCTGTATGTTTCCATGGAACAAATGTGAGCCAGGAAGACTGTATCTTTTTTCAATTCCGGGGTGGAATCAAATGTTTCTTGAACAAAATTGAAGACAAATCGTGGAGTGTTGTATTTTTTACTGTCAGCATCCAATAGATGTAAGACAGCAGGACCGTACCATATTTTTTATTCAAGGGCAGGGGAAATGTTTTCAATTTTTTTTCTGTGACACATGGTATTGTTTTTTGTTTTTTTTTTTTGGCGGGGTGTGGGGGCATGTTTAGATGCACCAGTCGCATATTTTTGATTCTGGACAGCGAAACTGCTTTCACAGATGGATTAGGTTATACCATTTCTTATATAAACTCGTGGAGTGCTGTATTTGCACGATTTTTAGTCTGAGGAAAGGGGCACAAATTTGTAGCGATGTTTGAATTTCAATGAACACAGTGCACAGATGCAGAGTTTGATTTGCATCTTCTCCCCATGCCTGCGTGGGTGGGTTTTCTCTGGGTATACATTCCAAAAACGTGAATGGCATGTTAATGGGATACTCAAAATTTTCCCCAGGTGTGATTGAGAGCGCGAATCGTTCTTTGTCTCCGTGTGCTCTGCGATTGGCTGGCAACCAGTTCAGGGTGTCCATGCCTATTGCTCGAAGACAGCTGGGATAGGCTCCAGCACGCCCGCGACCCTTGTGAGAAGAAGCGGATTCGAAAATGGGTGGGTGATATATATATATATGTATATATATATATATACATATATATATATATATATATATATATATAGGGGTGGGGGGGCATGCAAAAGGCATGCAAAAGGCATCAACCTATCATTCAAAAATATGAAATTCCACCTCGGAGTTCAAATGGTACTGTCCTATTTGCCATTTCCACCTCGGAGTTCAAATGGTACTGTCCTATTTGCCATTTCGAAATCATCAGTGCCATGACTGCAAAAAGTGAAGAAAATTGTGATTCTTCCCAAACAGTGTAATGCTTTATATACATTTTTCTGCCTCATGTTGTGCTTCATTTTTGTCATAAATGTTGCATTTATTTTGTTTCTGCTTTACACAGAGCTGCAGTGGCTCGACTTTTCATCTGTCTGTATCTGTGTGTGTGTGTGTGTGTGTGTGTGTGTGTGTGTGTGTGTGTGTGTGTGTGTGTGTGCTTTTTGTCTCCATCCATGCCTCACTCAAGACTTTGACTGTAATGACGTAGAAGGTAAACAGCATACTGTTCTTTTCAACCCTTGCCACTGTCCTCCACATGTCACCCCTCCGTGTGCACCGTATAGTGAGTACACCCTGTTTGAATCACTGCGAGTGGTTTTAGCGAAGCTGACGGGATGGGCATCTTACTTCTGCAAGCAAGTGAGAATCATCACCGATTACGTGGAATTAGATGGATCATCCGGTCTTTTCGTCATGGTTTTTTTTCCACAGCAGGATTTCACTACTTGGCAGAAATTGACAGAGTGCCTCAATGGGCCGCTGTTGAAATCGAAACAGTAATTGAGTGGCGTTGGGCGGGCCAAGTTTTAGATTTGGTTATAAAAACTGCAATATTTTGTTTCCTTACATGACAGACTGTTGGGAAGTAAAAGTAGTCTGGATACCCAGAATTAGCTGTTGGCGGACAGTGACTTGTCACTCGGATACTTTTACAAGGTGATCAACGGTAAACTGCACATGTTTGATGCATTACTTTTGGGTGAGGTCATTTCGCTCTGAGCTTCAATCGCAGCATTCTTCCATTTGTTTGATTTCAAAATCTGTTACTGTAATAACAATGATCATTCCTTCAACTGCTTTCTAAAATGCGTATTTTCCAATTGGAAGTCTTTTCCAATGCCCATCCTTCGTCCGAAGAGAGTGCATGCAGATTCAAACAGGCCAACTGTGTCAACTTCCTCTTCTCTGGTGGCATTCTCCCATTTGAGCATGCGACCCCCGCCCCCTCCTCCCGCCTGTCCACAGATGAACCCTAGCCCCACTCTCGAGCCCACACACACCACCAAACCCCACTTTGCATCCATCACTGTGGTTCATACCCACATTAGCTTAATGAAAACACTTCAAAGAGAGTGAGTAGTAGTTGCACTCAGGTTTGACATCACTCACACTCTCTTTACATTGTCCAGGAAGCATATTATACAAGTATTTGATATCGTATGTAACACTGTAGACACCATACAGTTACAAAGGCTTCCTTTTTGACTGTTGCATGATGATACGATTCCACAGACCGTAGCCAGTGGACATCCTTCCACATGTGCTCACGTGTTCCAAATGGGGTCTTTTGTCTACTTTAGGGTGACAATGTTGCCATTTTCATTCCTATTACTGATTCAAATGGCAAACAATTCAGATTTGTTCCGCCCAACAAAGCACAATTATAGCACATTAGTGTAAAACCGTGACATCTACTGAAACGTTTTGGGGTTTTTGGCGGAGGTCTCAAGGACAGCACGGTCGTACGCGGGTAGCACGTCTGCCTCACAATTACAAGGTACTTGGCTTGAATCTGAGCTCAAAATGTATTGTATGCTTGTATTATGTCTGAAAAGTCATTGGTTTTGGAGTAAAAAGTTATCATCTGAGGAGACAGTTATAGCCTTCCAAGAAACAATCATCCAATAAAAGTTTAAATGTGAGGAATAAAACTTCTAACAAACATACATTTACAGTGGTGGCTTGAGATACAAGTTCAAGTTTTTCCGTGACTATGCTGAAATATTATTCATTAATAAACATATGTGTAACTATAAAATAATTTAGAATAATGGAAAGAATTCCCTCTGGTGTGCATGCCTTGGCCACCAGGAGGCAGTATAACACAGTCATGAAGACACAAATGAAGAAGACTTTCACATCTTCTCTAAGTGACAGTAAACTGTGTTAGTAATCGTTCTTAGCGGAAGTTAAAGAATATATGCCTGTGCATATTGCTTAAATTGTCTTCCTACATGTGTTGTTGCCCCATTTGTGTTCAACTTAAAGGATTTTAACACAACAACTATCAATGCTATAAATTCACTCATCGATGTTGTTTTTTCTTACATATTAGCATTCAGGTAGCGGAAGCCAGACTTTTGTGGTTCTTGTTTTATGTTGATTTTGACCAACTTCCACTGAAAGGGGCAAAAAAAAAAAATGTTTTTAGTGTTTGCCAAATTGCTGCTCGTTATGAATGAGTTGAATTGACGACCAGACAATGCTCATATCTCAAATTTTTTTCTCGCAAGTCAAAGCAAAAAATTGGCCAAATGGTGCGTATCTCCCAAAAAAAAAATTGGCAAGTTAGGTCATTCATTTCCGCTGTGTTAGGAAATGACCAATCCTTCATCCTGCCGCTAATGCGAACTTTAGTCTTCTATCCCGGTCCACGCAGCAACCGTGTACACAAATGCTTCCACTGGCGCATGGCTGCCAGGACCGCGGTGGGCCATCGTGGCAAAACCATCTGGCTCTGTTATGCAACATTGGCCATCACTCTGTGTGCCATTTGCCTTGCCCACGTCATGTTGGGGACGTAAACATTTAAATGGATGTTAAATTTATGGCAAAACTAACAGTATTTGGCCTCTAAATAACAGCTGCTACATTAGCTTATGATGGGGTGAATAGTGGCTGTTCAATTGCAATGCCAAATTCACCACTTCAAGCCACTGTACTTTGGTAAATTGACTTTTTAATTGTTTGGTTCTCTGGAGAGCAAATTTTGATATTAAACAACCAGGTACATTTTTTGCCAGCTGTCTCGTTATAATAGCGTGCGTGTGAGTAAGCCTTTCTGATTTTTTTACCGGATTGTAACGTCACTGTCTCGCTAATTTACATAACCCTGCCCCCACGTTGAATTCTCAGTTAATATTTGGCAGCTTGGCCGTACAGAAATCATAATCATGTTAAAGACAAAAGATAAAAAGAGCTACAGTGTTCGAAGCACTATATTGTGATGTGCAGCACATACTCAGATGTTTGACGAAGTTCTACATGTTTTTGTTTGGCATTGTGTCATCAATAATTTATTACACATAACAATTTGACATCTTGGTTGCAGATTTTAGCAAGGATCATGCAAGTTGGCACATAACATTTGCTTTCGCGGGCCACATAAAATGATGTGGCGTGCCAGATCTGGCCCCAGGGCCTTGAGTTGGACACCTGCCACACTAAACTAATTTAAAAAAAAAAAAAAAAAGAAAAAAAAGAATTCAGGATGCCTCCATTACAATTTAGTGGACTGCCACTGGCAAAACCAAATGTAGCGCAGAAACAAAAATTCCCCTTGTCACTTTTTTATGGCATTTCATGTGTGTCAACCAAAGAATGACCAGTCCCCCTTGAGGCATGAGAGAAGCTATTTTAAAGGCGACCGACCCTGCCTTTGATACATAATGCATTTCGTCTCATCTGCATTCATAAATGGATGGACTCGTTAATAGTAATAGTGCTGCTCATTTGCGACGGAGGACGAAAGGAAGTCAAGCGGGTTAAAAAGCAAAGAAAGGAGACAGCGTCGTGTTTCATGGGAGGTCATGAGCGTGCCTTATTAAAGCCCGGATTTGCGATACCGCTCTTAAATTGGTGATCAATGGAGCGTGTAGGTGTACCTAATGAAATGTCCGTCTAGTGTCTATGAAATATCAAAACATTGGGCTGCTTGTACCCTGAAGCTGTCATACTGCTTCGCATTGCAAACATGACAGTAATTCATTGAGAGCTAATTAGTTTGTTAACAATCTCCCAGCCCGCTACACACACGCACACACACACGCACACACACACGCACACACACACACACACACACACACACACACACACACACACACACACACACGCACGCACGCACTGATCAGTGTGGTCTTGTTAACACTTTTGTCAATCGCCAGCTTTGCCGGAGGAGCACCCTTACGATCAGATCAGACTAGGTAAATTAATTAGAATGATTGAGTTTCAGTATTTGACATAATCAGTGTATCATTATTCTAGTATTGAATTATTGATGTGCATGTAGACTTTTTGTTGGCCATTGTAGTGGCTAGGAGGCGTAGTAGTAGTCGTAGTCTATATCGAGCTAAACTCAACAGAATTTTATTTTGGACTTCAGACTTGGACAAATTCCACTCATCTTTGTTTTTGTATACTTTTATAGAGAAGGACGACGATCCAGATTCAGACGGTAAATACAGCAGTCTTAGATCCCAACGCTACACTATAATGTGAAAGTTGTAAACTAAGAGCTAGCAGTAGAATGGAGCCTCTAAAGTTGAACACTACCAGGAAGTCTAAATAGCAAGCGACAATGAATGTGCTCCCGTAATCCCTTTTTTCACTCTGTATTGAATTCGTACTTCTGATTTGGGCAAATTCCAACCAATATCGATGACTTCCTATTCAATTTCAGGCACTGATCCATGATAATTTTTTAATTTTTATGTTATGTGTTGATGTATGAGATAGGTGGCAGGGGCACGTTTTTCCCTACTTTTCAACAATCATCTAAATAATCCTCAAACATTAGACAGCATAGGCAAAACAGCTTCTCAATTCAGCTTGAACCATCTTTCTGGGATGCCTGTTTTCAAATGGCCTCATTTGGGAAAATTCCCTTGTAGAAGTACAAACCCTGGAATTCACCCAAAATGGCGGCTTCAAACCAAAATGGCCAACTTCCTGTTCCATCCCAGGCATGGGTCCTAGAGGGATTTCCATGTGTGCTGTTATGATAGACATGTCCACCCAATCTTGTCTTGATCGTGTTGGGGCATTTTTTTTTCTAATAGACTTTCTTAGAATCCTTATATTGATGTATATGAGTGAGTTTTAGGGACCCCTAAAATACAAATAATTGTCACCGGAAGCACTGGGTTACAGAAATGTGGTCCTTTTTGGGCATGTTGAGACCCCCACTCACAAACTGATGATTTTAAACCCCCCTTTTTGTGTTTTGGAACAATTGCCACCAAAAAGACAAAGCAAAACAGAGGTGATGATGCAAGTGAAATTGCACTCTTGTTGTGGAGAGAACATTCGGATTCATGCAACCTTGGGGACAGCCGACTTTCGAGGGTCTACTGTATTTGATTTAAAAAATTTGTAGTCGTAGTGGTGTAGCCTCGAACTGTATGTTGTAGAAAATTTAGTTGTCTTTTTTTTTTCCATGTTCAGCTTTCCATAATGTTGCTGTCAAATGAAAAGCACATATCTCTGCAGGTTTGTCGAGAATATTTTGTATTTGCCGACGTGTCTGCATGCACCACATGCACAGAACTGCACACAAATTGATCAATGTAACCTGGTGGATTGGTGATAAAGTGCTGCCTCCAGGAGTGAAAATATGTGATCTATTATTCTACTGCTTTTTAGAGGGATTTTTTTTTCTTATCACTTTTGTTTCATTTTTTTACTTTTTTCTTCCTTTATTCGAAACACCAATTCAAAAACTTTTGCATTGAGTTGCATGTCATCAAATGAAAAAAAAAATCACACAAAAGTTGCAGATACGTGCGTTTCATTGGACAATGACGAAATTTACAGTTTGAATGTTGCACAGAGTAACCATTCTTTTTTTTTTCCTCATCTACAGTCAAAGATGACTATCTGGACTCAGATGGTAAATACTGCATTTTGGTTTCAGGTCATTACTGCAGATTAGCAAAATAGCAATGCATATTATTTTAAAAACATCAAAAATCCTTTTACTTTAATTAATGTCTTTTCAGATTTTTGGTGAACTGCCTTTACAGACGCATCTCAATAAATTTTAAAATAGGGTTGAAAAAAGTTTTTTTTTAATTTCATTTAATTTAAACTGCATGTATGCACATGTATATTGAGTTTAACTTTTTTTTCTTTTTTAAATTTAACTCCTCAAAAATATGTTTTATTCATATTCAAATTTAGTGAGCTGCACTTGTATTCAAAACACACATTTGTTGAATTTACTCATGCTATAAAGCTGAAACTGCGTTTCGCGAGGAGGAGGAGGAGGAGGAGGATTCCATTTTCATTGATGAGGGTGAAGGTAAAAGTGCATTGTTGAAATTAACTGGGGATGACAAAGTGCTTTAAAACAAGTCAATTGTGCTGCCCCTGTTAATGATGTGCGTGCCTTAGGCTACACTGTTACACTCCTGTTAATAGCTTTGAATAGTGAACAAATAAATAAATGAAAAGCTCATTGGAGCTGGAAAAATAAAGCTAATGCTACCTTTTTCTCTCCCTCCAATTTATGAACGATTCACATGCTGTGCATTCAGCCATAATAGTCTTCTTTAAAAGTGTCCATAGTGTATGTCGATAGTTTTCTTTTCCCCTTACCGCGTCTGTCATCCAAGACGACTGACTGACTTGGAAAAGCTCCAGCAGTGATTGGAGGCTGTGTGTGAGATCAATATTGTAGTCAGCCTTCGTCCACACACACACACAATCACACGTGCGGCGTGCCTGCCTTCCGCCGTTTAGAAGGGTCGTCCGCATGCGGCTCCTTTAAGCACACTGTCTCAGGGTAATGAGCTCGCCTTGCCTTTGTGCATTTACTGACTACCACTGGAGCACAGCACGAGCATACACAACGGGACTGTGTGTTTTAGTGTGTTTTGAGTATGCGCGGTTGCGCACTCTCCATGTATGTCCGTCCATGTGCCTCCCGCTCTCGTACATGCTCACGCTAACCTTGTTGCCCGTTTTTTTTTCCCCTCCTTATGTCTTCCAGTTCTCTGTCTTTATTGATCTAATCCCGTGGTCTAAATGGTCATCTCGATGAAAAGGCGACTCACCGTCGCCGTGGTAACCGCAGTAATCGCATAGAGCTGCCACAATCACCGCAACCTGGTTACGTTTTGCAGTCGGCATATTTTGGTTTGCAGTGGTGTGCGATCTCGGTGGAACAACGAGTAGTAGCGTTGCTACTATCGCGGCTCTGCTTGTACACACCCTGTGGCATGAGCACTGAAATAATCAGAATACGTACGTTGTATTTTCTATGTATATATGCGTGTAGGTTGCGAGACAGTGATGAGTTGTGTTTCAAGAAGTAGTTGTATTTGCCTTTTTTTTCAACAGTGTAGAATTGTCAATTTGTGCGCAATTCCGCATTCACAAACTCAATCTGATCTCGATTTTTCTACATCGAGAGTGTAATGACATCCAACAAGTGAGACTTTGATCAGAAGTGCTCAAATACGGCCCGGTTGTCGGTATCTGTGAATACTGAATAGTTTTACAATTGTTAGCCCCTGTAATTTTCCAAATAAATCGGTAAACAATCTTAACACACTACACACCACTGGATGGTCACTCAAAAAAATCTTTACTGACTTTATCGGAAGGGGGCGGCAATCTCAAACGTGTTCCAATTGTCCATTTGTATGGACACTGCTTAAGAATTTGCAATCGTAACTATAGAACAGGTTTAAAAACTTTACCATTCCCGGGCAGTTCCCACACATAAAAAAAAAAAAAAAAGTTACCATGGAGGCATAATTGCACGCCGAATGCCTTCTCTTCCTCAGCAAAGTGACACATTGAAGCGCATTCCTTCACCAGCGTGAAAGCCAGCTCTCTCTCACACACACACACACACACACACACACACACACACACACACACACACACACACACACACACACACACCCTTAGATATTACATGCACCTCTCCGCCCAACGCCATTATAAATCTTGCAGACAGCCGTGAAAATGAAAAGCAGCGCAAGTAACGTTGCGATTAGACATTCACAAACATGATTAATGGGCTTGCTTTGTGCTCCCGCTATGTGCGGAATATAAACGCCGTCATGGCCGCCGCTATGACCGGCAACACAGATGTTTGATTCTGCCTTCACGCCGCCGCTACCGCTGCTTGGATGACTGGGAATAAACATTGCATCTGTAGCCACTGGCAAATGTTGCAATACAGACAGGGAAGAGCTAAAAGCTTTTTTTGTTGCTGTTGGTTTGCAGCTGTCATCATGTATGATTGCACATACAGTACAGTGTGCACTGTAGTGTGCTTTCCTGCTTTGTGGCCAATGATAAGAGCCAGTGGACTGTGCGAATGAATAATACATGACGTTATTTGGAGCATGCAAGTTGTTATTGTTGGGAAACAAATGCATATGCATGTATGGTTACTAAGCAACGAGCAGTCAGACACTCTCGATTGACAAACAAATCCATTTGTTTTCTCATTCGCCTTGGTTTGTGAGATGGCTCAACTTTCTGCTGTTTAGCGTCTGCTGGCAAATTAGCTCAGATGGTGCTAATTGTGAATTTAGAGACCAGACCTCCTCGTTCATGAGAGTTGTGTTCCTATGGTAGCGACATAACTTAGAAGGAAGTCGGACTATGCTGACACCACAGGTCACAAATTTACTAAGGCCTGACCGATATGGATTTTTGGAGGCTGATGCCCATGCAGATTTTGGGCAGAAAAAAAAAATATCCAATAAACATATGACTTGATTTGTATGGGTTTTTTTTCTTGAACAGCTAGACCTTTAGTTGGAAATACATTGTTTTTGTAAGATTGCTACTGTTTTTTTCACACACACACACACACACACACACACACACACACACACACACACACACACACACACACATTCATACACAACTCACATTCGCTAAGAGAAGAGGGCCTTAATTTGCACCAATGCAATTTTATAATAACAATTTACAGTCGTACAAAGGTCCTCGGTTTAGGATGAAGTCGCAACGTGCGGGATTCTTTCACTGACCTAAATTTAGAGCGCGTATCCCACTAAGCGGTGAAATTTTGTTCAAAATTTATTGGCGGCAAGAACACCTTCAAAGATGTTTGCTAATATCTTTGCGACCTTAAATGAACCTTGACTAAAAATAAATAAATAAATAAATAGCCATGCAAACACTCAGTTGTAGGAGAGGTCTTATCAATGTGGCCTTAAAAAGCTCTTAGTGTGGCTTCCGTAAAAATGCAAATACCCTGTATGAGCAATTCCTCTACAATGTTTCATTTACAGCTAGACTCCCACACTTTGATGAAAAAAAAATAATAATAATGATACCAATAACGTCTGTTAGTCAAAGATGAATCAAAATTCTACGACTTCCCAAGCATATTTTTTTAGTACAGTGAAAAAGGAAAAAAACCATTGTTGTTGCTCAGAACCATCTGGTCAGTGTCGCCCTGTCATGCTGTCAACAGAGCATCCTTGGCTCCGTCTGTATTCGCTAATAGTCATGCATTATGCTCTTCCTCTTCATGTTTATTCATCAACTGATTACTTCTGCAATTGCTATTTTGACTCTTTTGTCAGGACCTCCGGGGAGTGGGTGGGTTGGCTGCTGCATAATTTGTGAATCAAGAACAAAAAAAGTATATTACGGGAGCTGGGGTTTTAATTGCAGTGACAGTTAAGCGTTGGGCTAAACAAACAGAAACACGAGGCAAAGTGAGCGTGAGGGCAGAATAGGAAGACAGGTGGTGAGATCTACAGGGAGCAGGGGAGTGCGTGGGCGGGACTTTGCGCCCTGCTGACACCATGATTGGACAGCGAGATGGTCAACTGTGACTTCCGTGACCTTGCCTGGTACGAGAGCAAACACAACGGTTGTGTGGCTGTCAATAAGCTTGGAGACATCATAATGTATGTGAAACTGAAAAAAAAAGGATGCAATTGTTATTAGTGCAGCAATCAGACAAGAAAAAGGAAAAAAAGGTGGTCTTGCGTCATGTAGGATGTGCGGGTGCGCTGCACCTAGTTGTTGAAGCCTCTTAGGAGGTGCACTGAAATGAGTTCTGGGCGTCCATGTGTGGCCGATAAGTTTGTCGGGCTTTGTAGAAAACCGCAGGCGTAGTTTTCAGCCTTTGGCCTTGGGAAAATGCACAAGACAGGAGAGTGCTGGGCACACCGCCAAAAAAGAGAACAAATATTCTTGAAAGAATGTGGTGACTCGGGACAAAGGGGGACCCCATCAGAGAGAGGGTCCAGCCACAGGCACATGGCCAGTGGAGAGGACGAAAAGATGGCAGGGGCTAAAAGATAGATCCTGTCATCTGGCCAGAGGTGGAACAAAACAAAACCAGCAACCAAGAGAGACAAAAGAGGAGAGAGAGCAAAAAGGAAGCGGCATCAGCTTTTACAGGCTGCAAACTCAAACCAAGCCTCTTCCCTAGTCTTATGTGGAGGGTCGGCGGGACTTGTTGACCCCTTCCTCCTTAGTGAAGTAGTGCAATTGAAGAAGTAAAGTTAATCTCAACCACATCTTTCAAAATTATACGTTGCTTATAATACATCTTAGAAACCTAACAAATGTTCACTCAATCGACCACGAATAACTCTGAAGAAAATAACACAATGTAATTCAAAGCTGTTACTCTTCTCCATACTCATTATTCATCGAGATCACATGTGTCAAACTCAAGGCCCGGGTGCAGGATTTGGCCCGCCACATCATTTTATGTGGCCCGCTAAAGCAAATCGTGGGTGTCAACTTCCATGATGCTTGCTAAAATCTGGACCGAAAATCTGGACCGAAATGCCACATTGTCATGTGTAATAAATAAGGACATTTTGCAATAATTTTGCTCCCCTGTTTACACTCACTTGAACAATAATTGAACAAACAACAAACAAGTAGTTGACTTATTTCAAAACTAGTTAGCCATCATTTTTTTTGTGGACAAGTAATAATACGATGTGATGATGAAACATTTATTCAGTTTCTGTCGTCGCGGCCCTCCAAGGGAAGACGTAACTCCAAAGTGGCCCGCGACAAAAATGAGTTTGACACCCCTGATCTAGATATTGAACAATGTCACACTTTTGCAGTATCTAAGTGTATCTAAAAATGACAGAAACATGAGATTGCTGGTTTTTGATGGTTTTCCCAAGTCCTCATCTGGGTTACTTGACGCAAGTCACGTGACCCAATTCCGCCACCTGTGCAAAATTACAGAACATTCTCTTCACCCAACTGATGAGGGGTGGCGTCAGCAGCCTTGTTCTTATTTGCACCTAAAGCAAGGACAGATTTTCTAAAACTAAGTCAGCTGCCTGTTCGGCAGGCGGAGGCGAGCGGTGGAATCCCTCTGAGTCATCCCTTTCCTCCCTGTCTGACACTCCCGCCCTCCTGTGCTTTTCCTCTTTTTTTGTCTTCCTCCTCTGACTCGGGTCGTCAATCACCGAAAGCTTTTTGTCGCCAGCATCGCCTGGTTTTGATGTATGTACCCGTCTGCTCCTCCTCCTCTTCTCCTCAGCTGAGTCTAGGTGAGGCTGCTCCACCCTCCTCATCCTCACCTAGTGGTGAGAAGTAAGAATGTGCCTCTTTAATGGCTTTACGTTGATTTTTCAGGTGTTTGTACTTACCTACGTTTTACTTTTACTCCCAACATTTGAAACTTACACTGTCAACATATGCTCATTCTTTTTTTTCCCAAACTCTCTATGACATTAAAAAAAAAAAAAAAAAAAACATAAATAGGAAGGGGTAAACTCCAACCACAGTTGAAATCTTGATTTTTGAGCTCTTTGGGGCAAATAAAGCAGAAAGAAAACACAGCAGCAACATGGAGCAAAGTGAATCGGGGCACATTAACAACGCATGATGAATATGGTGCAATAAATCCTTGTACTTCTGATGGAAGTTCTTCATCTTGCATTTAGAAGAAGAAGAAAGCATATAAGAATAACAGTACGGGGAACTCGATTTCAGTTTCCACAAGTATTTACTGCGCCAAAAGGCGCATCACCTACCAGAATTGTGCTTTTGGCTGTCATGTGAAATGGGATTCTGGTTTAGGTAAGCCATTTTCAACTAAAAAGAAAAAATGCGAACATAGTTATTAATCGTGTCACTGATAGTGTAGTGGTACACTCACCTGACTTGCGTGCGGGTAGCGTGGGATAGGTTCTCACTTTGTGACAATGTGAGTGTGGATGGTTGTTTGTCTCTATATGTGCCCTACGACTGGCTGGTAACCAGTTCAGGGTGTATCCCGCCTACTGCTCGAAGTCAGCTGGGATAGGCTCCAGCAACTCCCCACGACCCATCTTCAGGATAAGCGGTGTTGAAAATGGATGGATGGATTTAGCGGACATTTTGTCAGCCTTGTCTGCTGCGGGTGGCAGAGCATGTTCTATTTGAAAAACGTTTTGGGTTTCCAAATGGCCTGATTGAAGCCGTGCGCTCGGAGCGTATTTTCGAACGCAACCACGATGAGGGAACGGGTATTTTGGGGGCCACGATATCTCATGTTCATGGTCTTGTTTTTTGCAAAGCAAAGAAACCTCCCGTCCCCCCAAAAAAATGTGAGTGCTCCAATTTAGAAGGAAGAAAAATAGCAAGAAAAGCCACAGAATAGCGAGAGAAAACTGCAATAGACTAAGTTCTGGTCACAAATGAAAATCCTGTGATTACGTGAAGCAAAAATAACTGAAATGTGAAGTAACGAGGCAACACTGTACCTTTGCCATCGTCTTTTTTTTCCCCCACAAGTATATTTCTGCTTTTGTCATCTCTGTCTTCACCTCTGTATCCCGCCTACTGCTCGAAGTCAGCTGGGATAGGCTCCAGCAACTCCCCACGACCCATCTTCAGGATAAGCGGTGTTGAAAATGGATGGATGGATTTAGCGGACATTTTGTCAGCCTTGTCTGCTGCGGGTGGCAGAGCATGTTCTATTTGAAAAACGTTTTGGGTTTCCAAATGGCCTGATTGAAGCCGTGCGCTCGGAGCGTATTTTCGAACGCAACCACGATGAGGGAACGGGTATTTTGGGGGCCACGATATCTCATGTTCATGGTCTTGTTTTTTGCAAAGCAAAGAAACCTCCCGTCCCCCCAAAAAAATGTGAGTGCTCCAATTTAGAAGGAAGAAAAATAGCAAGAAAAGCCACAGAATAGCGAGAGAAAACTGCAATAGACTAAGTTCTGGTCACAAATGAAAATCCTGTGATTACGTGAAGCAAAAATAACTGAAATGTGAAGTAACGAGGCAACACTGTACCTTTGCCATCGTCTTTTTTTTCCCCCACAAGTATATTTCTGCTTTTGTCATCTCTGTCTTCACCTCTGCAAAAGAACACAGCAGCATTGAGTCCTCTCAGCAGGACATGAAGACGTATTCACTCATTTATGACTAATTACTGATTGATGTTCTCTGACTATTCTTGTGTGCGATTCAGTCTCATTAATACGAGACTCTGCTCTGCTCTATGTGTGTGAACATAACACTGACTGGAAGTGAAGTGTAATAAAGAGAGCAGGCAAGCAAATCTAATAACAGCTCCATTCTGCTTATTGGATTTCAGACTCCTCGCTCAAGTCTCTCGCACACTTTGTTTCACTAGCGTGTGCCAACATAGGATCAGCCATGTACCGCTAATTGAGAACAGCCTGACTCAGCAAGTCTTCTCCGTGCACAGCGGCGAGTGACAAAGGTGTCATCGCTTCCGGTTTTTGTCATTGTTGATGTTTATAACCTTTTATCCCAGTAGAATAGATCCGCCCCTTTAGTGAGCAGCAGCAGAATCAGGTCTCCACAAACAGAACCAAAACACCAGCAATCTGCTCTGAGTTGGCTTTGACATGGAGCATACGTGGAGCAAACAATCATGATTCTTCGACGCATCTTACCAAGTGTGATCTGATTAGTGGAACGGCAGGAAGTGACAAATGAGAAAGCATTTCTTCTCCTACAATGCAAGTTCATGACAAAATCGGATTGTTAGGAATTCCTAGACGAGGCCCCTTGGGGAGTGTCCTGCAGCCCCGTCAAGGAACAATACCCACAATGGAATTCTACCACTCCAGTTTTTGCAATGTTTGCAGGTGATGTTGTATTCAAATGATATTCCAATACAATAAACAACAAATAGGAAGTACCAATACTACGGTCGAATAGAAACAGCAACAGTCGGTCGTACCTCCGTCGACCCGTGAGATCAGAAAGTCAGGCGGGCCTTCCCCCAGTGAGATAAAAAGGGCCAGCACCTCATTCCCAGGAAGAAATGCCTATTCTAAAGCCTATGTCCCCATGTGAATGCACCATTTAGTGTCAACAGTGTTAAAACAGGTGGAGGTCCGCTAATTGCCCCGGGGAAGTACCGTAGTTTGGACAAATCTGTCAATTTTTTGTGCCATTATTGGCTGGCAACCAGTTCAGGGTGTATTGTACCCCTCCCCCCAAAATCAGCTGTAAGAGGCTCCAGCTCACCCGTATCCTTAAATAAGTCCAAGCGCGATAGAAAATAAATGACTGAAGAAAAACAAATGGAAAAATGGCACATTTTGTGCATAGTGGGCCGCGATGAGCGGATCACTGCCGTTTCCTGTCAAAATATCCTTGAGGAATATGCTACGTCATCACCGATTTGTCCTCTTGTGACCCTACTAAGATGTTACATAAAGCCGGCAGAGGTATAGTCGCTTGCCCTGGCAAAGGCTTCCATTTTCACGTCTTTGTACTGTGTGACAAGCGCAAATGTAAAGGCTTTGACTTTTGCCGATTGTAGCATGGGAAAATGTTTCCCTCATTCATGCGAGGCAATTATTCTCGCATTGTGTGTGTGTGTGTGTGTGTGTGTGTGTGTGTGTGTGTGTGTGTGTGTGGGGGCGTGTGGGGCGGTGGGGTTGTGTGGGG
>NW_017806236.1:2800336-2801785 GCF_001891065.2 Hippocampus comes
AGTGAGTGGACGTGCATTTAGACGAACAAAGATGCTGAGACTGCCGGGAGTAAATGAGTGACACAGCCTGATGCGATAAGGAAAATTGAAATGAGCTCCGCTCGTTTAAAACTAAATACAATCACTCATGCTCACACACACACACACACACACACACACACACACACACACACACACACACACACGCACACATGCACACATATACACATTCGCACGTTTTTGGGGATGCTTTTCTGCTTGCAGCAAGAAAGGGCGGTGATATATAAATAGCTGTTCAACTTCACACGAGTGCTATTTCGGAACCTGCAAAGAGTCGTGACTGACTTAAGCAAGGGCAAAACTCAAAGTAACATCTCATCACACACAGAGGAATACCTCCACCAATCTTTTCACCACACCTGACGGAGATACGCATCTTTTTTCTTCGCCTCTTTGTCAGCTTGTCTTAATCGCATCTGGCATCTCCCCTTGTCATGGCGCCATTGAAGCCTCTGTAACATTTCCATTCCTTTGTTTCATTCTCGGAGGGGGGGGGGGGTTCTCTTTTGTGCTACAACTGCTATTTCTATTCACTCTTTTGTTATTAACTGTGCTGCGAGACACAGCGCACTTAATTGTCAATGCTTATAGCGCCGTATGGTGGTCGTGAACTCAACTCACTTCACAACAAGCAGCAGTTCGGTCGTGCACAGTTCTTCCAAAAAGAGGCCTCAAGTTGTTTATTGCCACTCACAGTTGACGTTTCCTCTCAAAGTAAACGTCCAACAAAGGGCATAGCTCTGCCTTGTAGTCTGTTTAGCTTAATGCTAACTAACGATGCAAAATTCCATCGACGGGCTAAGGAACAGCATTTGTGTCGCACTGTTAAAGCAACCTTTAAAGCAGGGGTGTCAAATTCCGGTCCTGGAGGGCCGGTGTCCTGCATGTTTTCCAAGTCTCCCTGTTGCAACACACCTGATTCAAATGATCAGATCATCAGCAAGCTCTGCGCAAGCCTGACATTGAACCTGTTCATTTGAATCAGGTGTGTTGCAACAGGGAGACTTGGAAAACATGCAGGACAGCGGCCCTCCAGGACCGGAATTTGACACCCCTGCTTTAAAGGTTGCTTTAACAGTGCGACACAAATGCTGTTCCTTAGCCCGTCGATGGAATTTTGCATCGTTAGTTAGCATTAAGCTAAACAGACTACAAGGCAGAGCTATGCCCTTTGTTGGACGTTTACTTTGAGAGGAAACGTCAACTGTGAGTGGCAATAAACAACTTGAGGCCTCTTTTTGGAAGAACTGTGCACGACCGAACTGCTGCTTGTTGTGAAGTGAGTTGAGTTCACGACCACCATACGGCGCTATAAGCATTGACAATTAAGTGCGCTGTGTCTCGCAGCACAGTTAATAACAAAAGAGTGAATAGAAATAGCAGTTGTAGCACAAAAGAGAACCCCCCCCC
>NW_017806236.1:2804327-2811318 GCF_001891065.2 Hippocampus comes
CACACCTGATTCAAATGATCAGATCATCAGCAAGCTCTGCGCAAGCCTGACATTGAACCTGTTCATTTGAATCAGGTGTGTTGCAACAGGGAGACTTGGAAAACATGCAGGACACCGGCCCTCCAGGACCGGAGTTTGACACCCCTGCTTTAAAGCAACGTATAGTTGAGCACAAAGAGTTGAGGAACACATAAAGACAAGTGATGTAACAATACCGAGACATGCATTCCTTATCCTCTGCAAAGAACAACATCATGAGAGGTTGAAACCTCCTCTGTGTACAGTATATCTGTATGTCTGTACTGTACTGGAACAGATTAATGTCTTTTCCTTTCATTTCAATGGGGAACAATGACCTGGGATATGATTGTTTTGAGTTACAAGTGTAATCACTGAATGATGTAAACACTCCGACCCAGACCAATGTCACCGATGTCATATGTCACACCACTAGGCCACACCTCTTAAAAGCCTCTTAAAGGCTCATGTGTGTAGACAGACACTAAAATGCAATTTGTAAATTCCGTACATTTTAGGCTTAGTTATTTTTTTGTGTTGAAATATAATTTCATTTTGTTTCTTATCTTTATTTACCGGCATTTGTTTTATTAACTTTAAATGTCTTTCTCTATCAATCCAAATTCTGTGTGTGCGTACAAATGTGTGAGTACACGTGTGTGTACACTGTCCCCAGTTCACCCGGCGAGGTGATTATGAGTTAGCGAGGCAGGCCATGATGCGCTTCACCTCTCCATGTGCACCTCAGAGCAAGCTCGGTTTCCGCTGAGGTGTTGATTGGCTTTCGTGCCGAACTATTATTTACATGCTGTACAGTGCAGTGGCGTAAGGTCAGGGCCAGGAAGGTCATCTCTGC
Organism: Hippocampus comes; assembly: GCF_001891065.2. NCBI lineage: Eukaryota > Metazoa > Chordata > Actinopteri > Syngnathiformes > Syngnathidae > Hippocampus > Hippocampus comes. The sequence continues at coordinate 2,805,202 of NW_017806236.1, forward strand.
CGGGACTCGAGGCAAAAATGTTGCAATATCTTCTATGTTCCCTTTCAACTCTAAACACGGTATTCTGATTACTATTGTGGTTGTGGAATAAGAATTAAGCAGGTTACCTCATTCATCTTTTCTTTTTGTCATGTAACAGCCTCTAATGAAATTGCTGTAAAAGTTTGCCAGGATGCATTTGTGAGATTACAAACCTGCATTCTTACAAAACAATCTACCTGGCAATGTTACAACTTCGGCAGCCCGCACCAGATATTGATCAATGGAAATTTCATAAAGGGGCTAAGAGGCCATTGGTGAGGATCAATCACAGGTTTCACCTTTGCTGTCAACGGGTAGTGGCGAGAACGGCGAGGAGCCATCTGTGAACAGACACATTTACTCACCGGTTCATTCACAAGTGTGAAGAAATAACACAAGTCTGTGCTAGCGAGAGATTAAAGCTTTTAAAAAGGAAGGAGAATGTTTTTTTTTTTTTTTCCCCAGCACATTAATTTGTACTAAACTGAGATCAGAGAGGGCTGAGTGGTGTTTATTTTTTTTTTTTTCACGAAATGTTCGATATGAAACATGCCGTGCTTCCCCGCCATTCTCCATTCAGAGAATGGAGGCTAGCCACACTGCGCTCGCCAGGCACAGCGTTTCACATGATCACTTTTCAAGTCGTAAATATTTTTTGTCATTTTACGCGGCAATTATGCATTTTCACCTCAAAGTGTGATGATGGTACAATCTGTCACTTAAAAGGGTGATATTCTCCCAAAAGTGTGATCTGCGATACAGATTTCATTGTAAAAGGTAAAAAGTTACTTTGCATAGGTTATCGTCATAATAAGTGGGGGGAGCTATTTTAGATGAATAAAGTGAAATGAAAACGTTAACGTGAATGAAAATGTTAACTGTATTAACAGGTTAAAAAAAAAAAAGGAAAAGAATTGAACATAAATAAAGTTGTATCAGTAACAGAAAAATGTCATATGGTAATAAAGTGAAAAAATAACAACGGTTATTTATTGAGAACGTGATAAAATTGTAAAAATAATGTTATTTTGTTTTGTTTTGTTTTGTTTTGTTGTATGATAAAAATGGATTTTGTTCAGACCATACATATACATACTCGGTTCTAGTGTCAGGTGTTTACACCTGACGGAGAATATAAGAACATTCCCGACTTCATCGCCTTTGCAATTAGATACAGGAATTCATCAGCACGACGATCATCTTCCTCACAAGCCTGGCAGATACTTGGAACTCGTCTTATGACGTCACTAATTGAGTGCTTTGTGCATCGGCCTCGGGTTGCATCACCATGCCGGAGGAAATACACTGCATCATTTAGCAAGCTGTCTCATGGCCAGTTGCAACATCATACTGCCGTATCCTAGCAACCGGCTAGAGGGAGGGCTCAATCAGGCAAAGCTTCACTTCCATCTGGTGTGTGTGTGTGTGTGTGTGTGTGTGTGTGTGTGTGTGTGTGTGTGTGTGTGTGTGTGTGTGTGTGTGTGTGTGTTAGCTCGCCGGGTAATGGATGAGTGTTGTAGAAAGGAGCGTGCCGGCTGGGTCCTGTGGGGACGATCAATATCAGCTCTGCATTTATCTCTAATTACCACAGCGCAACTTTTCTCTTTCTCCTTCTTTTGACTTTCTTTACACCGCCTGTTTCTGATTTTTCAACATCTTTTTCCCTCCCTCTTCTTCTCACATCATGCACTTCAGCGCTGATAGTTCCATTAGTTGCAGAACCTGCCCGCACTTCAGACTGCTGTGTTTAATCATTAGGAGTGGGTCAGCAAATTCACTCGCGATTCGGAGCAAGATTTGTCTTTTTGCCGGCTTGCCTCATTACACCAGTGTTTCAACAGAGGACTCTTCTTCACGTGTACCTACACAATCTAATGAGATCCCAGGTAGAAGTATTAGGGTCACACTGTAATGATTAAAAAATAACATTCAAATAATGTCAGAATACAGTAATCCATCCCCCTTCCATCGCAGGGGTTATATTCCAGACCACCACCACAATAAATGAAATTCACAATATAGAAATAACTTGTTTAATTACTCTCTACCAGGCATGTTTTTTTTGTAATATTTTTGGCTCATAATTTTTTAAAGGTCTTTAAACACACTTTGGGCGGCCTGGTGGTCCAGTGGTTAGCGCCTCGACCTCAGAGTGCAGAGGTACCGGGTTCAATTCCAGCTCCGGCCTCCCTGTGTGGAGTTTGCATGTTCTGCGTGGGTTTTCTCCGGGTAGTTTCCTCCCACATTCCAAAAACATGCATGGCAGCCTGATTGAACACTCAAAATTGTCCCTTGGTGTGAGTGTGAGCGCGGATGGTTGTTGGTTTCTGTGTGCCCTGCGATTGGCTGGCAACCAGTTCAGCGCGTCTCCCGCCTACTGCCCGAAGATGGCTGGGATCGGCTCCAGCACGCCCTGCGACCCTTGTGAGGATAAGCGGATCGGAAAATGGATGGATGAATGAACACACTTTTAAAATAATACAAACACATTTAAAAACAGAATATATTGAGAGAGAGCAAGATATATGGATATCACAAACAACTGTACATCAGAACAGATCTCCCTCTGTAAAGTAGTAGATAAACACATTTTTTTCCAAACTCACAAACTTATCGTCTCACAATATGCCTCATAATCATGGCAAAAGATTTACATTACAAAATGTACCTACAGCCGTCGCTTTCTGTGGGCACAAAAGGCAGGATTTCACAGTTAATCATTTTAACACAAAACAGGCTCTGCTGAAATGGTTGATGGAGGAATCACATCCAATACAAGGCAGAGTTACACCAAAATGATTATTCACTATAAAAAAATAAAATAAAAATAAACAGCAACATAACAGGAACACAAACCACGAACCTGCGATGGAGGTTGTAATATTACCAAAGTAACGTTGTAATATTAAGTAATATAAAGTTTATAATTTACCAAAAAAAGTTACAATATTACATAAACAAAGCTAAATTCTAAGCTTATGTTACCAGTCATAGACAATGTTTTCAAACCTGTCTCTTGTTCCCTCCCCCAACTGAAATGAATGCATAAATCCTCAGTGAGTCGTAATGTGTCTTTTGTCCTTTCCTGCCCTTCATCGCTTTTCTACGAGGAGTGCCGGGCCGCCTCCCATCGACAACGTCAGCCATACTTGCTTTATGAGCGCAGATGTGCTAATTGACCATGTCTTTCTTCCCATGCAGTGCTGAGCATCGGAGAAGGAGGCTTCTGGGAAGGCAGCGTCAAAGGGAGGACGGGCTGGTTTCCTGCCGACTGCGTGGAAGAAGTTCAGATGAGGCAGTTTGACCCTCGGCTAGGTAAGACACACATGCGAATAATCACTCGTCAACACATTAACGGTACACAAAACACATACATATATGGTGATTTTTGAAATATACATCTTTTTGGGAAACATTACATGAGGAAGAAAGTCAGAATGTTAATGTCATGTCGTATAATTAACAAATAAAAGTTGCATTCAAGGCAATCAAGGTATCAACATTTTAAAATAATTGTAATATGAGAGTAGTTGTAATTTGAGAGAAGAAAACTTCAACAAGATTCGAGTCTTAATTGTGCAAGTATCTGTTCTTTTCTTTAGGGAAATTTTGTGAGTACTTTTTACACCTCTTCAAATGACAATGCGTAGTTTCTGTTGTCGTAATGACTTTTAACCAAAGTACAAGATTTAAATGAGTGCTTCTAGTTTAGTATATGTATGGTACTTCTACTGAAATACATGAATTGAGAACTTTTGCCACCTCTGGTAATGGCAACCACAATTAGTAGTCGAAGCAATAAGTGAGAGGTTGTAAACAAAGTTCAGGTGCTTGTTTTACCGTCGTCATTTTCTTTATACAAGTACTGTATCTGTATTTCTACTTAAGTACAGAGTTGGAGTACTTTTGTCACCTCTGGTCTTGTAGAATCTAAGGATCTATTTCCTCAGCAAAAGTGTTTTGTGAGGGGGATTGCAGTTTCCCCTGTTGTTGGGTGTAGAGCGATGAGAAAAGGGCGGACTCCCTAAATACACGATTTAAATGCATTGTCGGTCGGGAAAGGACACGAGGCAGGCGGGTAAGAAAGAAAGAAAGGGATGCAGAAAGCAGCAAGACGTATGATGGAGACAACTCTGCAGGACAGCCAAGTGAATGCAGCCGAGCGTCACTTTTCACAGGGGGAGGTAGAAACTAGCGCCCGTATTACACGCCACTCACTCAGCAGCATGGACGTGTCACACACGTATTTGACTACACATTTGGGATCTTGTGACCGCAACAGAAATAAAAAAAGGACACAACACAGATAAAAAAAACCCACCAGTGAGTTTCAATGCGCTCAGGAAAGACGATAAATAAATTCATGTCATTTGAATGAGTAGACATGTACTTAATTATCTTTTTTTCCCCTTTGGAGCACGACACAAGGACATTCGAAAGAGCAAACCATTCAAGAAATCTCCCTTTCACCATCATTGAAATTAATATTACGGAAAAGATTGTAAAGTATCTGTTCTTTTCTTTAGGGAAATTTTGTGAGTACTTTTTACACCTCTACAGATGATAATGCGTAGTTTCTGTTGTCGTAATGACTTTTTACCAAAGTGCAAGATTTGAATGAGTGCTTCTAGTCTAGTATATGTACTTCTACTGAAATACATGAAGTGAGAACTTTTGCCACCTCTGGTAATGGCAATCACAATTAGTAGTAGAAGCAATAAGTGAGAGGTTGTAAACAAAGTTCAGGTGCTTGTTTTACCATCGTCATTTTCTTTATACAAGTACTGTATCTGTATTTCTACTTAAGTACAGAGTTGGAGTACTTTTGTCACCTCTGGTCTTGTAGAATCTAAGGATCTATTTCCTCAGCAAAAGTGTTTTGTGAGGGGGATTGCAGTTTCCCCTGTTGTTGGGTGTAGAGCGATGAGAAAAGGGCGGACTCCCTAAATACACGATTTAAATGCATTGTCGGTCGGGAAAGGACACGAGGCAGGCGGGTAAGAAAGAAAGAAAGGGATGCAGAAAGCAGCAAGACGTATGATGGAGACAACTCTGCAGGACAGCCAAGTGAATGCAGCCGAGCGTCACTTTTCACAGGGGGAGGTAGAAACTAGCGCCCGTATTACACGCCACTCACTCAGCAGCATGGACGTGTCACACACGTATTTGACTACACATTTGGGATCTTGTGACCGCAACAGAAATAAAAAAAGGACACAACACAGATAAAAAAAACCCACCAGTGAGTTTCAATGCGCTCAGGAAAGACGATAAATAAATTCATGTCATTTGAATGAGTAGACATGTACTTAATTATCTTTTTTTCCCCTTTGGAGCACGACACAAGGACATTCGAAAGAGCAAACCATTCAAGAAATCTCCCTTTCACCATCATTGAAATTAATATTACGGAAAAGATTGTAAATGAATTGCATGGCTCGTTTGGCTTGAAATAATATCGGCGTACAACATTTTATTTTTGTTTTATTTGTCAGATTTACAATCCATAAACCGCTTGAAACTACCACACACATTTTACCTCCTGGAGAATTTTTTGGTTTCCTCACCGTGAATGATGATATGTATCGCCTCCCATTTCTAGACAGCAGGAGTCTTTATATTGCGGATTTTCACCCAATAAATGGGAATTAACTGTATAATTACATACTTACATCACCTTATTATATTCCATTGTGCTATTAGTGTGTGGTGCAGTCCAAAACGATTGAAATGAAATGAAATGAAATGAAATGGCGGTGTAATCTTTTTACCAAATAAAATGCTAATTTGTGAGGAACACTGAGGCATGGATAAATTAATCTCTTCCCCAGACTCATCAACTCTGAGTCATTATCACAGACAAACACACCAATGGCTCTTATTTACCGGAAGCTAAGCATTGAGGCGTCATTGACAGTTAGGCCAATACGTCTCAGCCTAGTGGAGCAGGCAAGACGGCGCCACCTACAACTGAGTTGAAGCCACATTCTTCCCTTTTTTCTTTTCCCTCTCTGCCCACTTATCAGTCATCCCTCTGAGGGCTCCATCACTCTGCTCTTAAAATGGACCCTGGGAAGTCCCCCCCCCCCCCACCCA